>NC_133113.1:19066441-19666441 GCF_022965805.1 Primulina eburnea
TCCTCTTTTTGCGGCCCAGAATGTATAGAGTGTCAGGCTAATGACCACAACGGTAGTCAAGATAACAGACTCCATAATAACTTTCCCTGTTACCCAGTTCAAATCATCAAAATGATAAAAGAAACTCACATAATTCACAACCAAGAATACTAAAATCACAATATACAGTTATTGTGATAAGCTATTCTACACTCTACCAAGTATCATCAGAACCAAAAACTCAATCGGAAGTGTGATTTTTTAGTGAAAAATACAAATCTTTCCAATAAAAACTGGAAATAAAAAAAATACTTACCACTAGTATATGCACAAGTTAACCCCACAGCAAAAGCAAGCGCCACTGTAAAGACCCCGAGCAAGAAATAGTTCAAAGGATGCCTCTGATAATAGTAATACAACGGACACAAAACTGCAAAACCAGAACACAGACCACCAAAAAAATCAAAACTTTTACACAAACCACTAAAAAATAACGAGTCAAACACCAGAAACAATCAAAGAAAACCCCATACCAATAAAGGGCGTGATGATCAGAACTATGTAAAGCGCTAAACCAGCCCCAGTTGTGGCAAAGAAACGTGAAATGGGATGAACAGTAACCACTACAGCAGCAACACCTATCGTGAGAAGCAACTGGATACTGACTATTGTGTATATCTTCCTAATAAACGACCAGCGGAGTTCCGGGCTTTCCAGCATCATCGGGTATAACGGCTGCTGGCCCATTTCCTCGTCATCCTTCCGGTAGGGCTGACCCCACATCTTCAACAAAAGTGCTTGACGTTCAAGAGTTGTGGTCTTTTTCGCCGAGTGAGGATGCTGAGTTTGTGGGTTTTGGATCACTTGATCGCTCGGTAATGAAGAAAGTGAAAGGGGTTGGATGGATTCCTAGAGAATGATGGAAACTTCTCGATGTGTGGCGGTCCAATTTTTAGTGCAAAATTTCTCCGGCTTACGGAATCTCTTTGATCAAAGATGTAGTTTCAAACATCACGCCGCCTATAATATTTATTTGATTTTAATTTTCGAAATTTTAAAAATTATAAAATGTTTTTTACATAAATATATTCTGTTCAAAAATAATATTTAAAATGTGTATATTGAATATTTGAATATTGAATTTTTGAATGTTGAAAAATAAGAGTTGTAAATATTGAAAATTAGTGTGTGATGATGTAGGTAATGAATAATTTATTTTTGGATTATTTGTAAAGAAATTCTATAAATAGACTCACCATTTGTGAAGAAATTCACAATTGAGTAGAAAGAAAAATATTATAAAGTGTTTAGTTTGGTAAATTTTGAGAGTTTGAGATTTTTACTTTTTATCATAAATTTTTACTTATTCATAACACGTTATCAGCACGAAGCTCTAAAAGTCCTCCATATTTTTCCAAGCTCCAAAACAGAAGAAAAATGTAACAAAAGTAATAATTTTTATTTTACTGTTATTTATTTATTGTGTATATATTTAATATATAATAAAATGTTATTATATAATAAAGATTAGAAATAATAAAAAATAAATTTTTCAAAAACTTGTTATAAATCCTGGGAGGATGTTAAGACGACATCCCACACTCCCGGTAAGAGATACGACAAGTATAAAAGCCTATAAGGTTTTTAAACAAAATAATTTATGATACTTCATTATAATAATGTGATATAATATACATAATTATTTAAACATGATTAATATCATATACACCATATTATTATCATAAAATTATACAAATACATACATTTATTATTTGTACATCAGTGGTCATAAACGGTAACAAAATGGCTAGTTTTTGCCATGTAAATATGATCTCACAAACACATTCAATTCCTCCAACTTTTTCTTCTTCTCTAAAAATTATTCTTCATCAAATTTTCGAAAAAAAAGAAGATGGCTTTCTCAAGGTTATTTTTAATTATTTTGGTTATCATATTCACGTGTCTTGTATTTATTGGAGAATATCCTCCTCGCGTGTTTTCTTTATTTTTACGAATGTTTGTATTTGTTGTTTATCCATTACTTTGTATTGCAATATTCATTAACTAATAAATGCATTGTAATTTTTTTAGTACCACCATGACAAACTTGGCAAAGCTCGAATTCATTGCTCTTGATATTACACGGAAAAATTATATGCAGTGGACCCTTGATGTAGAAATGCATCTTGAGTCATTGGGTCTAAGCGAGACCATTAAAGAAAATGGTATATCTTCATCACAAGAAAAAACAAAAGCTATAATATTTTTGCGTCGACATCTTGATGAAGGTTTAAAATGTGAATATCTCATCGAAAATGATCTCATGGCTCTGTGGAAATGATTAAAATAAAGATTTGAACATATAAGAGAAGTTATACTTCCGACCGCCCGTGATGAATGAAATATGTTAAGATTCCAAGATTTTAAGAAAGTCAGTGATTACAATTCAGCGATGTATCGAATAATCTTGCAGTTAGAATTTTGTGGACATGAGGTTACAGAATCGGAAATGCTTGAAAAACTATTTTCCACGTTTCACGCATCAAATATAATCTTACAGCAACAATATAGAGTGCGTGGATTTGCGAGATATTCTGAATTCATCACCTATCTTCTTGTGTCGGAAAAGAAAAACGAGCTGCTAATGAGAAATCATCAGTTCCGGCCCACTGGATCAACAGAATTTCCAGAAGTAAATGCTTGTAAGTAAAAATGAATTTAAACCTGGAATCCAAAATCATGTTCAAAGACAAGGTTTTGGTCGAGGTCGTGGTCGTGGACGTTGAATTGGTCATGGTCGTGGTCGAGGCCGTGGTTTTGAAAACAATAGAGATAGTTATTTTTATAACTCATCTAAAAAAAGGCGTCACGAACCACCCACAGAAAAGGCATCATGAGAACATGAGTATTAATGAAAATCACTCGAAAAGATTTGAAAGTTCTTGTTTCAGATGCGGCACTCCATGACATTGATCTCGTATTTGTCGAGCCCCTGAGCACCTTTGTAAGCTCTATAAAGAATCGATAAAGGGGAAAGAAAAAGAGACCAACTTCACTGAACGCAGTGACATTTTGAGTGATTCAACTCATTTTGATGCTGCTGATTTTGTGAATGATTTTTCTGGAAATGATCAATATGTTGGTGGGATAGAAATGAAAAATATTGATGCTGCGGATTTTCTCAATTATTTCTCTGAAAATGAACAATATAGTGGTAGAATATAAATGTATAATAATTTATTTTTCATGAATTCATATAATAACGTTTTATTGTATAATTATGATATATGTTATATTTACATATGTATTGTCAGTGATTATTTTTCATTGCATATTTTTTAAGCTCAAATATGGAAAATACCATGAACAAAGATAAACAAGGAACTAATCCCATGAAGTTTGCATACCTGATAGTGGTACAATGCACACTATTCTTCGAGATGAAAGATATTTTTTGGAACTAAAACCAACAAAAATAATGGTGAATACAATATCAGGTCATGTAGGCTTGATTAAGGTTGTGGTAAAGCACAATTTTTTTTACCTAAGGGTACAAAATTTGTGATCAATTATGCTTTGTATTCACCACAATCGAAAAGAAATTTGTTGAGTTTTAATGATATATATTCCCATGGGTATGATACTAAAGCATTGAATGAAGGAAATGAGAAATACATGTGTCTTACCACATATAAATCAGGAAAGAAATATGTGATTGAAAAACTACCAATTCTCCCTACTGGATTGCATTATACACATATAAGTCCCATTGAATCAAATATGGTAGTTGATAATTTTTCAATATTAACCAATTGGCATGATCGATTAGGACATTCTGGTTCAACAATGATGCGAAGAATTATAGAAAATACACATGGTCATCCGTTGAAAGACCAGAAGATCTTTCAGAATAATAAGTTTCAATGTAAAGCATGTTCTCTTAGAAAACTTATTATAAGACCATCACTAGCCAAAATCCAAACTGAATCACCAATGTTTCTTGAATGTATTCAGGGTGATATTTGTGGACCAATCCATCCACCATGTGGACCATTCAAATACTTTATGGTATTGATTGATACCTCCAGCAGATGGTCACATGTATGTTTATTGTCAACTCGAAATGTTATATTAGCAAGATTACTTGCTCAAATAATAAATTAAGAAATCAATTTCCCGATTATACAATCAAGAAAACTAAACTTGATAATGCTGGTGAATTTACTTCCCAAACTATCAATGATTATTGTATGTCTATGAGAATCATTGTTGAGCATCATGTTGCTCATGTACATACACAGAATGGATTGGCTGAATAATTGATTTAACGTCTGCAAATGATTGCTAGACCAATGATTATGAAAACAAAGCTCCCTATTTCTATATGGGGACATGCAATTTTACATGCTGCTGAATTAATTCGCATCAGACCAAGTGCATATCATAAATACTCCCCATTGCAGCTTGCATTTGGTAAAGAACCAGACATTTTTCAGCTGAGAATTTTTGTATGTATGGTGTATGTGCCTATTGCACCACCGCCACGAAAGAAAATGGGACCTCAAAGAAAGATTGGAATTTATATCGTTTATGATAGTCCATCAATCATTTGATATCTTGAACCTCAGACAGGCGACGTGTTCACAACACGTTTTGCTGATTGTCATTTTAATGAGGAAATCTTCCCAATGTTAAGGGGAGAATAGAACATACCGAAAAGGAAATTACATTGTATGTATCATCATTGCTACATATGGATCAAAGAACAAAACAATGTGAAAAAGACGTACAACAAATTGTGTACTTGCAAGGAATATCAAATCAAATACCAGATGCATTTGCAGACACAAAAAGGGTAACTAAATCGTATATACATGATGCAAATGCCCCTACTCGAATTGAAATTCCGAAGAAACAAATTGAAGATACTCATGATGTCATTAAACGCCTGAAGCGTGGAAGGCCAGTCGGTTCCAAGCATAAAAATCCTCGAAAAAGAAAATTCATAGAGAAACACGATGATCACAAAATAGAGAATGATGTTTCTGAAGAAACACGTGATGATCACAAAATAGAGAATGATGTTCCTGAAGAAACACATGATGATGAAAATGTTCTGTCAGAATCACAAACTGACTAGAAACGTGAAATCTCTATCAATTATATTAATATCGGAAAAATATGGAACCGAAAAGATATAGAAGAAATTGATGATATATTTTCTTATAATGTGGCAATCGACATCATAATGATAATGAAGATCATGAACCAAAATCTGTTGGTGAATGTAAAAATCGGCAGGATTGGATAAAATGGAAAGATGCCATCCAGGTTGGATTAAATTCGCTAAATAAACTAATGTTTTTGGACCTATAGTCCTTACACCTGAAGGTGTAAAGTCTGTTGGATAAAAATGAGTTTTTATTCGTTAGGAAATGAGAAAAATGAAATAGTAAGATATAAATCTCGACTTTTTGCACAAGGTTTTTCTCAAAGGCCTGGAATTGATTATGAAGAAACGTATTCTCCCATGATGGATGCAATTACGTTTCGGTATTTGATTAGCTTGGCGATATCTCAAAATTTAGAAATGCGTCTTCTGGATGTTGTTACAACTTACTTATATGGATAACTTGATAGTAATATATACATATATATATATATATATATATATATATATATATATATATATATATATATATATATATATATATATATATATATATATATATATATATGAAAATCCCTGAAGGATTTACGATGCCTGAAGCACAAAATTTAAAACCCAGTGAATGTTATTCTGTGAAATTACAAAGATCATTATATAGATTAAAGCAATCTGGCCGAATGTGGTATAATCGACTAAGTGATCACTTGATGAAAAATGGATATGTAAATAATTCAATATGCCATTATGTTTTCATTAAGAAAACAACATCCGGATGCGTAATTATTGCTGTATATGTTGATGATTTAAACATCATTGGAACGAATAAGAAAATTCAAGAAGTTGTGTCATAATTGAAGGAAGAATTTGAAATGAAGGATCTTGGAAAAATCAAATATTGTCAGGGTTTACAAATTGAACAAAAAGATTGTGGAATATTTGTTCACCAGACAAATTATACAGAAAAGATCCTTAAAAGTTTTAATATGGATAAATCAAATCCTTTAAGTACTCTAATGGTTGTTAGATCATTAAACATAGAAAAGGATCCATTCCATCTATGTGAAGATGATGAAGATATTCTTGGTCTAGAAGTACCATACCTAAGTGCTATCAGTGCCCTTATGTATCTTACAAATTGTACAAGGCCTGATATATCTTTTGCCGTAAATTTGTTGGCAAGATTTAGCACATATCCAACAAAGAGACACTGGGACGGAATTAAACATATATTCCGTTATCTACGAGGAACGACAGACTTGGGACTTTTGTGTTCAAAAGATGCTAATCCAAGTATAATTGGTTATGTCGATGCTGGATACTTATCTGATCCACACAAGGCACGTTCACAAACTGGATATGTATTTACTCATGGAGGCACTGCGATTTCTTGACGTTCACAGAAACAAACGCTCATAACAACTTCATCAAATCATGCCGAGATTATCGCACTACATGAAGTAAGTTGTGAATGCGTGTGGTTGAAATTAATGACCTGACATATCCAAATCTCATGTGGATTATCATTTCACGAGAAGCATGTGATACTATATGAAGATAATGCTTCATGTGTTGCTCAAATGAAAGAAGGATACATAAAAAGCGACGGAACTAAACATATTCCTCCTAAGTTCTTCGCATTCACCAAGGAGCTTGAGAAGAATAAATGTATTGATGTTTGTCACATTCAATCAAGTGAAGATTCATAAGATCTCTTCACAAAGGCACTTCCTACGACAATATTCAGAAAGCACATATATAATATTGAGATGCGCAATCTACAAAATTTGTGAAGAATTGTTCACGTCAACATGAGGGGGAGTTTACGTGACTGCACTCTTTTTCCCTTACTATGGTTTTTATCCCAATGGGTTTTTCCTAGTAAGGTTTTTAACGAGCCAGTATAAAAACAAGTAATGAAGACAATCATTATGATCATCATCACAAAGGAAGAGTGTTGAAAAATAATATTTAGAATGTGTGTATTGAATATTTGAATGTTGAAAATAAGAGTTGTAAATATTGAAAATTAGTGTGTGATGATGTAGGTAATGAAGAATTTATTTTTGGATTATTTGTAAAAAAATTATATAAATAGTCTCACCATTTGTGAAGAAATTCACAATTGAGTAGAGAGAAAAATATTATAAAGTTGTAGTTTGGTTAATTTTGAGAGTTTGAGATTTTTACTTTTTACCATAAATTTTTACTTTTTCATAACATATTCAAATTAAATTTAATATATAATAATTATGACACTAATTAAAATTTAATATATAATAATTATGACACTTGTTTTATAATTGCTTAATAAACGAGACAACTCCAGAGAGATCTTGTTCTCTTTAATATAACTTATTTCACTATCATAAAACCAAATTAATAAATTATTAGTATTGCTTCACGTGCAATTAAAAATTAACTTCAATATTGTTGTCACAGCTAGGGATGAATCTATGATTTTATATCAGAGTGAGCTGAATTAAATATAAATTGTAAACTTTCAATGGAAATAAATTATTAAAATTTAATATATTAATGTATATATTTAATTAAAAGCACAAAAAAATTAAATAGTTTTTTTTTTCCTTTTTTGAGAGAATTTTAATATCTTTTTAACAATAGTATAATACATATCCATAGGTAGAATAATTTTTGAGCCAAAATATTATTAAAAAAACGTTGAGTCAATACTACCATTTATATATATTGCAAGCTCGATGATTCTTTTGATAATTATATATTCAAATATATAATGTCAACAAGATAAATTAGTACGGTAAAGTAACTGATACATAATATATTGAAGTTCGAAGACAAAATCTTTCTACTTATCTCTTTCTTCCGATTAGGATGAAATCCACTAAAAGACTTTGGTTTTACAAATACTTTGTCAAGATTCGCTTCAATTTTAAGTCTTATTCACTCCTAATATCTTTTACAGCAATTGAGATCTTTCGTCAAACAACCAAAGCACCACATATATAACAAAGAATGAATTCTAAGATTTAAAGCATTTGCAACTTCTCGAACTGTATCTGGTAGAAAACGGTCAAATAATTATTTTTCAAGATTTGAATGATCTTTGTAGATATGATCATATCTTGAAGAAAAAACTGTTGAGCGGAATATGATATATGAGAAATGTACTCAGAAATCTTTGAGTATGAAAGTTTTTTTTTTCTTTTTGAATTATTTGCTTCGAGTGATCTCTTTTTCTCTCTTTCTTGACTTTGAATTTTTTTTATTCTCTATATATATTATTGTAGCCTTTTTCCCGTTCAACAATTCTTTATATTATAGCCCGACAATATTCACGTGCTGCAATTTTTATTAAATGCTTTTTAATGCATTTTCTGATTTTGCAATTTAAAGTTTAAACGACCCTCACTTTTTACTTTAAAATTCCACTAATTTTTTTCTATTAATTTTAAAATCAACAATTAAAAATAACTTAACATTTTCATAAATCAAAATA
This sequence comes from Primulina eburnea, assembly GCF_022965805.1. Taxonomy (NCBI): domain Eukaryota; kingdom Viridiplantae; phylum Streptophyta; class Magnoliopsida; order Lamiales; family Gesneriaceae; genus Primulina; species Primulina eburnea. Next base: position 19,075,066 of record NC_133113.1, read on the forward strand.
ATTTAACAATTTAAATCTCAAGTACATAAAATCCCTGAAATCATCAATTACTAAAATTCAACTCCCACCTTTATCATGATCAAAACTAACTTCGAAACAAATCATAAAATCTCTAATTAAATCCTTAACAAAAATCCTTAAAACTTTTAACTAACAAGCTAATGCGAAAAGTAAAGTCCATCGAGAGTGTACTACTGTACTCAATCCACTCAAGCGTCAGCGTCTCTCTCAATATCATCATCACCTGCAATATTCAAACCTAGCGAGTCTAATGACTCAGCACGTCCTAACATGAGTAAAAGGTATTACATATACATGCACGTACATTAAAATCGTACTTGAATTTAAAATAATTTTAAGCATAAATAAATCATATATCGTAAAAGCATAAAATCGTAAAGCTTTGTATTATTTATCATTTTGAGTGAACTTTGATCTTTGAAAGTGAATAGTATTTTATCCTCTGGTCGACTAATCAGTCTCAGCCCACCATTGCGCATTGGGATATGCACTAGGCACCGACGTAAAAAAATATGGAAATACGATCGTCGGGCTCCCTTTGGCCCGTAAACAGGCTCCTTATACGGGCTTTTCCCTCTCGATATTTCCATAAAATTGTAAGTTCACCGTTCCTTCTTAAAACGGATCCTCCACGTATCCTCTACCCTCTTTTTCACAATCAATTCACATCCTTCAAATATTTTTTCTTTTTCCTTTTTTCATAAAATATCACGACTTTCCAAAAATAGCAATTTAACAATAAAAATTGCACAGTTTTACCATAAATCATAAAATTTCATATTTTCATCAAAAGCATCATTTTATATCATTTATCATGCGTTATTACCCTTTCGAGACACTTCCAAAGCTTTTCTACTCAGGTGTAAAATGATCGTTTTGTCCCTGAATGTAAATTTTCTCGATTTGAATTTTTCTTATTTTTATTAACTCTAGACATCCCAAATAATTATTTAAGCGTAAATTAAATTTTAGATACTTTTATTTCACATAAATTTGAAGATTTCGATTTAATTCTTTAATTACTAATTCATGATGCATTTTAATCTCAAATTAATTCGTAACTTAATATTTTTCCCAAACTTTAAACATAAGCTTTTTATACCTGAACTACCCTCGTGAACCATGATTCGAACCGCGTGTCCCATGGTTCGACCCCTTTCATTCTTCCTAGCCATAATTCGAACCATGCATGATTCGAACCGAGACAACCCTCAATTTTCTTGGAGCATGGTCGAGCCACCTCGAGCCATCACCTGACCAACCCACATAGGGATCCTACTAGATGGACCTAACACATTAACCAACCCTTAAACCACACCTGGACCTCCATGTACAAGCCATGAACAAGAACCGCGGTTGAAACCTTACGCCTAGGACTCCTACTCGACTAGGACAATCCTACTTGAGCCACCACCGAGCCCCAAACCTCCTGACCCTCACTGGACCATGAACCAACACCTGCGCACCAGCCCCAGCCAGCACTGAGTCCACTGCAGTCGCATGAGCCACTTGCACGCACAAGTGAAGAGTCCTAGCCCACGGGACTTGTGAGGTCCATTTACTCTAATGAAAAATAATGATCAAACAATAATGGTTTGATTTAAAGCTGCAGCGGAAAATTGTTTAAAATACTGTAAAACGAACTTTAGGGCCTAGAAAAATTTCGGCATGACCTCTCCGTAAGTAGGATATCCCAAAAACTCAAGCAACAGTTTATATCAAAATATACTCCAACTAGACTCATTAAAACAAAAACCGAAGTTAAACACATATAGCCGTACTGACCAGGACTAAGCGGAAATTAAAACTTACCAAATACTCACCAGATCATAAATATCACAGAATCGACTCAGAACATCACAAAAACAACCAAATACCATTACAGATACACAGGGCATCTCCACGACAAATAAACTACAATACAAGACATACATATAGACTAACTGGGAGACTCCACTGTACATAACCAAGCAATCCAACCTCAATCCCGAGCTCCACTGGTGGAACCTCGGCTTGATGCTGCAAAACGACTCGAGAGATCTACCATTGTGCCCAATAGAAACCACACAGCCACCCCAGAAAACAACTGAGGTTAGGATTCGGGTATGAAATAGTTAAACAATAACAAAAATAATCATAAATCATGCATAATAATATAATAAAATGTAATATGCAATGCATGAAAGGCTCAACGAATAATCGGGATAACAGGAGCCAACAAACAGTACGATAAAAACTGGAATAATGCTCGAGCAACAACACATGGGAGCTACATCGTCATGAAACTAAACCGCCCTGCCAAGTATGCGAGGTATGCCAAGCTGTGCTGAATAACACCCCTGACTCGTCCTCCATACTGTTGACACGATATAACATGATGACACAACAGAACGAACTGGATGACACAATACCAGCGCTCACCTCAAAAGGTCGCACTAACAACGGGATTGTTCAATCACATCTACGGTCTCATGTGTATAGGCCTATTAGCCACACTATGATCCCGAGATAAACAACAGTGCCAGATAATAATGGATATAAACAATGGGCTAACAAGAACGATAGGGCTCAACATGGATGTCATAACAGTATGCCCTATGCTAAATGCCAATAATATGTCACAATACTTAACATATATCACAATAAAGCCATTTAACAACTTACAACAGTCAACAAATCATAAAACCATCAGTGCAACACAGAATGACAATTAAACATAATTTATGTTTTAATGTCGTATGTTACCGAGCTGTAACATACCTATACCAACTGATAACGAAAACAAGCTCAACTTTGATCTCCTCGGTCCAACAATAAGATAATATAACAAGTCGAGTAAATTTCCAATTCAATAACAATATTTCCGAATTTCAGCTTGTACCTATGCTAAGTTTTAAGGTCAAAACTTAACCAAAACTTAACCAAAATATACTTATCATACATGGTTGGAATCCTGACTCAAAAACCCATAATTCATCAGAAGATGTCAACAAGAAATTCAATCATCTTGACATGATAAACATCCACAACCAGAAATCTAGAAAAATGAGTTTTGTTACAATTTCAGATTCGGCACCTATGACCATAAAATTCATATCTAATTCAATTTTGACCCAAATCAATATCCGCCAATTGGAAATGAAAGATACTCAAATATCTAAGTTTTTCTAGAAGAAACCATTTCCATAATCCTAATAGATAAATCCCAGAATTATCAAGAAGACGCTACTCCATACGCACTTCGCAGCAGAATTCTGTAATTGAGCAGTTTCGGAAAAATGAGCAGAACTGTCTCAATTCGAAATGGAATTTAACAAATTTTATACCATTATGAAGATAACACATAGCTCTACAAATTTTGTTTGAATCATAAGTTCAGAATCCGAGTGCATATATGCCATAATCCCGAATTACAGTAGGTATTATGCACAACACAATTGTGGGGACCCGGACGCAAATCAAGTTCTTAATCATCATTGGGACTAATTAATCAATTATAAAACATGGTCTAAATTTTTTTTTAAAATGCGGAACGTAGTGAAATCAACTAATATACAACTCAGTATAAAATAAAGTACAAGTCCTGTACCGTCTACAAATCAGTAAAACTAAGGTTCAACATCTAAATATCAAGTGTCAAAACCCTATATACATCCAAGTCCGAAGTCTCCACTTTATCACGATCTCTCCTCATCTCCTGGACCCTGATCTTGTCCCACCTGTTGTCATGTACACATACAGACAAGACAACAACCGGATAACTCCGGTGAGAATAAATCCCAGTATAAATCAACGAAACATGCAATCATATAAACAAATATAAAGCATGTAATCAGGTAACAGATATATGTATCAAAATCTGAAACATAAACAATCATAGACTGTCAAACATATACGTGACTCCACGTCTCAGACTAGACTCAATCCTAGTCTAGGGATCCCGGTTTCCAAATGTGGTGTTCCTATATCAAATTCCGTAATAGAAGGAACTCTGATCCTATTACTCGATATAACCAAATATGGTGTTCCTATATCGAATTCCGTAATAGAAGAATTCTCATTCTATTTACTCGATATAACCAAACATCCGGTGTCCTGACCTAACCGTCATGGACTGTAGCTCTATCGCTAATATCCTATCTTGAGACATCGTGCAATGTTCCCTTAGCGATCCCGCCACTGTCAGGTACTTCAGTCCCAAGATTTCTACACTATCCGGCGACATCGTGCAATGTGCCCGTGGCGATCCCACCACTATCAGACACTTCTGTCATAAGATTACTCGTCTAATACCTGCTATCTATAATTCAAGAGAACAAGTATATCAATCAAATCAATGCAAATATCAATGCAATAACGTAAAGTATGTGATTTAGGGAAACTCAAGTCTAAACTGACTCAAGTCGATCTCCCAATACCACATTGACTTATACCTTTCGTTTATAGTCTCGGTCTAAAGCAATCGAAGTTGTGAACTCAAGACTGTCTCTGTAAATCTGAAAAGATATATCAAGAATCATAATATCAATATTTTATTCTCAATTCAACTCTGAATCTGATTAATCTGAATTAACTCAAATCAGCGGCATAACGGCACAATCTCAGTATTCCCGTCAATACCATATCACCAGATATTAATTACAAATCATAACCCATATTCGATACAATTTGTAATCAGTCTATAATCCAAATCTATTCAATTTCAATTAATATAATCTGAAAAATCATAACAATTTCATAATCAATCTGTTCTTCGATCTGATTACGGTTCTATAATCTCTATATACTCAAGAACACATATCAATAATTAAATCACAAATCCTCCAACATCTAAAATTTGAAACATGCTGGAAATGGATGAAAATTACCTCCCCTTGAAGCTCTTAAGGTAAGGATCAAGAATTTATACTCGGATTAATAAGTTGATGGTTGGATGTTGAGATATGAATTTTTGAAGATCAAAATCCTTGAAGGAACCCATGGAAACTCACGTTTTCACCCTTCCAAGCTAGGCATCCATGAAAAAAATGAAAATTGGAAGGGAATGCCACGTTAAAGAGGTGACCAAGACAAGTGTCCCACTTAAATTTCCATATTCGCACTTTAGTCCCTCAACTTTTCACTAATTGCAAATTGGCCCCCGCTCAATCTTTTTAATTCAATTCAATCCTAAATAATTCCATTTCAATCCTAAATAATTGCAAACATCTTGAAATATAATTCAACACTCCAAAAGTTTCCAATTACATACTCTCGGATTAAAATAATATCATCTTTATTATCTCGGGCCTTACATTTCTCCCCCTCTAATATACGATTTCGTCCTCGAAATCACAGGTAATCAAGTCAGATATCAACACGAAACGTATACAAGAGGTAAATCAGAAAACTTATCTCAATGAATCAATTCTGAAATTTCAATCTCATATCAGATTCTGTCTTTCAGATATTCTCATTGACCTACTGACAATCTTACTGTGTTTTCAACAACAGGATAATCTTCATTCTGAATTCTCTTACTTCTACTGATTCTGATTCCAATCTGGAATAAGAATTCACTAAGTACAATGTCATAATACTTCTCCAATCTTTCTGACAGAATCAATCTCGTATTACTGGCTATACAACGTCCGTATAAACCAATCTACAGCTCATCACATATCAGGACCATCAACTATTATCAAATCTGTTTATCTCAATCAAGGACATATACTGTCTTCAGCTTCAAATACCAATCGTCATCATCCGACGTTGGTTTCTTAAATCTGTCCATTCTGAACTGTCTTAATAATTATTGTCATACTGGAATTCATACAGTGACAATAATTCATAACAACTAGTGCTAACATCTAGCACTAAAGCTGTATAGTGCTAATATCCAGCACAAAGCTGTACCAAAATCTTCCCAATATCTGGCTAGTACATTCTGACTGTCTGTCAATCTGTAAACCAATCTAAGAGAAAGCTCATGATATACTCTATTACAAGTACCAAATCAATCAAAAGTCACAATCTGATATAATCTACTGTGGCATTCTGATCTTTCTGACCACTTTTCTGACATCGATCTATGTCAGTTGGTCATGTTTGTACGTTATCTGGTACAAACTAATAGATATAGATTGAACAATCTGTCAATCATAATCATATCATATCATATCTGGAAAGTATTGAAGTAATCTCATTATGAAATTCATCGAATTATACTCCCCATTTCTCGTCAGAACTATACAATTTCTGTAATAAATCTTCTGATTTCTATTTTTCTGTTAGCGATTCAGACATATCAATACAATTTCTGTCAACATTTCAATACAAATTCTGTCATAGCTGATCTAATCTGTCTATATCAACTCTATCTGTTCGAATACCATACATTCTCAATCATCAAATTGAAAACTGAATCCACTACGGTACATTTCTGACCCTATCTGTGATTTCAGATTCGAACTATTCGATACAAACAAATCAGTTAATAACATAAATAAAAGAAAATATACATACCTGGTATTCGGCTCTGACTATCTATATAAAGCTTTGCTGTACAATTCTGACACATCTGACATCACAAGATAATCAGTCTCATACAAAATACACAATCACATATCTGTTACATTCCGATCACATTCTGAACTGCTGTAACTCTCGAATTTAACTCTGATTCGGTTGGAACTGTATATACTCTCACTGGTTCACAATAATCTGCAGCATATACGGATTCAAAACACAGTAATATTACATCAGAGACGAAATATCAATATCCTATACAGATCTAGTGAGTTCAGTGAACTCATAATACAATGATTTCTGGTAAACATCTTCATGTCATTCTAATCAACTGTTATATCCCATCTGCAAATAAAATATGCTCCCAAAACAATATAAGATGTCTCAAATACTGATTTAGAACAATAACAATATTCAGCAGATATAAAGCAACAGTCGAATAAAATAATCTGCCAAATCAGACAAAATACATTTCTGACAATTCTGACATTTCTGAAATTTCTGATCTTTCTGATATCAGTATCTTATCAGTCACTGATCACAATCTCAACTGTATCAGAATCAATCGGTATACTAACTGCAGGTATCGCATATTCTGAATACAATCTGTTTCAAGCAGGATTCATATCTGAATAATTTCTGTATACAATAATCCTTATTCTCAGAATAATCAATACAGTCTTCCGATAGTCGATTCGATCAATCAAATGCTGCAATTATATCAAAATCTCATAGATATAACAAGCATAGAATTATCAGAACATCTCTGAAGATACTGACACATGCCAAAGAGAAACACTAAATCAGATGTAACTACTGGTCAGTACTCTTCTACTGATCTTTCACTTTATTCTGTATCATTCTGTACATACAATATTATTATGTACTGAATTCTAAAACAACAATCAGTATCTGATCTGAATTCAATTCTGAAATCTATCTTTCTGATATAAAGCAAATCTAAAATCTTATCTAGGCAAACATCTGCCAACTCGTATATCACTGGCAAATCTGCCAATATTAAGCTCGATTTCAGTACATCTATTGAGTACATAAGGATACCATCTGTTCCTTTCTGTAACAATCGAGTCATATACGACAATATCAAAGGAATTCTAAATCTAGAATCCTTATTGCAAAATATCTACTCATTAGCTATCTCTAATCTGAATCTTACCATGTCTGGAACATATTCTACAATATTTCTGTCTTTCTGTACTTGATCATTATATCACCAATATCAGTAATGCAGTCAAATCAGACAATACAAGTACACCATACTCTGTCTCGATTCTCATTCTCATTTTACTGTGGTATACAATATATCACAAAAATCTCTGAGATCAATCTTTCTTTCCCCAGAAGGTACAAAGATTAATACTACAGCAATACAGACCCAACAGATAATGCATATCTCCATGCAACTCATTCCAGGATAATCTTAAGAAATGCATTAGTATATATCAATACATATGCAACATAATCAAAAAAGATCAGTACCTGTCACTATGTCATCAAGTGTGCCCTGGGTCTGTTCCTCAATCACATATTCAAATGGTCCAGCCCTCTAAGATCTTCGGGGACCTCTCTGTGGACAAACCTTAGCAAAATGCCCTGGTTGTTTACAGATATTGCAACGACCAAGCACTCCTTGGCAATGTCCTGTGGGATGTCTTCCTCCGCAAGTTCTGCAGTACACTTCAGTGTAACTCGAACTAGAATCACTAGAACTAGAGGAACCACTCCATAACTTCTTGAATGGCTTCTTTTGAGCTTTCAGTAGATCTTGCTTTCCACTCGTGTTGCCACGATCAACTCGAAGAGGGGATTTCTGTGTCTGGGGTTGCTTCACACACAACCTTGTTAATTGTCTAATCAAACTCGCCTCCGCTCTCTTCGCTCTACTCAAGACATCAGCAAAATGGTGAGGTCGCTGTATGTTCATCAATGCAACTATCTCTGAGTTCAATCCTCTGATGAATTGATCCGCTATAGCTTCATCATTTCCAGCTAAATGAGGAGCAAAACGCAGTAGAGTAGAGAATTTAGCCACATATCCTTCAATATTCAGTTGCCCTTGGCTCAAATTCTCAAATTCTGCTCTTTTGTCCTCCCGGTAGGAAACAGAAAAAATCTTTGATAGAATTCAATTTTGAAAACTTCCCACGTGATCACAGTACCACGTTGTGCTAATACTCCTTTGATTGTAATCCACCAACTTCTGGCAGCCTCTCGTAACTGGTGAAATACCAATTTAACTCTCTGTTCATCTGTACAATCGAGTAAATCAAACAAAATTTCTATATCATCAAACCAGTTCTGACAATCTTCAGATGTCTCGGTACCACTCAGAATCGGCGGCTGTAATAACTGAAATTCTCTCATCTTAGCTTCTATCTGAGTTTCTGATGCATCTGTCTGTTCAGTCGAAGTACTACCCCTTTCTGGAATTCTCCGAGGCGGTATATCTGAATATCAAACAAATCAATACCCAATCTATATAATTTGTCTCGGCCCTCCTCTGATCATATACCTCTGATTCAGACTCGGTTCTGATTCAGTCTTGGTAATTACATGCTGTAATCAACTCAGATAACAAACAACGTGTAATAGGGAAAGCAATAAATCATGCTAGCACACACAATGTAAGTCAACATTGAAATAATTCTCATGCTAGCAATCACATGCAAGGAAATAAAATTCAATCTACCCCGCTCATTCTCTTCTATCTCAGTCTAAAGGATCTATCAGCTCTGACTATCTCAGCCTAAAGGATCTATCGCTCTGATACCACCTGTTGTGGGGACCCGGACGCTAATCAAGTTCTTAATCATCATTGGGACTAATTAATCAATTATAAAACAGTGTCTAAATTTTTTTTAAAAATGCGGAACGTAGTGAAATCAACTAATATACAACTCAGTATAAAATAAAGTACAAGTCATGTACCGTCTACAAATCAGTAAAACTAAGGTTCAACATCTAAATATCAAGTGTAAAAACCCTATATACATCCAAGTCCGAAGTCTCCACTCTATCACGATCTCTCCTCATCTCCTGGACCCTGATCCTGTCCCACCTGTTGTCATGTACACATACAGACAAGACAACAGCCGGATAACTCCGGTGAGAATAAATTCCAGTATAAATCAACAAAACATGCAATCATATAAACAAATATAAAGCATGTAATCAGGTAACAGATATATGTATCAAAATCTGAAACATAAACAATCATAGACTGTCAAACATATACGTGACTCCACGTCTCAGACTAGACTCAATCCTAGTCTAGGGATCCCGGTTTCCAAATGTGGTGTTCCTATATCGAATTCCGTAATAGAAGGAACTCTGATCCTATTACTCGATATAACCAAATATGATGTTCCTATATCGAATTCCGTAATAGAAGAATTCACATTCTATTTACTCGATATAACCAAACATCCGGTGTCCTGACCTAACCGTCATGGACTGTAGCTCTATCGCTAATATCCTATCTTGAGACATCGTGCAATGTGCCCGTAGCGATCCCGCCACTGTCAGGTACTTCAGTCCCAAGATTTCTACACTATCCGGCGACATCGTGCAATGTGCCCGTGGCGATCCCACCACTATCAGGCACTTCTGTCACAAGATTACTCGTCTAATACCTGCTATCTATAATTCAAGAGAACACGTATATCAATCAAATCAATGCAAATATCAATGCAATAACGTAAAGTATGTGATTTAGGGAAACTCAAGTCTAAACCGACTCAAGTCGATCTCCCAATACCACATTGACTTATACCTTTCGTTTATAGTCTCGGTCTAAAGCAATCGAAGTTGTGAACTCAAGACTGTCTCTGTAAATCTGAAACGATATATCAAGAATCATAATATCAATATTTTATTCTCAATTCAACTCTGAATCTGATTAATCTGAATTAACTCAAATCAGCGGCATAACGGCACAATCTCAGTATTCCCGTCAATACCATATCACCAGATATTAATTACAAATCATAACCCATATTCGATACAATTTGTAATCAGTCTATAATCCAAATCTATTCAATTTCCATTAATATAATCTGAAAAATCATAACAATTTCATAATCAATCTGTTCTTCGATCTGATTACGGTTCTATAATCTCTATATACTCAAGAACACATATCAACAATTAAATCACAAATCCTCCAACATCTAAAATTTGAAACATGCTGGAAATGGATGAAAATTACCTCCCCTTGAAGCTCTTAAGGTAAGGATCAAGAATTTATACTCGGATTAATAAGTTGATGGTTGGATGTTGAGATATGAATTTTTGAAGATCAAAATCCTTGAAGGAACCCATGGAAACTCACGTTTTCACCCTTCCAAGCTAGGCATCCATGAAAAAAATGAAAATTGGAAGGGAATGCCACGTTAAAGAGGTGACCAAGACAAGTGTCTCACTTAAATTTCCATATTTGCACTTTAGTCCCTCAACTTTTCACTAATTGCAAATTGGCCCCCGCTGAATCTTTTTAATTCAATTCAATCCTAAATAATTCCATTTCAATCCTAAATAATTGTAAACATCTTGGAATATAATTCAACACTCCAAAAGTTTCCAATTACATACTCTCGGATTAAAATAATATCATCTTTATTATCTCGGGCCTTACAATTGCAGAATTTGATTTTGGCACATTTTGGTAGAAAAATCATAACAAATTCGTTTCTATCAAAAACTCATTTTTCCTGTGGCTATAAACAGCTAGCATAAAGCACTACGAAGTTTGTTTAGGTCATTTCTACAAATTCAAACTATACAAATCGCAGCAATACAAAAACTCTCACCCAAAAATCGGAAGAATTTGCGCAGAAACAGAGCACCGAACAGCAGCTTCGATCTACTCTTATCCTTTCTCAAAATTCACGATTTATGGCTTGAATCGAGGCTTAGGATGTGAGGAAGACAACCCTTCATACCGATCGAGATTTCCACATCGGACGGAGGAGGTATCGCAATTTTTCCGCAACTGCTCCAAGGGTTGCTGGAATTTGGGCTTCTCTTCTTTCTTTTCTTTTTCCTTCCTTCCTTCCTAATAAAGTTGTGTGTATGTATATGTATATTTAGTTACTAAAAAAATAGTAACACATGCCCAATAATCCTGGTTTGTATTTATTTTGCTCTCGTGTGTTATTTAAACTCTATATGTATTTTATATTGTTAAATTCTCTGATATTCTAAAATACATATTTTTATTTGGCATAAATAATTATGTTAATTTACAACTCAATAATTATTCTAATTATGCCAAACTACCGAATAATTAATTACAGGGCCTTACAGGACTCTTCCTGTTGCTGACCAAGAGTCCTCTTCCCAACGCCTAACCACATCCAACCCATCCCCTAGCCCAATCCTGACCGAGCCATGCACGACGCCGAGCCACTAGCCGAGCCCTTGATCGTCTAGTGTAAGTAGGAAACCCTACGTGCTATCCAAACTTAGTCAAGCTCGACTCCAGCATGTATTTTTATCCTTTAACAACTATTTTCCCGTCCCTTAAGTGTCTCCTATTGGCAGCGTGTCCTTGGGAATCATAGTGTCAAAGAACCAAGCGTAAAAACATCAAAGCTTTGAAAACAATCATTATATCGTTAAACCCATCGAACGTAAATATTTTTCATGCAAAATTAATCAAAACATGCATATAATAGATTGAATGATATGTCAAGAAAGTTTAGAAAACGTGCCTTTTGTTTTAAGACACTCGAATATATGATCGTCAGCGAGGGGCACGAAAAGGAACGAACGTGCGACGAAGAACCATAGCTTTTTTCCCTATGCACTTCTCGAATTTTAGTGTGCGTGGTGTGTGAAGATTTCGGTTGATAGGGTGCAAAAAGCCTAGATTTTTATTTTTATAGATTTTAATTTGCATGATAATGGGCTTGAGTTCTGGGCTTTCAAGTATATGAACAATTGGGCTTACACAAATTAGTTAAATTAGGCCCAATAACACTTATTTAATTGAAAAATAAAACTTTATAAAAATTTAGTTTTCAAAAATACTGCATTTGATATTTTAAAAGTCTCTCGTTTGCCCAAAACCGGCTTCCCATGTAAAATCGTCCTCATCTCGTAAAACAATTTGAACTATGTAATTTTTAGAAAAATTAATCATTTTTCATATTAATAAGCCTTAAAGATATTTAGAAACATATTTATTTTGTCTTGGTCGTCTCTGGTCTCATTTTCCCAGCCTATTATCGATTATTCGGGTAAAATCTTTCAATTTCATGAAATAATGCAATACAATCATTCAATCCTACAATCATACCTTTAATCATATAATATGCATCAAGTAAGCATGTAAAATTAATTAATTAAAACAATTATGTAATTAATTCATTTGCATGCATGTAATTTACGTAAGTTGGTTTTGGATGTTACAAAAGTACATTTTAAACAAAAGTTGTCAGACAATAAACAATTTGAAATACTTCATGTTAGACGAGAGTTGGCAAGATATGTGCAATATTTTAATTTTAAGTTATCGACTGATTTGTTGACATTCAGAAATAACCTTAACCCTGTCAAGTTGATAGTTTCTTTAATATATCTTCGAGCGGTCCAGTCGGGTTATAGCTTAATCTAGTGCTTCTGTTGAATAATCAACTAAGCGGTTGATTAACTTTACTGGTAGAGAGTCTAAATAACTCGTGACTGTTTACCTAGCTTTTGAAACCGGTAGCGTGTTGCTCTTTGTATTTGGCAGAACGATGGATTACCTTGTGAATACATCAAAAATGACAACTTGCTTTAATATAATGAATTACTATTTGTTATTACCAAAACTAAGAGATGTAACAATTTATTTCTTTTTGGTGATGACAAAACTTAAGCTCCAGCAATATTGGTATGCTAATAGAAACATGAATTTCATTGAGAGAATGAATGTAATTATCCAAGAGAATAAAAATAGGAAAAAAATCTTAATACACCTAAGTGTAAAAATTTAAATCCTATGCTCCTTTTTAAACCAAAAACGACCACCACCGCTCGATACTCCATCTTTCCTCAAATAAGCTTCTTTCTTCTTCATGTCTTCTTCTGCTGCACCATCTTCTGCCCTTTTTTGGCATCTTCCATTTTTGTTTGGTATCCACCTCTATTCTTAACTGATATTTTCTATTTTTGGCATCAAACCTTTGCACAAAAATCAATCATTTCTTGGATTTAGGTGCCAAGGCTAGCTTGAAGATCGTCAATGGGAGCTTTAATTCTTTGTACACTATGCATAATTTGACTAGACAAAATGACTAATGTGTCATTATAGGATCTATTGGAAGATTGAAACAAAATCATGTTTAATTGAATATTTATCCAAGGATCGAAAATATTTCAATTAACGGATTGGCAGAGGTTGGTTGGCGAGAAGAAGAGCATCAAAATCCATCATATGACTCCTGACTTTCTCAATATGAGACTAGACTTCTAAAAAATAAGCATCGGCCTCAATCTGATCTTCATTAAGTGAAGATTTGGTTTCATCATAGTGGTCCAACCGATTGACACCCACTTCAGTATTTGCTTCCTCATTCACAATATGATCTACCCCAGTTGCACCGGGAGAATGGGGAGGCATCCTTTGGAATATCAATGTCAACCGGTTAAGAGGAAAGAGCAGGAGAATCTTGATATTGAGTTGGAGAGGATCTCAACGGTTATTCTTAAAAAATGGTCTAAGGAGACAGACTTTGGAGACTTGCAATATTATGTTTGGGAGATGGTATGTCTCTAAAGAATTCCGTCATTGACCATAACACATCATCCATGGAAGTTAAAGGAACTAATGGTAGTGGTATCTCCATTTCAATAGTATTGGGGGTAGCACCTGGTTGATTAATGGGGAGAGAGGAAGGGGTGGAGTATTTATCTCCTAGTGTAGTTGCACTCCGGTGGTGTTGGTTTCAGTGGTTGGGTGGTCAGAAGTAAGCCTAGAAGTTGAGTCAGTACTTCAACGACTAGCTGTTGATCAGTTGAGTCAGTGGCTTTATCCACGAAATCAGCAGTCGAAGGATCACAATCAGGTCTCTTCTTGGGAAAGAAAACATGATCAGGGATATTTGTGTTATCTCCATTTTGAACTTCATCCTCCATACTCATGTCTGCAATCATAGCATGTGCCGCCTCAACATAGACCTCGAAATGCTTGGGCAATGGTTGTTCCAGAATTTGAAATTCTTGCCTCTTAGATCGAACTTTAGAGGTGGTGGGGAGGATGTTGAATTCCAAGTGAGAGATAAATGTATCATCATCGAACGTTGTACGGCTTTGTGGATTATAGTTTTCTTATCTTTAAAGAAAGATTAAGCCAATAAAACTCTCCCTCAGTTGAAAGTCAATAAACGATCTCTGACTGAGAGCTAACTCAATATCCTTTATCTCAGCCAGATCCAACATTTGGCCTTCCAAGATGGCCAACTCTTCCAATAACTCATATTGAAGAATGGTCTTGAAGAAAATAAAAGTTTGATGTTCAAACCATATGTCGAATATTCTCCTTCTGTTGGAAATTTGAATAAAAATTACATGTCTTGAATGTGGGAGTGCCTTTTGGTTCTCCACATTCTTGAGTTGGTTGTGGCTCATTATTGTGGAGTGTCTTTTGACTTTCCACATTCTTGAGTTACTTGAAAACTTGTGGCTCTTCATATTCTTGAGTTAATGGGAAGATTAATTGAGTTAATTAATCTTGCATGACTCTTGTTATGCTTTTTGGGGGCTTATAAATAGTGTGCTCATTTCCCCATTTTCAAGTGCATGAAAATCTTTTCTCTTTCAAGTATTCTCTTGCATTTCATATTGTTAGCTTTTCTTTTGGCCTCCGTTAAATCTCGGTGATAAAGTAAAGGTACGCTTTCAGTTCGTCGTAGTAGTGTCTCGTGCTAAGTCACTGCTGGTTGTTCCGTTGTATCCTGGGAAACAGACGTCCAAGTTCATCCTCGAAGCACATCCCGGAGGGGACGAATCTGTTTTAAGGACACTGTATTTTCATACAGGCCTCGGTTTGCTTTATTTTAAGCATTGTGCTACTGTTTTGTTCATACTACTAGTTCGTTGGTTTTAGTATACCTTTCTGTTTATTCCATACATTTTGTATAGCAATCTTAAAACAGATTACTCATTACGTGTTGTTTCAGATATGGCTACTGAAACCAACGTGCAAAGGGAAACGGGTGTTGTCCCTCCTCAGGTTGTCCCTCATGGTACCCCACGTGCTGCTGCGGTTGCTGTTCCAGCAAGTCACGGTGAAAAACCCGAGAAGTTTACTGGTGTGGACTTCAAAAGGTGGCAGCAGAAGATGCTGTTTTACTTGACGATGCTGAACCTGGCCAGATTCCTCACTGAGGATGCTCCTAAACTCAACGAGGGTGAGGGAGATGTTGAATCTGTTAGTGCGGTTGAGGCATGGAATCAATCTGATTTCTTATGTCGAAACTATGTACTAAACGGATTGGCCAATTCGCTCTACAACGTGTTTTGCGAAAAGAAAACGGCTAAAGAGCTGTGGGAATCCCTTGAAAGAAAGTACAAAACCGAGGATGCCGGGGCCAAGAAATTTCTTGTTGGTCACTTTCTGGACTTTAAAATGGTGGATTCAAAGCCGGTTATCAGCCAAGTTCAAGAACTCCAAGTGATTCTTCACGAGATTCACGGTGAGGGGATGACTTTGAGCGAATGATTCCAAGTGGCTGCTATTATTGAGAAGCTACCACCAGCTTGGAAGGATTTCAAGAACTACTTGAAGCACCAGCGAAAGGAGATGAATGTTGAAGAGCTCATTGTTCGACTTCGCATCGAGGAAGACAACAAGAGTTCGGAAAGACGATTATTTTCTCCTGTTGCCGCTATGGCAAATGTTGTCGAGCATGGCCAAAGCTCGAAAAAGAGAACATTTTCCTCCTCCAGCAAAAGGTTGAACATGGGACCCAAAGGAGGCGTGTCAAAGAAAAAGTTCTCCGGAAAATGCTACAACTGTGATGGTATGGGTCACAAGGCATCTGAATGTAAGAAGCCGAAGAGAAACCGAGAGGCGAATGTGGTAGAGAACATTGCTCATGAGGTTTCGAACATGAATCTCTGTGCTGTAATATCAGAGGTTAATCTGGTGGGTTCGAACACAGGGAGTTGTGGATCGACACTGGTGCCACTCGCCATGTTTGCTCCGACAAGGAGATGTTTGCTACTCTTGAGGAATCTGAGAATGGTGAAAAACTATTCATGGGAAATTCCGCCACTTCTGAAATCAAGGGTCAAGGGAAAGTTGTTCTGAAGATGACATCTGGAAAAGAACTGACTCTAAACAATGTGTTGTATGTACCGGACATTCGCAAGAACTTGGTGTCCGGGTCGCTTCTTAACAAGCACGGTTTCCGCATTGTCTTCGAGTCAGATAAGGTGGTTTTGTCAAAGAGTGGAATGTTTGTAGGCAAAGGTTATGTTTGTAATGGTTTGTTCAAACTAAATGTAATGGCTATTAAGCCAGTGATGAATAAAGTTAACACTTTTGCTTACTTGCTTGAGTCTTCTTGTTTATGGCATGGTAGACTTGGACACGTTAATTATGATACAATTCGTAGATTAATTAACATGAAAAGCATTCATGCATTTCAAATGGATAAACAACACAAATGTGAAACTTGTGTTGAGGCAAAACTAACGAGATCATCTTTTCGAACTATTTAAAGAAATAGTGAACCACTTGATATAATTCATAGTGATGTATGTGATTTAAAAGGTGTACAAACTCGTGGTGGAAATAAATACTTCATCACTTCTGTTGACGATAGCACAAAATTTTGTTATGTGTATCTCATCAAAAGTAAGGATGAAGCTATTGACAAATTTGTCCAATATAAGAGTGAAGTTGAAAACCAACTTAGCAAGAAAATTAAGGTGCTAAGAAGTGATCGTGGAGGTGAATATGAATCACCATTCGCTGAGTTTTGTGCTCAGCACGGTATTAAACACGAAAGAACTGCACCTTATTCTCCTCAGCAAAATGGCATTGCAGAGAGAAAGAATCGCACATTGAAAGAAATGATGAATGCGTTGCTATTAAGTTCTGGTTTACCACAGAACATGTGGGGGGAAGCTGTTCTAACAGCAAATTACCTTTTAAATAAGGTGCCCCGAAAGAAGCAAGATAAAAGTCCATATGAGTTATGGAAAGGTAGAAGTCCTTCCTACCAATATTTGCGAGTGTGGGGGTGCCTTGCCAAGGTAGCAGTACCCACTCCAAAAAAAGTAAAGATAGGACCAAAAACTGTGGATTGCATTTTCATTGGATATGCTCAAAACAGTAGTGCGTATCGTTTTCTTGTATATGAATCTCAAATATCTGATATTCACAAGAATACGATAATGGAATCAAGAAATGCTTCGTTCTTTGAACACATGTTTTCATGCAAATCTAAGGAAGAACCAAGTTCATCCAAAAGATTATATGAAACAATTGATGAAGAACAAGAGTTTGATCAAGACATTGAACCTAGACGTAGCAAGAGAGCTAGGACTGAGAAATCCTTTGGTCCGGATTTCATCACTTTCATGATGGAAAGTGAACCTCAAAGCTTCAAGGAAGCAATTAGTTCATCTGAGGGACCTCTATGGAAAGAGGCTATCAATTCCGAAATGGAATCCATTTTACAATACCATACGTGGAAATTAGTAAATCTTCCTCCGGGAAGCAAACCACTAGGCTGTAAATGGGTTTTCAAAAGGAAAATGAAATCAGATGGAACAATAGATAAGTATAAAGCCAGATTGGTAATTAAAGGTTACCATCAACATGAGGGGCTTGATTACTTTGACACATATTCTCCTGTATCGAGAATAACCTCTATTCGTGTGATACTTGCGATTGCCGCCTTGCGGAATCTTGAAGTACACCAAATGGACGTAAAGACGGCTTTTCTAAATGGAGATTTAGAAGAGGAAATTTACATGGAACAACCTGAGGGATTTTCTGCGACCGGGCAAGAAAATAAGGTATGTAAACTGGTGAAGTCTCTGTATGGCTTAAAACAAGCACCAAAGCAATGGCACGAAAAATTTGATACAGCCATGATGGAAAGTGGATTTAAATTCAATGAATGTGACAA
Organism: Primulina eburnea; assembly: GCF_022965805.1. NCBI lineage: Eukaryota > Viridiplantae > Streptophyta > Magnoliopsida > Lamiales > Gesneriaceae > Primulina > Primulina eburnea. The sequence continues at coordinate 19,093,743 of NC_133113.1, forward strand.
ATGTGTATACATAAAAAACACTAAAAATGGATATGTCATTTTATGTCTTTACGTAGATGACATACTTATCATTGGTAGTAATGATAAGATGATCAAATCCACCAAGAAGTTATTGAATTCAAGATTTGACATGAAAGATTTGTGCTTAGCCGATGTAATCCTTGGAATTAAAATCCATAGAACATCAGAAGGGCTAGTTCTAAGTCAGTCACATTATGTTGACAAAATACTTGAGAAGTTCAATAATGATGACTCTGCATTGGCTAGAACACCGATAGATACCAGTCAACATCTATCAAAGAATAGAGGTGAAAGTATGTCTCAATTAGAATACTCTCGAGTCATTGGAAGTCTGATGTACTTAATGAGTTGTACAAGACCAGACATAGCCTATGCAGTAAGCAAATTGAGTAGATTCACGAGTAATCCAGGAGTTGAACACTGGAAAGCAATTATCAGATTGCTAAGATACTTAAGGTACACTCGTGATCATGGGCTGCACTATACCAGATATCCTGCTGTTATCGAAGGATACAGTGATGCAAATTGGATATCTGATATGAAAGACTCAAAATCTACAAGTGGATTTGTATTCACTTTAGGAGGTGCAGCAATTGCGTGTAAATCTTCTAAACAAACTGTAATAGCCAGATCCACGATGGAATCTGAGTTTATAGCTCTTGACAAGTGTGGTGAAGAGGCTGAATGGCTGCGTCACTTTTTAGAAGATGTTCCAGGATGGGAAAAACCTGTGCCGGCTATATGCATACATTGTGATAGCCAATCTGCGATTGGAAGGGCACAAAATAATATGTATAATGGTAAGTCTAGGCATATACGTCGTAGACATAATACCATTAGACAACTACTCTCAACTGGAGTTATCTCTGTGGACTATGTAAAGTCAAAGGATAATAAAGCGGATCCGCTAACCAAAGGGTTAAAGAGAGAGTTAGTTGCGAAAATGTCAAGGGGAATGGAGCTTAAGCCTATAGAATAAATTGGTGCGAAGGAAAACCCAACCTACGCTGACTGGAGATCCCAAGAACTAGGTTCAATGGGACAACCTAATCGCATTAATTTGGAGAATCACTGTGGGGGTTATCCCTAGTCCATTCCTATTATGAAACAGTGAATGTTGAGGATAAGCTTACGACTTTTAATGATTCTGATGAGAAGAATATAGAATCACCTATGTGAGAGAGAAGTGGGGCCGCTTCGAAGGAATTGCAAGGCTCAATTCTAGACCCTCTCGCAGAACCAGGCGTGTGTTCATGGCCAAAACGAACACAATCATGAGAACTGAATAGTATCAGGGAGAGTCTTGTGTGAAATATATCTTAATTTACATAAACGGCAGAACAGTTCAAGGACATCATGTCTACTGGTCAGCTAGTAAAGCAAATATATTTCATGAGGGAAGGTTCAAAGGAAAACACCTACCTATCCTATGCAGGATTCAACTGTAGAACTTTGTCACCGAGATGTATATCAATTTTCATTCATGTGGGGGATTGTTGGAAATTTGAATAAAAATTACATGTCTTGAATGTGGGAGTGCCTTTTGGTTCTCCACATTCTTGAGTTGGTTGTGGCTCATTATTGTGGAGTGTCTTTTGACTTTCCACATTCTTGAGTTACTTGAAAACTTGTGGCTCTTCATATTCTTGAGTTAATGGGAAGATTAATTGAGTTAATTAATCTTGCATGACTCTTGGTATGCTTTTTGGGGGCTTATAAATAGTGTGCTCATTTCCCCATTTTCAAGTGCATGAAAATCTTTTCTCTTTCAAGTATTCTCTTGCATTTCATATTGTTAGCTTTTCTTTTGGCCTCCGTTAAATCTCTGTGATAAAGTAAAGGTACGCTTTCAGTTCGTCGTAGTAGTGTCTCGTGCTAAGTCACTGCTGGTTGTTCCGTTGTATCCTGGGAAACAGACGTCCAAGTTCATCCTCGAAGCACATCCCGGAGGGGACGAATCTGTTTTAAGGACACTGTATTTTCATACAGGCCTCGGTTTGCTTTATTTTAAGCATTGTGCTACTGTTTTGTTCATACTACTAGTTCATTGGTTTTATTATACCTTTCTGTTTATTCCATACATTTTGTATAACACCTTCTTCTATCCACCGCCTTCAACACTTAAGTAAGTGTCAAAGCAAAATCTGTCTCGACCATTAAAGGGGTCTTTGAGGGTGGTTGCATCTTTTTCTTTCTTTTGTCTTTAGGATCTATTGATAGGGTAGGAACGGTAGAAGAACCACCCTCTGATATTTGAATGCCAGCCACCGGTCGAATGGGCTGGACTTGCGGTATCGGATCCGATTGAGCAACCTCAGAAACACTCTTGAGTTTCTTCTTATTTGGCTTCTTAGCCTCATCTTACCATTTAGATGAGGGGGTCGGGGTCCATGGCTTGGTGAAGACTTGCTTTATAAAGACCACATCTTCACCGGTCTCTGTGTAGACCATTTCAATTTTCACCGATGTCCTAGCTGGTCTCTTCCTTTTCAACGATTGAGCCACTTGCTCAGTACTACGTGAATTCTCAGTGATTGAGGAGGAACAGTTCCTCTTCAGGAAATCTGCAACGGTCGCAGTGTTGAGCCATTTCTTAGGATGCAATGGCTATGTGATTCCAAAATTTACCTTCTTAAGTTGAGTAGGTAACAAAATTTTCATCCTGAATTCTTCTGATTGGCCTTTTCCTTTGACCATTTCACACAGATTTTCGAACATTATATCGGACCAATTGACGTCAATCTTCAATTAAATCAACGTCATATATTGAAATTTCTCGAGAATAATCTTGTCATAGCCCTGCTTTGACAAGTAGTGCTTTGGTCACAATGTTTGCCAGGAATTTGAATTCTACTTTCAGCAGTGCTTCTATGCCGAAATTGTATTATGATTACTGGAAATGGAGAAACCAAGGCTCCAAATGTCATAGTCGCCACTAAGGATGTCTGAAACTTTACCCAAACCGGTTGAGGGAAATTTCAGCGAGTTCCCGAAGAGTTCTTAGGAAATGATATATTTGGTGCCATCGATGGTGCAAATGATACTACTATGCTCCATTCTTGCAGAGAGAAATTATTTTTTTATGGTAGCCAGATTGAAGATGTATTCGCAAGAGAGAAACTTCCTCAGACCGAAAGACTCAAGAATTTTAAGAATAGAGGAAATGAATTTATTTTTCATGGAGATAATAACTTCAAAATCAACTGCTACACAATTATTTAGGATAGACATCTTGAATCAGTGAAAAAAACTTTTGAAGAACAAGTGAAAAGTGCAGGGAAATTTTAAGACTAAAGATAATTCGAAAAAACACATAAATTTTAAGGTATATGAAAATAAAATTTCTAGGGTTTAAAGATGATTTATTAATATGCTTTAATGGGACATCCACAACAATATGCGTGTCAATTATGTTGTGGATTGGAACTTCAAAATTTGAAAAGAATTTAAAAAGGTGTCGAAACTCTTGAAAAAATATGTACATTTATTACATGTTTAATGAATAAAATATCATTGTGGTCAATATTAAAAATGTCGACTATTTACCTCTCGACGTTGGATTATTTTATGGAAGATCCAACTCACCCAAATACTTGTCCAAAATACATGTATCATATAGATGAAATCCTAACTCAAATTCTCATATTTCCTCGGAAGATATCAAGGTGAGATTCGATCATTTCAACATGTTCGTACACCCAAAACAGAAACCAAGTGCAGATGGTTCTGTTAATAGTTTGCAGATTCGGCACTTAATAGCATAAAATTCATATTTAACTCACTAGTGACTCAAATCAATATCCACCAATTAGGAATCAAAGAAAATGAAATATCTAATTATTTCTAGTTTAAAGTATATTCAAATTCTCAATCTTTTGTGCCCATAATTAATTAGAACACACTGTATCCACCAAATTCGTTGAGAGAATTCTATAACAGTGCAGTTCCAAAAAAATATGCGTAACTATCTCGATTCTTGATGGAATTAATAAATTATGGTTTCAATTCAAATGTAATCATAGATGTACAACTTTCATTTGAACCAAAATTCTGAAGCCTAGTGCACAAAGCTCATATTTCTGGAAAACAGTAAATTTTCATCCCGACTTAAATACAAAATATAGGAGCGATTGCTTGTCGTTTTACCAAAAGCTATAGTTGGTGGTAATTGTGCAACTCAAATCTTTTAAACCACACAGCAGTTCAAGCATAACGTTTCGATCGCTCTACCAAGTAGGGACAATTATTGCACCCAACAATCTCATTCTCAATAATTGCACTCCTTGCTATCAATGGGAATCGAACTCGTGACCTTGGCTCTGATACCAATTTTAGGACCGAACGCTTGCCGCTCAACCAAAAGCTATAGCTGGTGGTAATAGTGCAACTTAAATCTTTTGAAACCCACAACAGCTCAAGCACCACGATTCAATCGCTCTACCAAGCAGAGACAATTATTGCACCCAATACAAAATATAATTTAGACATATTTAGGTTGAAAATTCATATCAATACATAATTAATTGAAATTCGATTATTTCAGTGGCCATGACTACATTGTTTTAGATTGAAATCAAACTAGATGCACAACTATACTAAGAATTCGCAATTAAATCCTTATACCTAATTCTTCAAGTCCTAAAATACACCAGAAAAGCGAAAAGAAAAGCTGGAAGAAGAAGCAGCTGCTTGCACGCAACAGCAGCTCAGTTCTCGTAAGTTATTGCTTCAATTGGCTGATGAGCTGCTGGACTAGCTTTAGGGAAGCTAGCTAGGGCTGTTATTCCGATCAGACTTGGGTAGCAAAGATGGCTTAAAGTTGGGCAAGATGGTGGAAATCGTGCAAAAAATGGACAGTAGGGCGGAGGTGGGTTGGCTCGGGGAGTGGTTTCTTTTGCAAACCATTTAAAAGTCAAACGTTTGAAACAGTCGTGAATCGGTGAACTACTTTAAAAAAATAAAATTTTTTTATAATTTAATTGTTTCTTATTTTAAATTCTTAATTGTTATTTTTGAATATATATATGAGCCAGACTAGATTGAATTATTCCCATAAGAGATTTTTTCCAATTCAAATTTATCTTTATCTTTATTTGATCCAAATATATTAGATGCTTTAACATTAAATGTTAAAACTCATGGTTATAATTATACTCCTGGAACAGAAGTTATATGTATCTGTTATCGTATTTATTATAAACCATTATTTACACTAAATCCTATGTGTAAAAGAATAGATAAAAAATTAAATGAAACTATTCTAATAGAAACTAATTTTAATAGATCTAATATTACAACTCGTAGATCTATAAAATGGGAAGAAATAGAATTTCCAGAAAACTGGATAATTGAACAAGCTGTTCCTAGAAATCCTATAATAAATAGAGATTTAGAACAAGTCATACAAACTAATGAAGGATCTGTTCAAATACAGTTTAATAATGAACAAAGAAGATTATTACCCTCTTCTGTTTATGCTAGATCAAGATCTAGTCACTCTTTTATTTCTCCTCTAGATTATATGGTAGATATACCACAAACTTCTAGAGCTTCTACTTCTCAAGTTAGAGAAGAATTAGAATCTACTAATACAGTAGATGATTTAATTATAAATCAAAACAATATAGTTCATAAAATTAACTTTCAAAAAGTTAGAGAAACTGATACAGTTTCAGAAATGAATTTCAGTATTTAATGGATAGTAAATCTAAAATTGATTTTACTAAAGGATCTTCTGCTAGAGCTAAGATCAATGCAGAATTTTATTTACCCAAATGGGAATCTTTCAGAAATTGGTACTTTAAAAGTTTTTCTGAAGAAGAGTTTGAATATATTGTTTCAACATTTTATAAATATTGTGAAAACCAGAATAAATTAATACATTTTGTTCCTTGGTTTTTTAAAACATTTATTATAGATTATATTTCTATTCTTGAAAGAAATTATAAACTTTCTTCAGGACAGATTCAAAAATCTGTTTATCCTCCTCAACAATCTTTTATAATAGAAAAGAATAATAAAATTTTAAATTTTACTGCTTTTTCAAAATTATTTGAGAATGATATGTTACAAATTACTGTTAAACATATTAATCAGATAATTGAAAAACAAAATTATACAAATTTATATCTCACGATTATAGGAGAAGAAATAAATTCTCTTAAAGAACGCATTGATAAAATTATTTTAGCTATTAATAAAATTAAACCAGATGTTCATATAGAAGAACCAGAAAATAATATTGTTTCTGTTGCTACCTCATCCATTCAATCCCCTCCTGATATTAAGGATTTTAAATTTAAATCTTCTGTTTCTGATATAGAAAAATTATTAGAAGAAAAATTTAGAAATCTTAATTTAAATACTCTTAATGAAGAATTTGAAGAATTAGATAAGATTTTTAATCATTCTGAAGATGAAATTAATAAAATTAAATGGGCTGATAGACCTACTACATCCAAATATTATTATAATAAACCTACTCCTATGGATGTTCTTATTGAAGAAAATGAATATATTTTCGCTAATAGTTATAATGGGAAAAACATTTATGAATGGAATATTGATGGTTATAGTGATAGGCAAATTTATAATACTGCTCACAGAATGCTAATGTATAGTACTGTGTGTAAATCATCAGGTAATACTGATAAGAATATTGCTAAAATGATAACAGCAGGATTTACTGGCCAACTTAAAGGTTGGTGGGATAATTATTTACATTATTCTCAAAAAGATGAAATCTTTAATTCCATAAAAATGGAAAATAATATTCAATCAGAAAATGTAGTATATACATTAATACTAACTATGATTGAACATTTCACAGCAAAATTCACTGATAATAGTGAACAAATTAGAACTTTATTAAGTAATCTAAAATGTAAAACACTTACTGATTTTAGATGGTATAAAGATACTTTCTTATCTCGAATTTATGAGATTCCAGATTGTAATAATAGTCTTTGGAAAGCTAAATTCATAGATGGCTTACCTTTCTTATTTGCTGAAAGGGTTAGAAAAGTTTTAAGAAAAGATGATATAAATATCTCTTATGATAATTATACTTATGGTAATTTAATTAATACTTGTATTCAAGAGGGTTTAGCTCTCTGTAATGAATTAAAATTAAATAATCAAATTAAAAGACAGAATTTACTAGAGAAAAAACAGTTAGGTAAATTTTGTGATCAATTTGGAATGGACTTACCTAATAAAGGTAAGAAGAAAATTAAAGATAAGGATGATAAGATTTATAAGAAAAGACATTTGTCTGATAGACAAAAAGATAGAAAAAGAAAAAGAAAAGAAATTCGTGAATCAGTTAAAGCTGATAGGGAAAAAGATAAATACAAAAATAAATTAATAATTTATAGAAAATGTAAAAAGCCAGGACATTATGCTAATCAATGTTGGGCTAAAAACAAAATTAATAATTTAGATATAGATGATAATCTAAAAGAAACATTATATAAAATAATAATGGATTCTAATAATAATTCTGATAGTGAAACTGAGAAGTCTTCAGAATCCTATAATTCAGAAGAAATTTTTGATAATGAATCTGATATTTCAGATTTAGAAGAATGCAATAATTGTATACAAGGAAAATCTTGTATAAGTCCTATAGAGGATAATAATAAAAATGATGAGTTTTATAAACTTATGTCTCAATTTCAAGATTTAAATATTAATGTTTTAACTAACAATAATATTTTAGAATTCCTTAAAATGATTAAGGACCCAATATTAAAATCTACAATTATTGATCAAATGGAAAATACTGCTTCTACAAGCAATAAAGATAATAACATTCTTGTTAAACAAGAACAAGCTTATTCTATGAAAGAAATTAAAAATCTTTTACAGAAAAAATATAGTCAACAAAATCCAGTTACTATACAGGATTTAGTTAAAGAGATTGATAATCTTAAACAACAAGTAAAAATTTTACATGATAATAATAATAGTTTAAATTATCGTATTTCAGTTATTAAACATCATAACAACTCAATTTCTGAAAGTTTTGAAAATATTCAAGATATTTCATTTCCTGATAATAATCAGAAACATTTATCTGTTTTGAGTATGATTATATCTCAAAAATGGTATACTAATATTACTTTATTAATTGATAATTCTTATAAAAAGAATTTCATTGCTATGATAGATAGTGGTGCAGATTTAAATGTTATACAGGAAGGATTAATTCCTACAAAATATTTTCATAAAACTACTCATTCTCTCTCTCATGCAGGAGGAGAACCTTTATAAATAAATTATAAATTACCTAAAGCTTATATTTGCAAAGATAAAAACTGTATTCAAACCAGTTTTTTATTAGCTAAGGATATTTCTAGCCAACTTATACTTGGTCTCCCTTTTATTTATCAAATTTATCCTTTAACATATGTTGATGAAACAGGTATAATAGGAACTTATCAAGGTAATCCTATTTCTTTTCAATTTATAACTAAACCTGTTCATAGAATTTTAAATGAATTACAAGAACAGATTGAAAGAAAAACCTTTCAAATAAACTCTTTAAAAGAAGAAATAAAATTTCTTACAATTGATGAAAAATTACAGAATCCTAAATTACAGGAAAAAATAAAAATTATTTATAATAAATTTTCATTAGAAATATGTAATGATCTTCCAAATGCTTTTTGGAATAGAAAGAAGCATATTATATCTCTTCCATATGAAGAAAATTTTGAAGAAAGAAATATTCCTACCAAGGCTCGTCCTTGTCAAATGAATTCTGAATATTTAGAATTATATAAGAATGAAATTCATTCTTTGTTAGATAAAGGTTTAATAAAACCTTCTCAATCTCCTTGGTCATGTACTGCTTTCTATGTTAATAAACATTCTGAACAAGAAAGAGGTGTTCGTAGATTAGTAATAAATTATAAACCTCTTAATAAGGTTTTGAAATGGATTAGGCATCCTATTCCTAATAAAAAAGATTTATTAGACAGATTAGTTCATGCAATTATATTTTCCAAATTTGATTTAAAATCAGGATTTTGGCAGATTCAAATACAAGAATCTGATAGATATAAAACTGCTTTTAATGTTCCTATAGGACATTATGAATGGACAGTAATGCCATTTGGCCTTAAAAATGCCCCTTCAGAATTTCAACAAATTATGAATGATATTTTTTATAATTATAGCAATTTTATAATTGTTTATATAGATGATATCTTAGTTTTTTCTAATGACATTGAAACACATTTTAAACATTTAGAAATGTTTAAAAATATTGTTATTCAAAATGGATTGGTTATTTCAAAATCTAAAATGATTTTATTCCAAACTAATATTCGTTTTCTTGGTCATATGATTGAAAAAGGGAAAATAATTCCTATCCAAAGAAGTATTGAATTTGGTTCAAAATTTCCAGATATAATAACTGATAAAACTCAGTTACAAAGATTTTTAGGGAGTTTAAATTATATTTCTCCTTATATTCAAAATCTTACTAAAGATTCTGCTATCTTATATGATAGACTAAAGAAAAATCCTTTACCTTGGACAGATAAGCATACTAAAGCTGTTCAAATTATTAAAGATAAAGTTAAAAATCTTCCTTGTCTTATGCTGGCAAATCCTTTATGGGATAAAATTGTAGAAACTGATGCCTCGGATATAGGTTTTGGAGGAATTTTAAAACAAAAAGATCCTCAAACAAAACAAGAATATCTTATAAGATTTTATTCTGGGAAGTGGAATAATGCTCAGAAAAATTATTCCACAGTAGCAAAAGAAATCTTAGCTATTGTTAGATGTATTTTAAAATTTCAAGATGATTTATATAATCAAAAGTTTATTATAAAAACTGACTGCAAATCTGCAAAATTTATGTTTAATAAAGATTTTAAACATGATGTTTCTAAGCAAATGTTTGCTAGATGGCAGGCTCATTTAGCTCCTTTTGATTTTGAAATCATTTATAAAAAAGGTGAAGATAATCACTTACCAGATTTCTTAACTCGAGAATATTTATCTTAATGTTTTCATTTACAGATATGTACTCTCGATGCAGAGGAGAGTCCTCTTATAGAGAGCGAGGTGGAAGGGGAAAACTCCCTAATATTATTGCCCAGCATGGTAAACAGAGGCTAATTGCCCAAAACTTATCAAGTTCATCAGCCAGTAATACTGAGCAGAATGAGTTATACAATGAATTTCAAGAATTCTTGAAACAAAAGCAGAAAAATAATTCTGATTCTCAGTCTTCAGCATCATATGCTAATATCATCAAAGAAGATGATAATGATACAGCTCTTTATACAGAGTCAAAACATAAAGAATTAATTCTTCTTATAGAAGAAAAAGATATCCAATGGGAAAAAACTCCTTGGATTATTATGGAAAGATATTTTACCAATACATCATATGTATATGGTGCTTATAAGCAAAGAGGATATTATGAGAATCTTCTCATATCTACAAAAAGTGTTGATATTACTCATTTTTTCAGTAATACTCAACAAAAAGGAAGTTATAACTTCTCTAAGTTTATTATCAAAAAGATTATATCTATTGAAGAATGGGGTATATCTCCATTGGTTGAAAAAGAGTTTTACTCAGAAAATCATAAAACCAGTTTTAAATTCAATTTCTGGGATTATATTGAAAGTTTTAATAAAACTTTATTATATGAAAATGAAAAAAGGAAACATACATGGTTTCTTAAGATTTGTGAAAATGTTTTCCATTATCCTATTCCAAATTGGTTTTTTATTTGGTGGAAAATATTTGGTCCATCAGCAAAGATTTTGCCAGAGGTTTTTATAAAACCATTCGATACTTGGTTGAATGTTGCACCAATTATTACAAAAAGTTTTTCTGAACATTGGATTGATGAAAAGACTTTATGTCTATTCTTCATGGAATTCGGTATTCCATGGATCTGGAAATGGCAGCCAGAATTTGGTTATACAGATGAAGGTATCCCTTGTCTATGGAGAACTAGCTCTACAAAATTTTGGGATAAAATGTTACGAGAAGATCCAGTATCTGGAAAACTTCATGGTCATGACACCTTACTTCAAATGGAAGAAAAAATTTCTTCATATCAGAAAGATTTGTTGAATCAACAACAAAAAGAAAAAGATGCAATGAGTCCATTTAAAATTTTGACTCAAAAATATTCAGAGATCTATTCTAAAGAGAAGATGGTAGATATCTACATTGATGAAATGAAAAAAGATCTTTATAAGAATATGGGATGCTCCGATTCAAAATCAGACAAATCAATGGCTTCAGATTCCAGTGATAATCAATTCATACATCTAATGAAGATGCATGATGCACAGGATCCAGATGAGGATATTCCTCAATTATCTCAAATTGAGGATATATTTGAAAGTTTGAAGAAATCTCTCAAAGATAATACTAAAGATGACTAGAATCGTTGAAAGTGGAATCTCACTATTCAAGAGTTGGTGAAATAACACATCATCATGGCATATCATGACAAAAAGTGGGTGGCATATCACTATTTACTTTTTGAATTTTGTAACCATGTTACTTTCGCTTTAATAAAGCATTTACTATTTTTATTTTGAGATGGAATCCGGGGTTTGATGTCCGGCTCTTCTATCTATATATAGGTTACTTCTGTGTTCTTAGAGGAACACGGTTGAGTTTGCTCTCCTCTCTCTACTCTCTCTTGTATACAACCCTTCTGAAGTAAATCAATAAAAGTTTGAAGTTCTGCTTACAACCTTGTAAGTTTATTGTTTTTATTTTTTGTTTTTATTTTTTTTAATTTAAATATTTCAGTGTTTAGCCTGAATGAAAGGCTAAAGTATTTGTGCTAAATTATTTTCCTTACTATGACATGATCTATATTTATTTGTAACTTGGAATCAGATTGATATAATAAAAGATTTATTTAAATTCATGGAATCTAATGTAATATAAGAATCTTTGGTTAGAACATAAGGTAAGAAGATGAACCAGGAAATGGTTAACAAAAGGTTCGAGTTTATCCCGGAAAAGTAAATTCATGTTGTAGCCCTTCAGCCTGCTTAGCCGAGAAATGGCGTTTAAGGCGTTTATGGGTGATTTTTTATGAATTTATGATTCTTTGGGCCCTCGATAAATCCTCTGTTGTTTAATTTCTTTGGTATATCTTTTGTAAATCCTTTTATGTTTCGTAAAATTCCAAATAAGAATCTTATATTCATTATTATTCTGGAGTTTAAATTTCTCCTTTTCTTAACTCAATTTGAGTTGAAGATGGTATATAGGCTGGAAACCAATAACCTCCATGTGTGCGAAAGCCACTAAGGAAAAGTTTGGTAAAACAATGCCACGTATCAGATTCCTCTTTGATTCATATATATGATTATTTGGATTTTGAACTTTGTTAAAAAAATTATTTTAATAGTATTAGAGCTTATTTTTATTTGTATTTGTTTCTTTAAATATATATGTAATTACATTTTATATTCTGATTATAATTGTTTTTTTGTAGATTTTAAATTTTGTTAAATATATATTTTTAATTATTTACATAAATCTAAGATTTTTAGAATTTAAAATGTTAGAATCAAAATTTCGGATTTTGACAAATAAAGTTTTTGAAGGTTGCAGAACCGATCCGCTCAATTGAATTAAATCGAACTGAAACTGCCTAAACTGAAGTTGCCTGAACTGATCATTAATGAGTTAAATAATCGGAGGATGGTGGAACATTTTATGTTCGCAATCTTACTTGATTTTGATGTTAACAAAACGTGTTATTTTATTACTAATGAACTTACCTAAGTGTGTCGTTAGCTGAACGTAACTGAAGCTATCGAAGAACGCAAACTGAAAGTACCAACTGATTAATCGAACTGAAGCAGTTAAACTGATGAATCGTAAAACAATTCAACTTATTGTCCAGCTGATTGGTGGTTCAACATAAGACCTTCATAAGCCTGACCAGCTGATGAAGAATTCAACTGATGAAGAGCCCAGCTGACCAGTTCAACTGAAAGAGTGAAATCAGTTCAATGGACGAGTCAACTGATTTCACCAGCCCAACTGAAGATCAGTTTAAATGACTAGTTCAGAGCATCAGTTAGAACCAATCAGTTGCAGAACACGACAAACTTATTCAATGGAATCCAGCTGAGCACAAAGATACAAAAGCAATTGTCCTGTCAAAGGAAATTAATAGACGTTGCATCGGTGTTTAAAGCCAAAACGTTCCATAATGGTTGACGAATAGTTCAAGACAAATATCAAAGAACGGATTCAAAATGCAATGGATATAATAATTGTGAAACGTCTACTCGTTTTAACATGCGGAAATAATTTTTTTTTAAAACTCGCAATTACAAAGTAACATTTTAAATAATCGTATTTATTTGCCAACAAGAATAACGCAGTTTAAAAATAACTAAAGACATCCAAAATCAACGTAAACGTAAACGTGTAAAAATCGTAATATCATCAATATATAAAAATGTGCAACTCCTCTCAAAACACGTGAATCAATATGCGGATAAATAATGGTCCTCGGGTCGTGTCACCGCACATTCCGCCTGCCTACTCAGTTTTTAGCACCTCCGGGCCCCTGATCAAAATGTTCACCTGCATCACACACGCCAAGTGACTCTAAAGACTCGACACACCTGTACCAATAATAACAAGTACATATACGTAGCACACAGCAGTGAAAAACAGCATAATCAACATACATTTCATGAGCTTAAAAACATGAACATATGTGTACCGTGTAAAATCGTAACGTGTTAAAAAATGTCTCATCATGTTATCATATCGTATGCGTAACTATGACCTGTCAAAACATGGTAATATCATGTATCATCGTATCATCATATACGTGTTAAAATCTTAATTTGAATTCCGTTCATTAGCTGTGACTTTCGTATCATTATGTCAGTCGATGGATCCATCTACGTGTAACCGCGGTATCCGACGGCGAGGGTCATCAGAGACGGCATTACCCGCCCACTGAGCCCGGGCCTATCATATCATGTCAATGGAAATACGATCGTCGGGCTCCCTCTGGGCCTTCTCCCATAAACGGGCTCCCTCTGGGCCTTTTTCCTCACGATATCTCCAATCATATCATCGTGTTAGTCACAACTAAATCAATTACTTCAAAACGTGTTATCATATTCATCATTTAATAAAAACATGCATATACGTAATTTTTCCTTTAAACCAAGCATGCATCGTGTTTATCGTAATTGCGTAAAAATCATGAACATGATGCATAAACAGTTAAAATATCATGAATTTGTGCTCAGGGCACTGCCAGGACCAAAATCTCATCCGGGTGCAAAATGACCATTTTGCCCCTGGAAACCCAAAAATTACTCGTTCATCCCTGGACCTATAAAATTTACCCGAAGCTTACCAAACTCCTTAAAATGTCCCAAAACATTTTCAAAAGTATTCCTAGACATAAATTCGAGCCCAAAACAAAACATAACTGATTCGTTTTAAAACTTGGACCGGGGTCCCGGTTTTAATCCGAATCGAGTCGAAATACAACCCAATTTTTTTTCCAACTTGAACCATAATTTAAACAACTCCTAGACCTATTACTACTTAAATTAAGTCCTTTAAATCCCTAAAGTTTCGGCCAGCACCTAATGTAACGTACCGTACTTTTACTACTTAAAATTTGCGGAAAAATTTAAAATTTTAATCAAATGCAACATCCGTACGGTCGTCACCCAATATACATAGAATATCTTTAAAATAATCCATCACCAAATAAAAGTTTGCTAAAAGAACGCTGTCTCGAAACGTCTCACATTCAAATCAAAACATCAGAGTATTTTAAAAGTTTGCATAAACATAAACTTGCGGTCCTCGGGTTTGGCCTGCCGCTCAGCCCAAGCCTGCCCCTTGGTCGCCACCTCCTGTCTCCTGCTCATCATACTCACCTGCATCGATCAAGTCTAGTGAGTCTAAAGACTCAACACGTATAAACTGGGATAACTAGTACTAAGTAATAAAATCGCATGCAACTTTAAAATAAGGCATACATAACTTGAAACTTGAACATACGTACATGCGTAACTAGACGTGCCATCAACATAAACTTTCATAACATACTGCATACGTAAACATTCATAACATGATCATTTTTCGTAGAGGCATGTTTCAAAGCAAGTGACCCATAACGTAAAAGAGCCTGATCAGACTATACCACAGTACTGGGCTGACAGGGACGTATCCACTGCCGCATACATAAGATCCCTGTTCATAATTTAACAGGCCAGTTGATCCACGTTCATAATTTAACGCTTCACAACCACGATCTAACCCGTTCATATTTTAACGGGCGGATTGGTCCCCGTTCATAATTTAACGCTTTCCAATCCTAACATAATTTGGTCACAAGACATTTAGCATACCTCAAAACTTAAAATATTTTCTTGCACGTCAACATACTTACTTGGCGTTGAGGGACTCATTGGACTTCGATCGTGGGTCGTTGCTGCACATACTAACGTGAATTCACATACGTAACTTGCATAACTTAGACATAAATATCATACTTACTCTCAAGTTCAATCGATACTTAGGACGTTCTAACGTTTCCCATAGCACGACCCTGGATAATCCTTGCACTAAACCATAACATCAAACCTCAAACGTGTTATAATATTTTTCCCAAAATATGAAGGATACGGACCCCGTACCTACATCCGTGCATGGGTCCGTGTAGGTACTGGAAGTTGTGTGCGCAGAAATGAGGAGACACGGACCCCGTGCTGAGGTCCGGGTAGAGGTCCATGTAGACACTGTAAAAGACAACGCAAAGGAGGGAGGGGCACGGACCCCGTGCATAGGTCCGTGTGGGGGTCCATGTAGACACTGTAAAAAGACATTACGGAAGAACAAAAGGCACGGACCCGTGTAGAGGTCCGGGTGTGGGTCCGTGTACCTACTGTGAACGCGAACCAACGAAAATTTTGTACATGTTTCGCTTAACTTTCTAGACTCGATTGCACGGACTACGAATCGACACCACGAGCTCATCTTAGGCTACTAATTCAATGACCCAAGCCTAAACAATTGTCCCAAAACAACCCAAAATCACAATCAACCCAACAAACCCGTGAACGAGACTTTTTGACAACAAACGGTTCTATACGACATTCAATCTCCCAAGCGCCTAATGACAAGAAACGACGCTTCATTATACATCCCAACATCATAAATAATATACCTATACGCAGCAACGATCACCCGTCGATCCCCAACGAGACCTGCAACATAAAACTTCAAGAACATAATTTACGTAAAAGTCGCAGTTTGAGCAGTCCCACGAAAAACGCCATAACTCACTCAATTTTTGTCCAAAAATTTCGAATCATATATCAAATCGAAGGTATCGAAACGCTCTACGACTTTGCCGTTGAAAGTTTCCCAAAATATGAACAGAAAAATCGCAGTTTTGACATGAACAGTAAAAACGAGTTTTAGATCTAAAAATTTTCCTTCGAAATTGATCCGATTCATGATCCGCTCAAACTACTATCATCATACATAACTTTTACGCATAAAAACAATGCAATACAATATATGACTTGATCGACACAGCAAGAACAGATTATACGTGCCTTTTTGATATTTAAAATACCGTACGACGACACCGAAGCGGAGATGGAGCGAGGTTTGATCCGGGACGAACGTGGCACCGATTTTCCTTGAAATAAATTACGAAAATTGCTGGAATTTGAGAGGGAAGGGGGGACGGCTGCTATGTGCACAAGAACCCTAACCTTTTCTCTTTCAAAATAATAAAACTAGAATGGATGAAGTGTGTGTGTTTGAGCATGCATCGGTGTGTGTAAAAGTGTGTGTGTGCATGAGTTTAGTGTGTGCAGAATGTGTGTGTGCGTGTGTTAGATAATTAGGAGGAGTAAAATTTGCTAATTAATAATTAACAATGCTAATCAAGATGCTAATTAAAAAGGTTGACTCAAATAACAATTTAATTAAAATACTATCCTTACTCCTCTTTAAATAAAACTCTTTAATTAAAATATAACTCACACCATACTAGACTTTAAAAGTTCTAAAATCATAAACTCACAAAATAATTAATTTAGGATTCAAAAATGCTAAAACTCACTAAATTAATTAAAATGCCCCCAAACTCAACTTAAAATAAAATACCATATTTTAAATGGTCACAATCGTCACCGGTCTCTTCTTCGATCTCGCCTCGAATAATCGCCTGAAACATTAAGCTCGAAAGACATTTTAACGTGCATCACATAAACATAAATAATTTAAAATAATGCATTTAAATAAATCATGCATCGCCAAAACTCATTTAAAATTAATTTAGATGATTTAATAATTAAATGAATGCATGTTATACGTGTATTAAATTTGGGCATTACAGTTCCTCCCCCACTTATAAAAATTTCGTCCTCGAAATTAAGTCTTACCGAACAATTCCGGGTAGCGAAGTTTCATGTCGGCCTCTGACTCCCAAGTGGCTTCTTCCACCGATTGATTCAGCCATTGAACTTTGACCAACTTAGTCGTCTTGTTCCGAAGTCTGCGCTCCTGTCTGTCTAGGATTTGGACTGGTTTCTCCTCGTAAGACAGGTCTGGAGTCAACTGCAGCGGCTCATAACTCAGAACATGAGAAGGATTAGCCAAATATTTTCTCAGCATCGAGACATGGAACACATTGTGCACCCCGGCCAGATTCGGCGGAAGGGCTACACGATACGCTAGCGTCCCAACTCTGTCCAAGATCTCAAACGGTCCAATAAACCTCGGACTCAACTTGCCTTTCTTTCCAAATCACATAACACCCTTCATAGGTGCTATCTTGATAAAAACGTGATCTCCTACAGCAAACTCGAGATCTCTCCGCCTTTTATCTGCATAGCTCTTCTGACGGCTCTGGGCGGTCTTCATTCTGTCACGAATCTTGACCACCACGTCTGCAGTTTGCTGAACTATTTCTGGACCAAGTTCTGTCCTCTCACCAACTTCATCCCAATGAACTGGTGATCTGCACTTCCTCCCGTACAACGCCTCATAGGGAGCCATACCAATAGATGCTTGGAAGCTGTTGTTGTATGTGAACTCCACTAGAGGTAGTCTAGACTCCCAAGTTCCTTGAAAATCAATCATGCACGCCCTTAGCAAGTCCTCTAAAACCTGAATCACTCGCTCAGACTGGCCATCTGTCTGTGGGTGAAAAGCTGTACTGAAAAGCAACTTCGTCCCCATGGCTGCATGTAAGCTCTTCCAGAAGGACGATGTGAACCTCGGGTCCCTGTCGGACACAATAGAGACTGGGAAACCATGCAACCGGACGATCTCCTGGATATAAAGATCCGCATACTGCGTCATGGAGAAAGTCGTCTTCACTGGCAGAAAATGCGCTGACTTAGTGAGTCGGTCCACTATAACCCAAATGGAATTCGATCCTCTGACTGATCTCGGCAACCCAACAACAAAATCCATAGTAATGTTCTCCCACTTCCACTCGGGGATGGGGAGTGACTTTACCAACCCTGCTGGTCTCTGATGTTCAGCTTTTACTTGCTGACAAGTGAGACATTCTGATACGAACCTACGGATGTCTCGCTTCATCCCTGGCCACCAATACAATAACTGAAGGTCTTTGTACATCTTGGTGCCTCCTGGGTGAATGGAATACGGAGATGCGTGTGCCTCTGTCAAAATATCCTGTCTGATCGAACCAACACTAGGCACCCACATTCTACCTCTGTATCTCACAATGCCGTCTGAAACTGTGTACAGCACACTGCCCTTGGTTTCGTCTTTCAGTCTCCATTTTTGTAACTGCTCATCTGAAGACTGACCTGCTCGGATTCGGTCTAGCAGATCAGATTTGACTGTCAGATTAGACAGCCTATGAGCCTTGCCATCACGATAAATCTCTAGACCAAACTTCTGAATCTCCGACTGTAGTGGTCTCTGAGCTGTCAACTGAGCTACCACTGCCACTTTTCTGCTCAAGGCGTCTGCGAAAACATTAGCTTTTCCCGGATGGTAGCTAATCTCGCAGTCGTAATCTTTCACAAGTTCTAACCACCGTCTCTGTCTCATATTCAACTCTTTCTGTGTGAAGAAATATTTGAGACTCTTGTGGTCGGTGAAAATCTGATATTTCTCGTCGTATAGATAGTGTCTCCAAATTTTCAATGCGAAGACGACGGCGGCTAACTCCAGATCGTGCGTCGGGTAGTTCTTCTCGTGCACCTTTAACTGTCTGGAAGCATAAGCTATGACCCGACCTTGCTGCATCAACACTGTGCCTAATCCGAGCTTAGATGCATCGGTATAAAGCACAAACTCGCCTTGCCCTGTCGGCATGGCTAGCACTGGCGCTGAAATAAGAGCTTGCTTCAAGGTGTCGAAGCTCTTTTGGCAGTCCTCACTCCACACAAACTTTGCGTTTTTCTTGGTTAGTGAGGTGAGCGGCACTGCTATGGACAAAAATCCCTTAATAAACTTACGGTAGTAGCCTGCTAAACCCAAAAAGCTGCGGATTTCAGATGCGTTCTTTGGCTCAACCCATTCCTTAACGGCTGCCACCTTCGATGGGTCCACCTCAATACCACTGCTGGATACTATATGCCCCAAAAATGCAACTTTCTGCAGCCAAAATTCACACTTACTGAACTTCGCAAATAACTTGCGACTCTGCAAGGTCTGCAAAACTGTCCTCAAATGCTGGTTGTGCTCCTCATGGCTCTTCGAGTAAATAAGAATGTCGTCAATAAATACTATGACGAATTGATCGAGGAACGGCTGAAATACTCGGTTCATGAGGTCCATGAAAATTGCTGGAGCATTCGTCAAACCGAATGGCATTACTAAGAACTCGAAATGCCCATACCTGGTCCTGAAGGCCGTCTTGTGAACATCTGCATCCTTAACCTTCAGCTGATGATACCCTGATCGAAGATCTATCTTAGAGAACACGGTAGCTCCCTGCAACTGATCGAACAAGTCTTCGATTCTAGGCAACGGGTATTTGTTCTTGATCGTTACCTTGTTTAGTTCACGGTAATCGATGCACAACCTCATGCTCCCATCCTTCTTCTTCACAAAGAGCACTGGTGCGCCCCACGGTGAGAAACTAGGGCGGATAAAGCCTTTGTCGAGGAGCTCTTGAATCTGCTGCTTGAGCTCTAACATCTCAGCTGGAGCTAACCTGTATGGCGCCTTAGAGATTGGCGTTGTGCCCGGCACGAGCTCGATTGCAAACTCCACTTCTCTCTCTGGTGGAAGGCCGGTGACGTCATCAGGAAAGACGTCTGGAAATTCGCTGACTACTGGCACTTCTGAAATAGAAGGAGTGAGCACATCCGGCGCTGCTATAACACTGGCCAAGAAAGCCTGACATCCCTTGGAAATAAGTCTCCTTGCCTGCATGCATGAAATCATGCGAGGAAAACTCCTCCATCTAGCTGGCTCGAATAGAAACTGCTCCATTCCCAGCGGCCTGAATAATACTGACCTTTTCTGAAAGTCAATCAGAACTCTGTTCTTAGTCAGCCAGTCCATTCCCAATATAATATCGAACTCTGGCATCGGCAATACGATCAAATCTGCATATACTAGGTGGCCCTGCAGTTCTAGATCGATGTCCCTGATCACACTGGTAGCTAACAACTCTTCCCCTAATGGGACTGTCACTGAGAAGTTCAAGTACAGACCGATGGACTTGATGTCCAGGTGATTAGCAAAGGTCTCTGATATAAAGGAGTGGGTGGCTCCTGAATCTATCAGTGCAGTTGTAGCTAATCTCTTTATGAAAATATTCCCTGAGATGCGTTAGCACAACACAACTTATATCCCAAGACACTAACAAGATAGTAACCCAAATATACTCAAACAATACTAGCATCCTACTTATCCCAAGTAAAATTCCACATGCAAATCAAATAGTACTGAACTTAGGTAGAAAAGTTTACCGGTAAGTAAAGTAGTGTCTGGGTCCGCCTCCTGTGCATGCATGGCGAATACCCTGCCCTGGGTTGGCTGCTTCCACTGCGGGCACTCCTTCAGCATATGATCTGTGGCTCCACACTTGAAGCACCTGCCTGATCCATACAAGCACTGTCCCGGGTGCTGACGATTGCATTTAGGACACACGGGGAAGGCAACGGGCTTCTGAGGCGCCCCTTGCTGCTGAACTGGACCCTTGCCCTTTGGTGGTCTATGATAAGGCTTCTTCGCTGGCGGCCCTTGATACGGTTTCTTAAAGTGGGGTCGCTGATTCTGCTGCTGATGGTGAGGCTGCGGTGGAGCCTGATAGGGCCTCTTGCCCTGCCTGTCAGCCTCGATATCTCGCTGGTCCTGTTCTGCCGCCAAAGCTCGGGACACGGCGACTGCATAAGAAGTGGGACCAGCTACTCGGACATCACGGCGCAAGATCGGCCGCAAACCATTCAGGAAATGTCTCAGTTTTGCCTGTGCATCATTCGCAATAAGGGGCACGAAGTGACACCCCCTTTCAAACTTCCTCACAAATTCCGCCACGCTACTGTCTCCCTGTCGCAGCGTCATAAACTCGTTGGTGAGTTTAGTTCGTACTTCCTCAGTGAAGTACTTGGAGTAGAAAACCTCTTTAAAACCATTCCAAGGCAGCACCTGCAAGTTGACTGCCACAGATGCACTTTCCCACCACAACCTAGCGTCTCCAGTTAACAAGAATATAGCACATCTGACCCTGTCAGCGTCCGTCAGCTCCATGAAGTCAAATATCACCTCGATGGACTTGATCCATCCCTCCGCCACCATCGGGTCAGTAGTACCCGAGAACTCCTTCGGGTTCATCCTCCGGAACCTCTCATATACTGCCTCCGGTCTAGGCCTCTCCTCGTGGCCTGCAACAGTCTGGTTCCTCGCAAATTGTGCGAAGAATTGCTTCATGCCAGCAAGCATCTGTGCCTGCATATCTGGTGGTGGAGGTGGAGGAGGATTGGCCCTCTCCTCATCTCGATGTTCCCTGTCCTCTACTCGGTGCTCTCTGTTCTCATCCCTTGTTCCACGGTCGATCACACGTCTAGGAGGCATACTGTTCCAATAAATTACCCAACACGTAAACCCAACATGCATGAACATATATCAATATTTTATGATGCACGTAAATTGAACTTAAAACATAGACATGCTGAAATCATGACTTAATGCGTAATACATAGCATAGCTCAAAACTTTAAAACTTACAGACTTGAGGTGTGACTTCGTGAGCTTCTTGCGACTGGCAGTAGGCATAACCCTTTACAAGAACACGGCTCTGATACCAACTGTAACGTACCGTACTTTTACTACTTAAAATTTGCGGAAAAATTTAAAATTTTAATCAAATGCAACATCCGTACGGTCGTCACCCAATATACATAGAATATCTTTAAAATAATCCATCACCAAATAAAAGTTTGCTAAAAGAACGCTGTCTCGAAACGTCTCACATTCAAATCAAAACATCAGAGTATTTTAAAAGTTTGCATAAACATAAACTTGCGGTCCTCGGGTTTGGCCTGCCGCTCAGCCCAAGCCTGCCCCTTGGTCGCCACCTCCTGTCTCCTGCTCATCATACTCACCTGCATCGATCAAGTCTAGTGAGTCTAAAGACTCAACACATATAAACTGGGATAACTAGTACTAAGTAATAAAATCGCATGCAACTTTAAAATAAGGCATACATAACTTGAAACTTGAACATACGTACATGCGTAACTAGACGTGCCATCAACATAAACTTTCATAACATACTGCATACGTAAACATTCATAACATGATCATTTTTCGTAGAGGCATGTTTCAAAGCAAGTGACCCATAACGTAAAAGAGCCTGATCAGACTATACCACAGTACTGGGCTGACAGGGACGTATCCACTGCCGCATACATAAGATCCCTGTTCATAATTTAACAGGCCAGTTGATCCACGTTCATAATTTAACGCTTCACAACCACGATCTAACACGTTCATAATTTAACGGGCGGATTGGTCCCCGTTCATAATTTAACGCTTTCCAATCCTAACATAATTTGGTCACAAGACATTTAGCATACCTCAAAACTTAAAATATTTTCTTGCACGTCAACATACTTACTTGGCGTTGAGGGACTCATTGGACTTCGATCGTGGGTCGTTGCTGCACATACTAACGTGAATTCACATACGTAACTTGCATAACTTAGACATAAATATCATACTTACTCTCAAGTTCAATCGATACTTAGGACGTTCTAACGTTTCCCATAGCACGACCCTGGATAATCCTTGCACTAAACCATAACATCAAACCTCAAACGTGTTATAATATTTTTCCCAAAATATGAAGGATACGGACCCCGTACCTACATCCGTGTATGGGTCCGTGTAGGTACTGGAAGTTGTGTGCGCAGAAATGAGGAGACACGGACCCCGTGCTGAGGTCCGGGTAGAGGTCCGTGTAGACACTGTAAAAGACAACGCAAAGGAGGGAGGGGCACGGACCCCGTGCATAGGTCCGTGTGGGGGTCCATGTAGACACTGTAAAAAGACATTACGGAAGAACAAAAGGCACGGACCCGTGTAGAGGTCCGGGTGTGGGTCCGTGTACCTACTGTGAACGCGAACCAACGAAAATTTTGTACATGTTTCGCTTAACTTTCTAGACTCGATTGCACGGACTACGAATCGACACCACGAGCTCATCTTAGGCTACTAATTCAATGACCCAAGCCTAAACAATTGTCCCAAAACAACCCAAAATCACAATCAACCCAACAAACCCGTGAACGAGACTTTTTGACAACAAACGGTTCTATACGACATTCAATCTCCCAAGCGCCTAATGACAAGAAACGACGCTTCATTATACATCCCAACATCATAAATAATATACCTATACGCAGCAACGATCACCCGTCGATCCCCAACGAGACCTGCAACATAAAACTTCAAGAACATAATTTACGTAAAAGTCGCAGTTTGAGCAGTCCCACGAAAAACGCCATAACTCACTCAATTTTTGTCCAAAAATTTCGAATCATATATCAAATCGAAGGTATCGAAACGCTCTACGACTTTGCCGTTGAAAGTTTCCCAAAATATGAACAGAAAAATCGCAGTTTTGACATGAACAGTAAAAACGAGTTTTAGATCTAAAAATTTTCCTTCGAAATTGATCCGATTCATGATCCGCTCAAACTACTATCATCATACATAACTTTTACGCATAAAAACAATGCAATACAATATATGACTTGATCGACACAGCAAGAACAGATTATACGTGCCTTTTTGATATTTAAAATACCGTACGACGACACCGAAGCGGAGATGGAGCGAGGTTTGATCCGGGACGAACGTGGCACCGATTTTCCTTGAAATAAATTACGAAAATTGCTGGAATTTGAGAGGGAAGGGGGGACGGCTGCTATGTGCACAAGAACCCTAACCTTTTCTCTTTCAAAATAATAAAACTAGAATGGATGAAGTGTGTGTGTTTGAGCGTGCATCGGTGTGTGTAAAAGTGTGTGTGTGCGTGAGTTTAGTGTGTGCAGAATGTGTGTGTGCGTGTGTTATATAATTAGGAGGAGTAAAATTTGCTAATTAATAATTAACAATGCTAATCAAGATGCTAATTAAAAAGGTTGACTCAAATAACAATTTAATTAAAATACTATCCTTACTCCTCTTTAAATAAAACTCTTTAATTAAAATATAACATACACCATACTAGACTTTAAAAGTTCTAAAATCATAAACTCGCAAAATAATTAATTTAGGATTCAAAAATGCTAAAACTCACTAAATTAATTAAAATGCCCCCAAACTCAACTTAAAATAAAATACCATATTTTAAATGGTCACAATCGTCACCGGTCTCTTCTTCGATCTCGCCTCGAATAATCGCCTGAAACATTAAGCTCGAAAGACATTTTAACGTGCATCACATAAACATAAATAATTTAAAATAATGCATTTAAATAAATCATGCATCGCCAAAACTCATTTAAAATTAATTTAGATGATTTAATAATTAAATGAATGCATGGGTTATACGTGTATTAAATTTGGGCACTACACCTAATCTTCTCAAAACCTTCTTGGCCGCTCAATTATTTTCACAAACATGGTTCCCCATTTCTTAACCTTTCGGTCCCCTCTTAAGCGCCCACCTGTCCAGCCTTTAAGGCACCTCATTAGGACTCTAATGACCCTTATAAACTAAGGCTAACCGATGCCTATGATTGCTACACCAGACACGTGCAGAACCCACCCGAAACTAGCATCTCCATTCACGATTCACGCTAGACTACCAAGGATCGAGCTCTCCCTTCGACCAAACACTCATGGATCATTCCTAGCATTTTACTAGACTCTACAAGGTCTGAAACCCATCTTGGTTCAAGTCCATGCATCGCAGCACCTCCGAACCTTTCGATCATGCCAAACCGAACAAAACCCAAGACATCACCTCTCGATCTCTCCTCCTACAGCAGCACTGCCCCATTTTCACTCCAAGACTCCATCGTGACACTAACATCAGATCTTGAACAGCCCCAAGCCACAGCCCTTGCAACTCAATTATGAAAAACGTGAGCACAAATAAGAAGATAGCAAGAACGTGTGAAAACCGAACCCATCTGTTACGTATAGGGCTGGATCGAACATATCATGCATAAACACATTCATCAGTATATAATACATGTATGATGCAGAAAGAAATGATACAAAGCATGCCTTAATGAGAGGAAGAACCAAAAACGAAGCAAATGGAGACCCGGGTGAAATTTTATTGAAAGAATAAGCCAAACACCGAAAGCTTCCGGCTGCTGGGTGATGAAACCGAGGGGTGAGAATATGAAAGAGGTGGGTGTCGGCTGAGATGGGATTAGGTTTAGGGCAAATGGTGTTTAAGTGTTAATTAAATAGATAATGATAGGTTAATGGACCACAATTGTATTTTAAAGGTTTATAAAAGAGTTTTAAGCCCAAGAAGTCCAAAATTTGGCCCAATAATTCCAAACGCACTTCCGAAAAATATTTCGTGTTGAAAAGATTATGAAAATATTAGTCGAACCATAAAAAAGTCCCCTGATTCGATAAAATTTGTGTACCGTTAAAAATAAAGTCTTGCGGGTAAAAATACCCGGTAAAATCTCATTATAGAAAAATACAATTAAAAACACCTCAAATATATTAATAAAATTTAATCATTTTATAAAATAATTTTTCCTGAAAATTCTCCGGTCTCCGTTCCTCGTTCGAGCGTGAAATGCATCTAGAAACCCTAATGTATGAAGTGATAAAATTCATTAAATAAATCCCTATCATGCAATAATTATGCATAAAATGCATGAATACAATTAAACACAAATTAATAAAATAAACATGCATTTTATGCTTTAAAAGAGTTTAATAAAATACCAAAGAAATTTAATAATTTGCATGCATGTGTTTCACATGGACCTTCAGATTTTCGGCACGTTACCATCTACCCCCCTTAAATTGAATTTCGTCCCCGAAATTCGCTTATCCTAGATAATCAAAAAGTTTATACTTAGTTCTAGTTTCCCAATAGTCCACGTTTTTGCTGCGCTACTCTGGTAAAATAATTGATAAGTTGTCCTTACATTTTCTCAATCCTAATCAAATTTGCGTACCAAAATCCTCGTCTGCGAATCACAATTTAAAACAACCCATGGTAACCTAGTTTCATTTTTTCTATAACCTCAAATTTCAATTTTTCTTAAACTTCTCAATATTAGAAATGACAGTCCAAATTTTATTGTGTCGTACTTTCTTATACTATACCCAGAATGTTTATTGACCAATTATATTCCAATATTGAAATCTTAACATCATCATTTCTTAAATTTATTCAACTCAAGATATGTAAAAGCTTCAAATCCAAGCATTGGCATTCATGCAGTTCGACTTAGGATATCTTAGCACCAAAATTTACTGATCGACTTCTATCCTTGGTAATACACTTAAAAGTTAAACCTTATCTCAACCCCATAATAATATTAACCTAAGATCCTTGAATCGAATCTTTATCTTACGGCATCAAACTTACATAACTTAATTATTTACAAGCACATCCCAAATATTAAATTGTCGCACATCTTAAATTCGAGTAACGTTAATCCATAAAATCCAAGATAGGCCATATCGATCTTCTACCTTAGTAATAAAACAATTCTAGTATAATTACACTCTTAAACTATTTCCTTCTCAATTACAATATAGTTGAGGCCAAGACTCTTAGACTTTCCTCCTTGAAACGAATGTCGCATTCTTACGTATTCTTAATGCTTAATTAATTCTAGCGTATAAAACTTAATAATTTATCCCATGGTAGCCTTAGACTAACTCTAATAAATCAACCTCGCTTATAACCCATAGAGTTCTAGAATTCCCATACAAGATTTTTAGATTTCTTACTCGATAAGGATCTTAATACTCGTTCATTAGTAAGTTATGTTGATCCTAATTCGTTTCTTTTGTTTTTTTTTGTTTTTATTTCACCCAAAATTCCGTATGAACAAATATCCCATAAATTTGAAATTCAAACTTACCTAATCCAAATAGCTTTGGATAAAATAATTCCAATACACATATCCGCTTAGCTCCAAGTTTCTTAATGACTTTCAAAATTCCTCAAGACAATGTGTCTGCTTCACCTATTACATGCGTCTATCAAGCAACTTAACCATCCATCATACCCAATTTTCTAGAAAAATTTAACCCCAACACAGGTATAATTTGAACTCTTAGAATTATGATTAAAACTTATGCTACATCAAACTTACGTTCCCAAATATTCGCTAACCCAATGTCTACTATTATAATTTAACTAACTGATCAGCTTTACATCAAATTGTCATCACTTTAAATTATTAATTCGCCCCTATACATTTCACTAACGGTTGAATTTTCGCGCCGAATATTGATCCATCCTACAATGTCCTTGTTTACCATTCATTACAACATTATAACCCAGATATCTAAACGTTCTATATTTCCTTCAAGCATAAATCACCGAAAATTCCTATCATTTAAACCATTCAATTCTCACTTACTGCTAAAGAAGTTCCAAAATTTCTTAAAAATTGTAACA
The DNA here is from genome assembly GCF_022965805.1 of Primulina eburnea. Lineage (NCBI taxonomy): Eukaryota > Viridiplantae > Streptophyta > Magnoliopsida > Lamiales > Gesneriaceae > Primulina > Primulina eburnea. Next base: position 19,121,890 of record NC_133113.1, read on the forward strand.
TTAATTCTTACTTTCCTCGAATATTATCCAATTTGTCCTTAATCTCGAAAATTCCACAATTATCCATAAGTTCTTGGTGTTCCTAATTCTATTTTGTAGGTTTCCCGTATCATAAAGTTCAATAATTTTAAGCTTATTAAACCCAAAATCAATTCCCCTAATCTTGAAAAATTACAGATTTAACCCAAGTGTTCCTCCAAGTTCGAATTTAGTCCTTCAAAATTTCGGAATTTGCAATTTGTCCCTTAAAGTTCTCAAAAATTACTATTTTGGCCCTACAACCATACGAAATTTGCATTCCCGGTCCCCAAAAAAATCTTGATTTTTGCCTCATTAAACCTTAAAATTATCAAAACTCATAATTTAATCCCAAAATTTGGAAAATTTGAAAATAGTCCCTTAAAATTTTATTATTGCACTTATGTCCTCAAATTATTGCTTGTTACAATTAGGTCCTTAAAGTTCTTAATTCGTGTGATTCAATCCTTATATCCAACTAGGTAGAGCATGCACCCTAAATAAATTCTACGTTCTTATACTTCCAAAATCGTCGTAGTCTTCGGATCGCTATTCCTTACATGAAATCCAAAAAAATTAATTCTACTAGTAACCATGAACCATCAATATTTTTTTTAGAAGACCTACATGCCCCAAAAGCATTTATAAACTTCAAGATTAGCTTATGATCCAAAAATAGAACATCGGTACTACTAACCAACAATCAATATAGACAATCATTATCAGCTTTCCTAATACCCAATAGCAAAATCCTTATTCATGTCCAATTCAACACAATTCCAGCATGCATGAAAATCATATAATTTTTCATTTCATGTCGTAACATTCATAAAAAATTTTAAAGCATCTAATCTCAAAACATAAAGACAGATAAACATGTACCGTAAAATCATATATCATGTAAACATGCAGGTGATAGCATTAAAAATGTTAAAACATTTAAATAATAAAAGCTTACAGACTTGAGGCTTGAAGACTGAGCGGCAGAAGATGGCGGTGGCACAACCCTATGCAGGAATCTGTCTCTGATACCACTGAAACGTCTACTCGTTTTTGAAAGGGATCGATTTTAGGGTGTTCAAATGCGCAACGGAAGCAAGAAAATGTTTTTTGTGAGAAAACCAAAATTTTATAAGAAAAATTTGAACACCATGTGTACTAGGATGTAGCATATACAATAAAACACAACTATGACATTCATAGGGTGTTGAGAAACCGTTACCTATCAATCACAATGGATTGATGATGGCTCCAACTAAGGTGTAAACACCTTAGCTCTTGATGGGATGACCTTCTACAAGCTCTCCTCCTTTCCTTCAAAAATTAGGCCCACCACTTGCTAACTATAACTCTTCTTACTTTGCACTAGAAAAATAAGAAGATTTTTCTTTGAGAAAAGAATTGTTTCTCCAACAATTGAAGAACAAAGTGGAGAGAGAACTGAGGAGTCTAAGCCTCAAAAATTTTGGCCAGAGCTTCTAGAATGAAGTGGGGAAGAGTTGCCTTGGTTGTGGGAAAAGTAGTCATCACTTTTTGCATGCCAAACAATTTTTTTTAATGAAAAAGTATTCCACAACTCTTCACCTCCCAAGCATGCAAAACCTAGTGGGCTTGTAACAATTACAAGGCCCATGGACTTTAATTTAATTGTCTCAAAAAAATTTGAGCCCAATTAAACAATGCTTGATTTTACTCAAGCTCACTAGTTGAATAATTATTTCCTATTGGGCTCTACATGACCCAATATGATTTAATTAATTCAACACTTGAATTAATTTAATTATTTGGACTCTACTAGGCCCATTAGTGTTTAATTAATTCAACATTTGAATTAATTTAATTTAGTCCATAATAATGTTTATGAAAATCACAATTTTCAAATACATTATTTATTTGGCCAAGTTTTAATTTAGGAACACATTCAGAAATTAAAAATTACATTTCTATCATAGATGTCATACTTCTATTTTTCCTTACGCTTATAAACCCATTTATAAGCCGTTCAACACATTGAACTATTTTACTTCTCAACAGGATCTAGAAAGCTAGCACTTGTGTGGCCCTCAATGGTTCATTGATACAACTAGCTATGGGTTCACATCTCCATGTGATTCGGACTAAACATGTCCTTATACGAGCATACCCCAATTGCTCCATTCTTACTTATCAACTCCTTGATAACAAGAATGTCAGAACTCAAGTCTGATATTACCCAATCAATCATGTTAAATGCCTAGCAGCATCGCTTACATGATTCCCTAGGTATCAAATGATAGTGCCTGCAAGAACTATTCAATCATGGTTAGCGTACAGTACGGTCCCTTCAACTCATATATCCCGACCGATTCGACAACCATTGGTATATCGAAAGTTGTCAATGAATTGATACTATGTGTCATCTTGTAGTTGCATCGATGGTGTAATCTATTAAACCCCTTTCATAATTACCACCATACTCTGATAAGAGATTTCAAATTACACATACATGAGAACGCATAGGATGAGTATCATGAAACTCATATTTGTATTACTGTATATTCTAAACGGTTCCTAGTCGATTCAGCCGCCGCTAAGACAGATATAGGCAGCTCGAGTTCGAGACTAGTATCTGCGATGTGAGTACCATGTTTCATTGGTAGGGGACATTGTGATGTCCGAACATGCAGATAGGTGCTCCTTGTAGAGTGCACTGAACAACCCTCCATAAAGGACTTTCCAAGTGGTTCTCACTTATTGAGTGGAAAAGTCATAGTTTATGGTTGTACACCATTAGTCCTTATGACCCGAGACAACATTGAGACTCTATGTGCTAGAATTACACTTTGACTTGTTTACTGACTCTCATGGGGTCATCAGGTGGCAAGGTTGGGTGTTCTGTCGAAACATATAGGAGTCGATGCATTGTAGTCGGGGATTCACCACTTACCTTCAGGTATGGATATCCTATGTCTTCTCATGTGTATGTAGGTTGAAATCTCCGATCAGAGTATGGTGGTAATTATGAAAGGGGTTTCATATATTACACCATCGATGCAACTACGACATGACACATAGTATCGATTCATTGACAACTCTCGATAAACCAATGGTTGTCGAATCGGTCGGGATATATGAGTTGAAGGGACCGTACTGTACGCTAACCATAATTGAATGGTTCTTGCAGGCACTATTATTTGATACCTAGGGAATCATGTAAGCGATGCTGCTAGGCGTTTAACATGGTTGGTTGGGTACTATCAGACTTGAGTTCTGACATTCTTGTTATCAAGGAGTTGATAAGTAAGAATGGAGCAATTGGGATATGCTCCTATAAGGACATGTTTAGTCGGAATCACATGGAGATGTGAACCCACGGCTAGTTGTATCAATGAACCATTGAGGGCCACACAAGTACTAGCTTTCTAGATCCCGTTGAGAAGAGAAATAGTTCAATGTGTTGAACGGCTTATAAAGGAGTTTATAAGCGTAAAGAAAAAAAATGAGAAGTATGACTTCTATAAAGGAGAAAATAGTTCAATGTGTTGAACGGCTTATAAATGAGTTTATAAGCGTAAAGAAAAATAGAAGTATGACTTCTATGAGAGAAATGTAAATTTTAATTTATGGAAATGTTCCTAAATTAAAAGTTGGCCAAACAAATAATGTAATTGAAAATTGTGATTTTCATAAACATTATTATGGACTAAATTAAATTAATTCAAGTGTTGAACTAATTAAACACTAGTGGGCCTAGTAGAGTCCAAATTATTAAATTTATTCAAGTGTTGAATTAATTAAAAATATTAGGTCTTGTAGAGCCCGATTAAAAATAATTATTAGACTAGTGGGCTTGAGTAAAATCAAGCAATGGTTAAATGGTCTCAAATGCGTTTGGGACATTTAAATAAAAGTCTATGAGTTTTGTAATTGTTACAAACCCAAATAGAAATGCATGCAAGGGAGGTGAAAGGTTGGGAGACAAATTTTTCTATTATCTAGGCATGGCATGCAATCTTTTTACTTTAACTTTTCCCACAACCAAAAAAAATGTCTCTCCTTCTCTCCTAGCATGAATAGTGGCCAAAATTACTATTCATTCTCCCTCATTCTTCTCTCTTCAATTGTTGAGGAAAGCCTACACTTCTCAATGAAAAATACTCTAATTTTTCTAGTGCAAAATTAGGGTGGTTCTAGCTAGTTGGTGGTGGGCCTAATTTTGAAGGAAAGGTTCAAGAACATGGTGAAGCTTGTAGATTGTCTTGCCATCAAGAGCTTAGTTGTATATCAACTAAGTTGGAGCCATCATCAATCTCAAGAGATTGATAGGTAATTTCTAAACACACTATGAATGTCATATTTTGTGTTTATTGTATTTGCTACATATTAAATCAAGGTGGCCGAAAATATTCATGAAAAATTCGATTTTTAAACTTCCGTTGCGCTTCCGGTCACGGTAACCGATCCTCTTTCAAATATGTCCTGATCGAGCATGCCATAATTGTGCCGAATTCAGAGTATCTTGTTTTCGCTTGTTTGTTTTTGTTATTGCTTGGACATTGTTAAGTGGAATATCTTTCAGTTTTAAGGTGTAGAGATCGTTTTCAAGTTCTCCATTACCAATTAAACATTCATTCTTGTAAATATTGCAAACACCTTTGCTAAATAAATAAGAAAATCCATCTTTATCAAGCATAGAAATGGAAATAATGTTTTTCACCAATTCAGGTACAAACAAAACGTCTCTTAACATTAACTTAAAATCATTGTTTAAATGCAAGCAAACATCTCCTACGGCCTTGGCAGCAACCCTTACTCCATTGCCTCAAGAAGGTCTCACCTTCCCTGAGCCTCCTGCTTCTTCCCATCGCCTGCAAATCATTACAGAGATGTGAGCCACGGCCGGTATCCAATACCCAAGAAGTAGAGTTAATTGAAATATTTACTTCAATATAGAACATATCGTTTCTAGAACTCTTCTGGGCAAGATATTCCCTGCAGTTACGCCTCCAATGTCCAGGCTTCTTGCAGTGTTGACAGATGTCAACAGTCTTGTAAGCCTTCACTGGTGTGGCTGCCACAACGGGAACCGGAGTCTGCCTCTTCAAGGGCACGTTCTTCTTGGGACGTTGGAAAGAACGCTTCTTTCCCTTCCCAGGTGGACCGGTCTTCGTACCAGATGAAGAGCCCACAAAAAGAACCGGCTTCTCTTTCTTGATAGTCGACTCAAAAGTCACAAACATATTCACCAACTGCTCAAGGGTCGGCTCCATCTTGTTCATGTTGAAGTTCATCACAAAAGGATCAAATGAGCTAGGCAATGACAACAGCTACACGTCGGTGGTCAGCTCCGAAGGCAATATCAAATCAATGCCAACGAGCTTGTCCACGAGCCCAATCATCTTCAGGCCATGCTCATGGACCGAGGCCCCATCTCGCATGCGCATAGTGATCAGCTCCTTGACGGTAGCATGCCTAAGAGGCCGAGTCTGCTCACCAAAGAGCTCCTCGAGGTGCATATGAATGTCAGCAGCATTCTTTGCATCCTCAAAACGCCTTTGCAGCTCATCATTCATAGAAGCCTGCATATAACACCTGGCCTTCAAGTCATGGTCACACCAATCCTTGTAGGTCTGCAATTCCTCAGGAGTGCAGCTAGTCGGAGCCTCAACAGGGGGCGACTCAGTCAGTGTATATGCAATCTTTTCCGAGTTCAAGACGATCTTTAGGTTTCTTAGCCAAGTGAGGTAATTAGGTCCAGTTAACACGTGTTTTTCAAGTACTGCGGATAGCGGATTGCGAATCGAAGACATTGTCAAATTTTGTACTGAAAAGTAAAACAGATAAATATAAATGACTATTTTAAAATATTTACTAAGATATAAAGTATGGACTTTTAATTTATAATTTTTCACTCCCACTGTTTTGACATTTTCACTACCCTCTAGTGAAAACGAGAAACTCCTTTCCTCAGTAGGTACGCAAGGTCCAATTAGCGAATTATGATCCCGAATAATATCAGCCAATCACAATTCCTAAAAAGTAGTTTCCAATTGCATCACCATGCAACCCTTTACGTAAACTTTTGTCTCACGTTTGATTAGGACCCAATAATATGACGTCGTTCATCTTCACGTGTCAAGCCTTACCCATCGATGTTGAACCTTAATGGACGGTCGCCATGAGTTCCCTCAATAATATGAGCCGAAATCATGGGAGTTCCACGTAGTTCACATCACCATGTCAATGGATGTCACAGCTTTCCGGCACCCCGGGCCCCCCCAATAATATGAGCCGAGCCCCGAGCACGGGTAGCGTTCATCATGCACCCATTGTCGATGGAAGACATGAAAATTATAAACAAATTTATAATTCCCCTTTTCGGGTTGATATTAATTTTGAATCTTATTCAAAATGATGGTTTTTAACTTTGAAAGGTCTCATCATTAATTTTATTTAAAAACTTGCCATGTTTGATCGTATGTTTGTCGGATTCATGCAACTTTGTTATTATCATAATAATAACGCACATATTCATTATTTATAACATATCATGCATATATTATAAACAGTAAACAAAACAAGGATGAACAATCGCCCCAAAACTAATAGCCCGTGTGAGCTAAGCACGGGCCTAGGTCCAATCCTAGTGAAATGCATGAGATGCAAATGCAACTATTACATAAGCCTCCAATATTTACATGTCTTCGATCTTCATAATCATCATGGCCACCATCTTCCAATCTTGATCATCCACTATATTAATATTTACAAATAAATATCCATGGCAAATAGGGATACATCTCATGGGGGTAGGAACGGGCAATAAACCAAGCCCACTTTATAAATTGATAATTATTACAATCATTCAACACAAAATATCCTAGCATACACCTAGCAAATTGGGCTTGAGCTTTTGATCATCCTTCATGCATAATATCACATATCATACACCATCAATTAATTATCACAATAATTAATTGAACCAATATTATATATCTTGATCCAATCACTAACCGCCACGATTATAAACTAAATTAACAAAGTATACAAACACCTTTGTTTACTTTCTAATTAATTTATTCATAACCGAATTTCTTGCAAATCACAATTTACTATAAATAATTAAAATCCAACTTCAATCATTTATTTTATGAGAAAATATTTGCAACTTTTGTACATTTAAACTTAAGGACCCAAAAAATTCATTTTTCACAAAAACATTTTGGCCCATTTAAATTTCACAAATATGTTAGCCATCCAATGGCTCAACAACTCAAGGCCCATGACACTTTGATATTTCAAAACATCTTTTGAAAACCCTAGTCGTCATCGCCGTCGCCGGAGCTCCGTCGCCGGATTCCGGCCAACATGCAAAATAATTTTTTTTATTTAAAAGTTGGGGCTGTTCGGGCAACCCCTCGGACTGCCTTTGCTGCCTGAAATGGGCAGCCCCATGGGCAGCCCGAGCTGCTCGAAATGGGCAGCAACAAGCTGCCCAAATTTTCCCCAAAATTCTGCTTTGTTGTTGTTGCAAAAATATTTCTCATGCGGTTAGAAAACGATCTCAATTTAATATTATGTATATGCTACAAAAACTAGTACCCTTAGCTCTGATAGCACTTGAAAGGGATCGATTTTAGGGTGGACAAATGTGCAACGGAAGCAACAAAATGTTTTTTGTGAGAAAACTGAAATTTTATAAGAAAAATTTGAACACCATGTGTACTAGGATGTAGCATATACAATAAAACACAACTATGACATTCATAGGGTATTGAGAAATCGTTACCTATCAATCACAATGGATTGATGATGGCTTCAACTAAGGTGTAAACACCTTAGCTCTTGATGGGATGACCTTCTATAAGCCCTCCTCCTTTCATTCAAAAATTAGGCCCACCACTTGCTAACTAAAACCCTTCTTACTTTGCACTAGAAAAATAAGAAGATTTTTCTTTGAGAAGAGGATTGTTTCTCCAACAATTGAAGAACAAAGTGGAGAGAAAAATGAGGAGTCTAAGCCTCAAAAATTTCGGCAAAAGCTTCTAGAATGAAGGGGGGAAGAGTTGCCTTGGTTGTGGGAAAAATAGTCATCACTTTTTGCATGCTAAACAATTTTTTTTAATGAAAAAGTATTCCACAACTCTTCACCTCCCAAGCATTCAAAACCTAGTGGGCTTGTAACAATTACAAGGTCCATGGACTTTAATTTAATTGTCTTAAACAAATTTGAGCCCAATTAAACAATGCTTGATTTTACTCAAGCCCACTAGTTGAATAATCATTTCCTATTGGGCTCTACATGACCCAATATGATTTAATTAATTCAGCACTTGAATTAATTTAATTATTTGGACTCTACTAGGCCCACTAGTATTTAATTAACTCAACATTTGAATTAATTTAATTTAGATTATAATAATGTTTATGAAAATCACAATTTTCAAATACATTATTTATTTGGCCAACTTTTAATTTAGGAACACATTCATAAATTAAAAATTACATTTCTCTCATAGAAGTCATACTTCTATTTTTCCTTACACTTATAAACTCATTTATAAGCCGTTCAACATATTGAACTATTTTACTTCTCAACGGGATCTAGAAATCTAGCACTTGTGTGGCCCTCAATGGTTCATTGATACAACTAGCCGTGGGTTCACATCTCCATGTGATTCGGACTAAATATGTCCTTATACGAGCATACCCCAATTGCTCCATTCTTACTTATCAATTCCTTGATAACAAGAATGTCAGAACTCAAGTCTGATAGTACCCAACCAATCATGTTAAACGCCTAGCAGCATTGCTTACATGATTCCCTAGGTATCAGATGATAGTGCCTGCAAGAGCCATTCAATTATGGTTAGCGTACTGTACACTCCCTTCAACTCATATATCCCGACCGATTCGACAACCATTGGTATATCGAGAGTTGTCAATGAATCGATACTATGTGTCATGTTGTAGTTGCATCGATGGTGTAATCTATGAAACCCCTTTTATAATTACCACCATACTCTGATCAGAGATTTCAAACTACACATACATGAGAACGCATAGGACATCCATACCCGAAGGTAAGCGGTGAATCCCCGACTACAATGCATCGACTCCTCTATGTTTCGACAGAACACCCAACTTTGCCACTTGATGACCCATGAGAGTCGGTAAACAAGTCAAAGTGTAATTCTAGCACATAGAGTCTCAATGTTGTCCCGGGTCATAAGGACTAATGGTGTACAACCATAAACTAGGGCTTTTCCACTCGATAAGTGAGAACCACTTGGAAAGTCCTTTATGGAGGGTTGTTCAGTGCACTCTACAAGGAGCACCTATCTGCAAGTTCGGACATTACAATGTCCCCTACCAATTAAACATGGTACTCACATCGCAGATACTAGTCTCGAACTCGAGCGGCCTATATCCTTCTTAGCGGCGGCTGAATCGATTAGGAACCGTTTAGAATATACTGTATTACAAATATGAGTTTCATGATACTCATCATATGGCATCTCATATTCTTTCTACTATTTGTATATTCAAGGGCTTTATCTATACAACTAGCATGGGTATACAGATAAAGAAGTGCCAAAACAATAATTTCAAATATTATTAAAATAAAGATTGTTTATACATAGAGTTTAAACATGAACCCTCGGCCAACACTTGGCTCGACGGGCACCTACTCTAACAGTTTTAACATGCGGAAATATTTTTTTTTAAATCTCGCAATTACAAAGTAACATTTTAAATAATCGTATTTATTTGCCAACAGGAACAACGCATTATAAAAATAACTAACGACATCCAAAATCAACGTAAACGTGTAAAATCGTAATATCATCAATATATAAAAATGTGCAACTCCTCTCAAAACATGTGAATCAATATGCGGAAAAATAATGGTCCTCAGGTCGTGTCACCGCACATTCCGCCTGCCTACTCAGTCTTCGGCACCTCCGGGCCCATGATCAAAATGTTCACCTGCATCACACACGCCTAGTGAGTCTAAAGACTCAACAAACCTGTACCAGTAATAAAGAGTACATATGCGTAGCACAGAGCATTGAAAAATAGCATAATCAACATACATTTCATGAGCTTAAAAACATGAACATATGCGTGTCGTGTAAAATCGTAACGTGTCAAAACATGTCTCATCATGTTATCATATCATATGCGTAACTATGACCTATTAAAACATGGTAATATCATGTATCATCGTATCATCATATACGTGTTAAAATCTTAATTTGAATTCCGTTCATTAGCTGTGACTTTCGTATCATCATGTCATAATGTCAGTCGATGGATCCATCTACGTGTAACTGCGGTACCTGGTGGCGAGGGTCATCAGCGACGGCATTACGCGCCCACTGAGCCCGGGCCTATCATATCATGTCAATGGAAATACGATCGTCGGGCTCCCTCTGGGGCCTTATCCCGTAAACGGGCTCCCTCTGGAGCCTTTTTCCTCACGATATCTCCAATCATATCATCGTGTCATCGTGTTAGTCACAACTAAATCACTTCCTTCAAAACGTGTCATCATATTCATCACTTAATAAAAGCATGCATATACGTAATTTTTCCTTTAAACCAAGCATGCATCGTGTTTATCGTAATTGCGTAAAAATCATGAACCTGATGCATAAACAGTTAAAATATCATGAATTTGTGCTCAGGGCGCTGTCAGGACAAAAATCTCACCTCGGGTGCAAAATGACCATTTTGCCCCTGGAAACCCAAAAATTACCCGTTCATCCCTGGACCTCTAAAATTTACCCGAAGCTTACCAAACTCCTTAAAATGTCCCAAAACATTTTCAAAAGAATTCCTAGACATAAATTCGAGCCCAAAACAAAACTTAACCGATTCGTTTTAAAACTTGGAGCGGGGTCCCGGTTTTAATCCGAATCGAGTCGAAATACAACCCAATTTTTTTTCCCAACTTGAACCATAATTTAAACAACTCCTAGACCTATTACTACTTAAATTAAGTCCTTTAAATCCCTGAAGTTTTGGCCAGCACCTAATCTTCTCAAAACCTTCTCGGCCGCTCAATTATTTTCACACACATGGTTCCCCATTTCTTAACCTTTCGGTCCCCTCTTAAGCCCCCACCTTTCCAGCCTTTAAGGCACCTTATTAAGACTCTAATGACCCTTATAAACTAAGGCTAACCGATGCCTAAGATTGCTACACCAGACACGTGCAGAACCCACCCAAAACTAGCATCTCCATTCACGACTCACGCTAGACTACCAAGGATCGAGCTCTCCCTTCGACCAAACACTCATGGCTCATTCCTAGCATTTTACTAGACTCTACAAGGTCTGAAACCCATCTTGGTTCAAGTCCATGCATCGCAGCACCTCCGAACCTTTCGATCATGTCAAACCGAACAAAACCCAAGACATCACCTCTCGATCTCTCCTCCTACAGCAGCACTGCCCCATTTTCACTCCAAGACTCCATCGTGACACTACCATCAGATCTTGAACAGCCCCAAGCCACAGCCCCTTGCAACTCAATTAAGAAAAACGTGAGCACAAATAAGAAGATAGCATGAACGTGTGAAAACCGAACCCATCTGTTACGTATAGGGCTGGATCGAACATATCATGCATAAACACATTCATCAGTATATAATACATGTATGATGCAGAAAGAAATGATACAAAGCATGCCTTAATGAGAGGAAGAACAAAAAACGAAGCAAATGGAGACTCGGGTGAAATTTTATTGCAAGAACAAGCCAAACACCGAAAGCTTCCAGCTGCTGGGTGATGAAACCGAGGGGTGGGAATCTGAAAGAGGTGAGTGTCGGCTGAGATGGGATTAGGTTTAGGGCAAATGGTGTTTAAGTGTTAATTAAATAGATAATGATAGGTTAATGGGCCACAATTGTATTTTAAAGGTTTATAAAAGAGTTTTAAGCCCAAGAAGTCCAAAAGTTGGCCCAATAATTCCAAACGCACTTCCGAAAAATATTTTGTGTTGAAAATATTTTGAAAATATTAGCCGAACCATTAAAAAGTCCTCTGATTCGATAAAATTTACGTACCGTTAAAAATAAAGTCATGCGGTTAAAAATACCCGATAAAATCCCATTATAGAAAAATACAATTAAAAACACCTCAAATAAATTAATAAAATTTAATCATTTTATAAAATAATTTTTCCTGAAAATTCTCCGGTCTCCGTTCCTCGTTCGAGCGTGAAATGCATCTAGAAACCCTAATGCATGAAGTGATAAAATTCATGAAATAAATCCCTATCATGCAATAATTATGCATAAAATGCATGAATACAATTAAACACAAATTAATAAAATAAACATGCATTTTATGCTTTAAAAGAGTTTAATAAAATACCAAAGAAATTTAATAATTTGCATGCATGTGGTTCACATGGACCTTCAGATTTTCGGGACGTTACAAATTGAGTCTCACTGTACGATCAAACTTCGCTCCTATAAATAGAAGATGAAGATCAGTGAAGAATATATAACAATAAGAGTGTGTGAAGAAGAAGGGCACGCTAAAAGCCTTATCATCTTACAAGAAGTAATCAGCCCAGTTGTGATGGAATACTTCAACATGTTATCAGCTTAGTACAGAAGCTCCTTTCCCTCAGTGTGTGAGAACACCCTCCCGATGTATTCATTGTTCAGTTCTCATACACTCACACACTATCACTCACATAAATCAGATAGTAAAGCTTAAAAGATCAGTTGAATGAGTCTTGTACAAAGACGTAAAACTTGTGTATGTAGTCTTTTACACATTGACGTTAAACAAGTGTTGGAAGGAAGGTGCTGCCTTCAGTCTAGGCTAGGAGTTCAGTTTGGCAGTGGAGTAAGTCCTAAGCTGTGTGGGTTTGTACAAAGTGTTGTATAAATCAAAGTCTTCCAGTGTATCCTACCCGAGGAGGTAAAATGGGTGATGTAGGAGCAGTTGAAGTCTCCGAATATCCATAAATATATTTTGTGTACTTAACTGTTTACCTATTGTTTTCAAAATGATTTGATCAGTTCGAGCTGTTATCAGTTTAGTTCTCAACATAACTGAACTGATATACGCAAGAATTGATCCCCCTTATATAAATTTAATCAATTTACACAAGTTAAAAGCTTTAAACTGATTAGCTTTCTTAACGAAAGATTATTTCGAGTATTTAGCCAAACTCGATCTAAGAAGGAGACTGCCACAGTGTACTATTGTCAGAAGAATGTTGACATATTCAGAAGAGACAAATCAACATATAATTATTAATTATTGCATTCAATGTTACCGTTGGAAGCAAAGTCTATAAATAGCCGAGAAATTAAGCTGAGATAAGAACTTTTGGACAATTATTCCGATTAACTTTCGAATTCAGATACACACGTTCAGTTAAGATATTCATACAGAAAAGCTCACACTTCACAGAAACATTCATAGCTTTAAGGCTATCATCTGAGCTAATGTACTAGCACCTTACACTGCTGTATTTGATCTTCTAAGATCAGTTGTGCTAAGAAGAAAATCAGTTGTATACTGAAAAATTATAAAAATAACTAAGAGTTTCAGTTTGACGGTGTTTAAGTCCAAACTGAAGTGGGTTATTACATTATCTGTAATTAATCAAAGTCTTTTAGTATAAAACCTATCCTTGTGATAGAAAAGATGACGTATAAGCATTTGAAGCCTTCGAACGTCCATAAAATCTTTGTCTTCATTATAACAGTTATTCATTAAGTATTCAATCTATCAGTTGGTTTATTTCTGCACTTATACTAGTTAACTGACTAATATCGATAACAAGATCAGTGAAATCATTTTTCACTAAACTGATTCACCATTATCGAAAAGAAATTCAATATCTCATAGTGTTTTCAACCTCCTTCTAAACACTAAAACAAATCATTATTTTCAAGTACAATGGTTCGATCATCAATTTGATTAAGAAAACATTGATGCTAAAGGTGGTTGGTTTTGTATTTGCACCTTTTGCGCAAATAATTTAACATTTGGAAATAAATATGTGGCGAAATTACTATTATTTGAAGTCTCAGTTAAAAATAATGTGATAAATTATGAGTTATTTAGTTCAGAAACATGAAAACAAAGTATGCAATTTTTGAGGCGGTCGTACATATCTTTAGTATCAAAAGTAGTATTTTTTTATTAGCTGGCTCATAAATCCATCTTATAAATTTGATTTGTGTCTGTCAAAAGTAATACTTTTTTATTAGTTGGGTAGGAAATTCGTATTATAAAATCGACTTCTTTGACTGTGTTACGCGAGTTTTTGTGTAAAAAAAAAAAAAAAAATCAGTTACCAATTTCTATCTAGACTAATTTAATTACACACGAAAAATAATTGTTATCCGATTAATTATGTAATATAATGAAATTATGTAAAATGAAAGGAAAAGACTGGACCAGTGATATGATATGGGAACAATATGTTAAGTTTCGTGGATCAAGAAAATAGTTTCGAACGTGCCTGGGAAATAAATAAGTCTTACTTACATTCCAACACACTCATGATTTTATCAGAACTTGAAAACAACCATTCCTATAAAAATCAAAACAAGATAAGGCAGTGAAGCAGTGGATAAATTCGAATCCGATCTCGGGTCGACCACGGGTCTTATACCCGGATTCGCATTTGGAGCTAATGAAAATTCAGGAGGAGATGCCGGCGAGATATCCAATGTGTCTGCTGGCGGTGGCGCATCCGCCGCCGCCGCCTTCGAAGCTGAAACCAAGAAATGAATCCATTGTTTCAGGTGCCCATTTTTTACATAAGATAGATTTATAATAGATAGAATAGATATAGGACTACTACCATGAGTAGAAGCCGCAGCGGGAGCTGCACTTGGCCCGAATAAAACAGGACCTGCGAGTAATCGGATTTTAGCCAACAACGTTTCTTAGATCACACTAAACGTAAAATTCAATAGTTTTTTTCATTTCTGAGCATACCTGGAGCCGGTAAGGGATCACCGGAGGCTGCAAAATGTAAGAAAGTACTGAGTCTTTAGCAATTCAAGACCAAAATTTCATTAAGAATTGTTCAATATGGAAATTTGTTTTTTCACCTTTGCACTTCAATGGAACAGAAGTTTTGCATACTCGAGGGAGTGAAATTGCCAAGCTTCTGTTCACGAACGGTACCGAGACGGGGACGTTTCCGGTTATTATAAGGCAGGCACAATCCATGCTGCCAGATACAAGAGATTCCAAGGAATTGCAGCAATCATGGGTAGGGGAAGAACCCGAGGCGCTGCTTCCGGTGACGTAGTTTAAGCAGGGGGAGAAGCTATTGATCATTGAACTGGTACATGGCGTGCTGATCTGTGCATTCGCCTCAAAAAACATACATATTAGCAGAGTTGCAACCAGTGATTGCGCGTATGAGTGAGCCATCCGTGATTTTGGAAGAAAATTCAAGAACATGGAGCGTTGAAACTTATTATCTCGAAGTTTGGGACTCGAGATATATATATATGCCTCTGTTTTGATCGTTTTATTCGGTTTGGAGGGGAAATGGGTGGATTTGAAATCCTGTTATGGAGCTCAACTACTTTAACTAACATTTTCTTTGAAAAGGGTAAGCCTGTTCATGTTAGGTGGCCACAGATTGCTTGTATTTCCTACATTGTTGAGCAAAAATTTTCCCGGCAACAATTAGATTCAAAGTAGGCCAACAAAACTGAACCTATCAATTTATATAGTCTTTTCCCCAAGAAAAGTCTTATTTAAACTCGATTACAGCAACTCCTCCATCTTCAAAATTCAGGTCTTCCAAGATCCCATTTCACAAACATCGCCAATTACTAGCAAAATGGCTTCGAAATCATGTTACATAAGCCTAGTTATGCTAGTCATACTCATGTTTTACGACAGAGCCACAGCACAATCAGGCTGCATGAATGCACTCGTGGGGCTGTCCCCATGCCTCAACTACGTGAGTGGAAATTCATCGACCCCATCACAGTCGTGCTGTTCCCAGCTTAAGGACGTCGTGCAATCGCAGCCATTGTGTCTTTGCACACTCCTGAAAGGCGGATCCAACTCATACCTAGGCATTGTCGTAAATCAAACTCTGGCACTTCAATTACCCGGAGCTTGCAACGTGCAAACTCCTCCGGTGAGCCAGTGTGATGGTAAGATAAACACGCATATTTGAAATTTACTCACACTGTTAATCCAAACTAACAAACTGGATTTTGAATTTTCGTTATCATGAAACAGCTTCTAATAACGGGCCCAGTTCTGCATCAACCCCGACAAGTCCACCTTCCTCCGAGTCTCCTGCTAACGAAATCCCCCAGAGCCCAAACTCAGCGGAGGAGCCAGATCTTCCATCAGGTAACTAGCTAACATCAAGTATTTCATCTTCTTCTCCGAGTCGACCCGCTTACTATTTTATCGGGACTGTCTTGTTTATACAGAGACTGGGTCTAAAACAGTTCCTAGAACGGATGGCTCCTCCAATGGAGGAAACAACACCAGAGAAGCATTCAGCTTTGTAGGAATCCTTCTCCTGACACTCTCGTGTGCTTATTCCGCCGCCAAATTTTGAGATTTTCCGGCACATATAGATACTTGGGCCAATACCATTGTTATCTTGTTTGTTATTCTATGTTTTTTGCGTTCGTTGCCACTGCTCTTTAATATCATCCCAAGATTATGAATCTAGAGGCCATTACATTTCAGTGTCAAAGTTCTATACATACAGTGAGTCGATTTAAATCCATTCTTAGTTATTGTTTAGAAATTTTTCATGTAATAAAAATACAATCTTCTAAATACATAAATTTGTAGTAGCATATTTTAGGAAGTGTATGTTACCCGAATTCGTTACAACTCTTTTAATAAATGAAACTATAAAAGAAAAATGCCAAAAAAATTTGGTTGAGTTGTATAATTAGGGCTTGATCTGTCATGTTTACATGACTATCGTGATTTACGAACGATTATGTTAAGTTTGAGATTTCACCTAATGTGCGTCCAAATTAAAAATAGCAAAAGTTGGTTCCTTAGAAAAATGAAGCAAGAAAATTAATGTGATGATAATTAAGAATTCAATATCGAATAACATGGATTGGATGTGTCTCGTATATATAAGACGAGACGTGGAATGTTAATATGGAATATTCCACCTACGACTCTATAAGTTTCCTATTTAGAATTATATAATGAATAATATTAAAGGTACAATGAATTTAGGGTAAATTAGCTTTCAGTCCCCAAACCAAACAAGTTTTGTTCCTAACTCCCTTGTGAGAGAAAAGTTTTTCAAAAATGCCAAAATTACCCTCATTCCTATTTTAATTTTAATTGATCCCTACGCTTTCCAAATGATATCAGAGCATGGTTAATTTATTTCAAACACAAAATTTATTATTACAAGGAACTAAATGTTGGAGAAGGAGAATTCGAAAAAATTATGAATCCGAACTTATGTTCGAGAAAAATAATTTACAAGGATTATTCCAATATTTTGGAATACAAACAAGTACAACTAACTATTGTTAGATATCAGAAGAAGAAAAGGAAGCTACTACACCCTCATGTAAACTTATGATCCAAACAAATAAGTTTCTGGAGATAGTACCAGATTCCTCTAAGCTCTCTTCAGATCTTAGATAAATTTAGAAGACAGTAAAAAATTATGGCATTTTGCTATATTTTGTACCTCAACGAGTTGAAGAAATCCTTAAAAACCAAGAAGAAATTCTTGGAATATTAAAGGATATTCAAATAAGAATTCAGAAACTAGAACAACAACCAAGTTCTAGTAAAAGAACTTCAGGAGAATGGTTATCACCATCATTTGGTACTGAACCTTTGTTACATCAACAAGGTAAGGCCAGAGTGGTGTCAAAACCGTTGACTGAAGAAGAAAAGATGATCAATTTAATTAAGTCTGTCTCAGAAAAGAAATTAATCTTATGACAACTTTAAAAAGGATTGGTCTGAAGGATCTACAGGAGCTTGCGGAATGTTTCGCAAATCTCAAAGTTGTAGATCTGAAGATGAACACAACGGGAGGTGAAATACCTGCTATAACCTGGTCATCTTCTCAGGAACCACCAAGAGAAAGTGTGGGATCTCAGAATGTAAGCATGAGAGAATCTTAATGAAACAACCCCACTCCCATGACAATAACATTGAAATTAAATGACATACGTGGAAGCATTTGAATTTAAAAGGGAAAGAACAATATACCATTTACATCATAACTATTTTACGCACTAATATACATAACCATTCACCATCATATCCTTCAACACATAACCAAAAGCCAACATAAAGTTTTCCTCATCATTCATTTAGCCAAATACATGACATTTTAAAACTTCACATGTTTACTAAACTCAAAACAAAAGTGACACCACTAAACAAAATCTTTCCCATTGCCTTACATATATGACTTCTCCCGCCTCGGAAAATCCGCTTCAATCCTTTTTATCACCTGCATCACATGACATAACTGGAATGAGAATAAAACTCAGTAAGTTAGAAGCTGTACATAACAATTACATATACATAGATTTGGCTTAGAACGTGGCTATGACAATGGCGATAAAGAATGAATCATAAATCTCAAATCAATATAAAGGGTATCATATCATGAATTAAAGGAAGGAAATGACAGTTTTGTGACCTGTGACCTGTGACCTGTGGCAAGTATCTCTTTGATATAAATATCAAAACTGTGAGAGATACTCATAATCATGTGATTGGCCAATGACATGCATGAATTACTATCATTCCTTGGCTTTAATCATAGGAAATCTCATTGAGGCATTACATCAAACACTTGGTAGGAACAATGAGTTACTAGCTCCTTTGTCAATGAATTCCATAGTAATCTTTGAACAATGAATATATATAACCATATACATATCGATTATATGTCGATGGGAGGAGCTAGTTAGCAATAACATGGCTTGATACATATATAAATCATGTGAGCACAAGGAAAAGCTTTCACTTACAACAAACCAAATGAATTCTTAGATGTTCTTGAAGGAAATCCTACAACAATAATCACAATCATAATCATAAATCGTCTCCAATAATCCAATGAATCATGAACCCAATTTAACCCTCAATACTTCAAACCCTTCTATACTCCAAAAACATAGAATAATTACCTTGTAGCTTGAAATATTAGGAAGGAGCAACTAAGAAATCACTATAATCCTTGCATTTGGAGTAGAGAATTGGAGAGAAGAAAACCTTGAGGAAAAAGGGTTTGAATCGATGGAAGAGAAAGGAGAATGGTAGGAAATGTGTAGAAGAATATAGAGTAACGTTTATAAGCCTCCAATTCCTTTAAAAACATGTTTTCTATGTCATATACACGGACCCCGTGCCCCCCTCCGTGTATAGGTCCTTGTAAACTCGGGAAATCACTCATTTTGCATAGCCGGACACGGACCCCGTGTGGGGGTCCGTGTACCCTCTGCAAAGGGCCAAAACTGCATTTTTGCTTCCGAATTAGCAAAAAGGGTAAACATGAAAGTTGTAGCCCTATGTGTTTTCTTGAACCTCCAAATTTCAGATCATTTGGAGGTCGGAGTAAAGAGTTATGCCCATTCTACCAACATGTGTCAGTGCAGGAACAACGAAACACACGACACACTTCGGGCCGCTTTTGGCTCGTCTTCCCTAAGGATTTGAACAAAACTCAAAATAAGAAAGTTATAGCCTTATATCTTATCTTTCTAATGGAAGTGGCCTCACCTCAATTAGATCAATATACAAAACATTATACTAAAAACCACAACTACTGCCACATTTGTCATACCATTTTTGCACTTCTATTTTCTATTTAGCTCAAAATCAAATTTCTATTATACCCATTCATTTCCATAATCATTACCAACTATGAACATATTACCAAAACAATAACCATTCCAATAAAGATATCCATAACCAGTAACCATTCAACATAATCTCAACCAGTAAAGCATAAAACATGATCATAACAATAATAAACCATAAGGATTAACATGATAAAAGGTTGGGCTATTACAATCTCCCCTCCTTATAAAAATTTCGTCCCCGAAATTTGCATACCGTTGAATAAATTGGGATAACGATGTTTTATTTCTTCCTCCGGTTCCCAAGTCGCCTCTTCAATCATATGATCCGCCATAGAACTTTTACAATACCAATCTCTTTGTTTCTTAATTCTTTTACCTTGCGATCAAGAATTTGAACCGGTATTTCTTCGTAGCTTAGGTCAGGTAAAAGATCTAATGATTCATGTCGAAGAACATGAGAATGATTGGGAAGATATTTGCGTAGCATAGACACATGAAATACATTGTGCATTCGATCAAGTCTGGTGGCAATGCAAGACGATAGGCTATGTCTCCAATCTTGTCGAGAATTTAAACGACCCAATATATCGAGGACTTAACTTACCTTTCTTGCCAAACCGCATCACTCCCTTAAAAGGGGATATTTTAATAAAAACATGATCACCTACCTCGAATGTCAAAGGCCGTCAACGTACATCAGCGTAACTTTTCTGTCTAGACTAGGCAGTCTTCATTCTTTCTTGGATCAATGCCACAACATCTGCTGTTTGTTGAACCAACTCCGGGCCCAACATCTTCCTTTCACCTAATTCTTCCCAGTATAATGGAGATCGGCACCTTCTTCCATATAAAGCTTCATAGGGTGCCATGCCGATTGAAGATTGGTAGCTGTTGTTATACGTAAATTCGACAAGAGGCAATTTGGAATCTCAACTTCCTAGGAAGTCAATTGTACAAGCTCGTAACATATCTTCCAGAATTTGAATTACCCTTTCGGATTGCCCGTCACTCTGAGGATGATATGCTGTGCTAAAGGCCAACTTAGTGCCCAAGGCTCTGTGCAAACTCTTCCAGAACTCGGAAGTAAACCTTTGGTCACGATCAGATACAATTGATACAGGTATTCCATGAAGTCTTACAATTTCAGCTACATAAACTTCAGCATATTGGTTCATTGTAAACGTTATATTTACTGGAAGAAAATGAGCTGACTTGGTTAACCGGTCAACAATCACCCATATGGAGTTGTAACCCTTTGGTGTTCTTGGAAGTCCCGTAACAAAGTCCATGGTGATGTGTTCCCATTTCCTTTGAGGTATAGGGAGAGATAGCAAAGTCCCCGCAGGTCTTTGATGCTCAATCTTAACCTGCTGACAGGTTAGACATTCAGAAATAAATAACATTATATCTTTCTTCATACCTGGCCACCAATAAAGACGTCGAAGATCTTGATACATTTTGGTACTGCTGGGATGAACTGAATATGGCGCTGTATGAGCTTCAATAAGTATATCTTTCCGAATGTCATCACCCCTAGGAACACAAATTCTACCTCGAAAGGTCAATAAACCATCACGATTCAAACCAAATTCAGAAACACTTGTTAAATCAGTTTTATTCTTCAACTCTAATAACTGAATATCCAATTGTTGCTCCTTTAGAATACGATCAATCAAAGTAGAGCGACGAACTAGTGCAGATAACAGATCTACTATACCTGGAGATACCAGAGTTATTTTGTTCCTTTGATAATCGAGTAATAACGGTTTCTGACTCATGGAACCCAATAAATAACTGGATTTACGGTTTAAAGCATCTGCAACGACATTAGCTTTTCCAGGATGATAGCTAATGGTGCAATCATAGTCTTTTAGGAGCTCCAACCACCTCCGCTGCCTCATATTCAATTTTTTCTGCGAAAACAAATACCTCAAACTTTTATGGTCTGTAAAAATTTCACATTTCTCACCATATAAATAATGTCGCCAAATCTTTAAGGCAAATACCACAGCCGCCAACTCCAAATCATGCGTGGGATAATTCTTCTCGTATTCTTTTAGCTGACAAGAATCATAATCAATCACCTTCCAACGTTGCATCAACACAGCACCCAAACCCTGCTTTGAGGCATCTGTATATACAACAAAATCTTCAGTACCACAAGGAAGCACTAATACAGGGGCAGAAGTTAACTTATCATTCAGAGTTTGGAATGCTTGTTGGCATTCTATGGTCCATTCAAATTTGATAGCCTTTCTTGTCAAGCTTGTCAATGGCAATGCTATTTTCGAGAAGTCTGCTATGAATCGTCTGTAATACCATGCCAAACCAAGAAAACTCCGTACCTCTGAAACTGTCTTTGGAATGGACCATTGCTTAATAACTTCAATCTTGGACGGATCGACTGATATTCCTTCTTTTGACACAATATGGCCCAAAAACGCCACTTGCTCTAACCAAAACTCACATTTCTTTAACTTCGCATATAATTGTTTCTCTCTTAATGTCTGTAATATGATCCTCAAATGCTCCCTATGAAGTTCTCGTGTCTTCGAGTAGATCAGAATGTCATCAATAAAAAAAATGACAAAAGTATCCAAATACGGCTTAAAGACACAATTCATCAAATCCATAAACACTGAAGGAGCATTAGTTAATCCAAACGACATCACCAAAAATTCATAATGGCCATACCTCGTTCTAAAAGCAGTCTTGGGTATGTCCTCTGTTTTTACTTTCAATTGATGATATCCGGATCGAAGATCGATTTTTGAAAACACAGTGGCCCCTTGCAATTGATCAAAAAGATCATCTATACGAGGCAAAGGATATTTATTTTTAATAGTTACCTTATTGAGTTCACGATAATCAATGCATAACCTCAATGATCCATCCTTTTTTTTCACGAACAAAACCGGAGCTCCCCATGGCGAGGAACTAGGACGGATAAACCCTTTATCTAATAGCTCATGCAATTGATTCTTCAATTGTTTCATTTCAGTTGGAGTCATTCTGTACGGAGCTTTAAAAATTGGGGCTGTAACTGAACTCAATTCAATAACAAACTCTACCTCTCGATCAGGAGGTAAGCCAGGCAAATCATCAGCAAATACGTCAGGATATTCCTGAACCACATCAATATCCTGAATTTGCAAATTACTGTCCCTATTCACATCCGATACTAAGGCCAGAAAACCAGTACACCCCTTATTCAATAATTTTGTAGCTTGTAGACAAGAAACAAGGGGAATACTGAGCGATGAACCTAGCCCAACAAATTCATCACTATCATAATCACCAGTTAAAAACTTCACGGTCTTTTCCACACAGTCAATAACGGCACGATAAGCGTATAACCAATCCAGACCCAAAATAACATCGAAAGCAACCATCGGAATTACAATAAAATCAGCATACAAAAATCTCGAACCTATCTGTACTGGACATGCCTTAAGAATACTTGTAGGACAAATTTCATCACCAGAAGGCAACATAATATTGAATTGTAAAGGCATGATAGTAGGCTCGCGAGATAAGGAGTGCATAAATACTTCAGACATAAAGCAATGAGTTGCACCAGTATCAATCAATGTAAGTGCTTCCTTTCCAGATATTAGAATTTTACCTGATATGACTGAAGAATAAGGATTGGCTCCTTCTTTTGTCATCGTAAAGATTGTTCATTGAACTTTTCCTTTATCAGAGGAGAGAGGACATTTTTGTGCGGTATGCCCCATTTCTTTGCACCTATAACATCGGCCACTTCCAACCAGACACTCACCTTTGTGTGGCTTGCCACACTTAGGGCATAACGAAAGCTCCACATCTGAAGAAGGCATGGAAGGTTTATTGTGTTGCTCCATTTTGCCCTTCCATTTGTAACCACCTCGAGTACTAGCACTTGCACCTTGCCCTCTAGTTTGAAAAGCTTGTATTCTTAATTGCCGCTCCTTTTCATTTTCCTGTTCATCGTGTTCGGCAAGTAAGGCTCTTTCCACAATGTCTTGATAGGTGATCACTTTTGCCATATGCACATCCCTTCGAATTTCCGGTTTCAACCCACGAAGGAAGTGTTCTCCTTTGTCTTTATCATTTTCAGCAATAAATGGAACAAACACGCATCTTTCTTCAAATTTTAATATATACTTAGCAACAGACAAGGAATCTTGGCTCAATGCGAGAAATTCCTTAACTTTCTTTGCTTTAACTTCTCTTGAAAAGTACTTGGCATAAAATAACTCTTTGAAATCATCCCATTTTAACTCGCGAACATTGACAGTCACTTTCGTAGCTTCCCACCAGATGCGAGCAGCTTTCACTAGCATAAACACAGAACAGCTCACTCTATCTCGATCAGTGAACTTCAAATAAACAAATATAGCCTCCAAAGATTTAACCCATTCAAGAGCTACGTGTGGATCGGCACCATCGACAAATTCGGGAGGATTCATACGCCTGAACAATTCATAAGAACTACCTTCGGTGCTTTCCACTCGACTCTGTCCTCTTCCTTGACCATGACCCTGGGTTGAGGTATGCAGGCTCAACAACTGTTGAATTTGTTCACCATGAACTTTCGCCTGTTCTTGTATTAATTTACTGAATTCATCTACAACGTTGGTAGTCCTATCAGTGGTAAGGGTCCTATCATCCCCTTCAGTAACCTTTCATTTAGGATGCATTTCCTAAACATAAGCTCACTTTAACATATATAGGAAGAAAGAATACATCAATAACAATGGAATATGATCAACTCTCAATGTTAAAATCAATAGATGCAGGATCGAAAACATACCGGATTGTCCTAGGTAAAAGAAGTCATATACGGTCCAAGAACTTAAGCTCTGATACCAATTGAAACAACCCCACTCCCATGACAATAACATTGAAATTAAATGACATACGCGGAAGCATTTGAATTTAAAAGGGAAAGAACAATATACCATTTACATCATAACTATTTTACGCACCAATATACATAACCATTCACCATCATATCCTTCAACACATAACCAAAAGCCAACATAAAGTTTTTGTAATGCCCTAGATTTTATATCATGTTAAGCAAAGATTATTGAAGCTGAATTGATATAATTATAGACGGGCTATTACGAGACCCAAAGTGGGCCAAGCATATGAAGTACACAATTGGTGGACAGAAATGCTGGCGCCCGAGCGGTAGTTTTTGACCGCCCGAGCGCCAGTGTTCATCAAGTAAGCGTTGCGGGCAGAAGAGTTGGCGCCCGGGCGGTAGTTTTTGACCGCCCGAGCGCCAAGGGTGCACTTTGAAATGCTCGGGCAGAGAAGGCCGCGCTCGAGCGGTAATTTACCACCGCCCGAGCGCGAGACATGCAAATGGGAAAGTTGCCACGTTTCTTTTGGCATGCGCGAGATATATGTATATATATATATATATATATATATATAATATATATATACATATATATATATATACAACTTCGAAATCAAAAAGAAAAAAGAAGAAATCGAAGACACTTTTCCCAGTTTGATTCTAGAATTCGATTTACGAGAAATCCGTCCGTTAGATTTTAAATCCGACTTCGGTACCGAGCTCCTATCGACGTAGCTACTACAGGACGTAAGTTTTATTACGTTTTGACATGTTTGGAAATTATGATGTTGTTAGAATTGAATACACGTCATATATGTTGTTCTTGACATGTTAGACAGCATAAAATCGAAGTCAGATTAAGAAACAGACTGAATATGGAATTGTTATGAATTTCAGAATGAAATTGACTGAGAAGTGATATCATATTTGTACGGTGATTGATTGTAAATTTTTGGAATTGATATAGACTGATATAGTATTATCAGT
This sequence comes from Primulina eburnea, assembly GCF_022965805.1. Classification (NCBI taxonomy): domain Eukaryota; kingdom Viridiplantae; phylum Streptophyta; class Magnoliopsida; order Lamiales; family Gesneriaceae; genus Primulina; species Primulina eburnea. Next base: position 19,147,566 of record NC_133113.1, read on the forward strand.
ATCACAAGATTGTACTGTTGTACTGTCAGAATTGATAAAACAGAGACATTGTGATTTGATTTCAATATTGATACAGAGTATTGGCATTGTCATTGCCAGATTGAACAGTGACAGATCTTGAATCAAGACTTTGATTGTATCAGATCAACAGCAAGAAAGGTATAAATAAATGTTGATTCGGGATTGCACAACTCGAGTTAGGTTTGACTTGAGTTTCCCTAAATCACATACTTTACTTTATTGCATTGATATTTGCAGATTATCAGATTGATATGTGCATGTATTGACTTAGAACAGAGTCAGAGTCCGAGTCTAGGGCAGATCAGCCTAGCTAGGGCAGAACCGCCGAGTCTTTCTCAGAACCGATAAGACTCTAGACTTACGGTGTATCGAAGAGCCTTAGATGTAGATCGACGTCTATCTCAGATACTCGATACAGAATACCAGAGTCTAAATTAGATTGGGATCCCTAGATTTGAGATAAGATAAGATTAGATCACGAGTCATTGATTCATGTAGTCAGATTAGATACATGTTTTGATGTTTGTTATGTTTTTATATATGTTTTATATGATTGCATTTAATACATTGTTTATACTGGGATATTTATATCTCACCGGAGTTATCCGGCTGTTGTCTTGTTTGTAAGTGTGCATGACAACAGGTGGGACAGGTACAGGGTCACAGAGGTGAAGACAGATCGAGATTAGAGTGGTGATTCCGGACTTGGACTAGAGATAGGGTTTAAACACTTGATAGTTAGGTGTTGAACCTGGGATGTAAATTATTGTATGATGTTTGAGATTTATACTTTTATACTGATATGTATAGGAGTGTGATTCCATTACCTTCCGCATTTAAAAAAAAAAAAAAATTAGACCCTGATTACTATAATTGATTAATTAGTCCCAATGATGATTAAGAACTTGATTAGCGTCCGGGTCCCCACAGTTTTCCTCATCATTCATTTAGCCAAATACATGACATTTTAAAACTTCACATGTTTACTAAACTCAAAACAAAAGTGACACCACCAAACAAAATCTTTCCCATTGCCTTATATATATGACTTCTCCCGCCTCGGAAAATCCGCATCAATCCTTTTTATCACCTGCATCACATGACATAACTGGAATGAGAATAAAACTCAGTAAGTAAGAAGCTGTACATAACAATTACATATACATAGCTTTGGCTTAGAACGTGGCTATGGCAATGGCGATAAAGAACGAATCATAAATCTCAAATCAATATAAAGGGTATCATATCATGAATTAAAGGAAGGAAATGACAGTTCTGTGACCTGTGAACTGTGATCTGTGGCAAGTATCTCTTTGATATAAATATCAAAATTGTGAGAGATACTCATAATCATGTGGCCAATGACATGCATGGATTACTATCATTCCTTGGCTTTAATCATAGGAAATCTCATTGAGGCATTACATCAAACACTTGGTAGGAACAATGAGTTACTAGCTCCTTTGTCAATGAATTCCATAGTAATCTTTGAACAATGAATATATATAACAATATACATATCGATTATATGTCAATGGGAGGAGCTAGTTAGCAATAACATGGCTTGATACATATATAAATCATGTGAGCACAAGGAAAAGCTTTCACTTACAACAAATCAAATGAATGCTTAGATGTTCTTGAAGGAAATCCTACAACAATAATCATAATCATAATCATAAATCGTCTCCAATAATCTAATGAATCATGAACCCAATTTAACCCTCAATACTTCAAACCCTTCTATACTCCAAAAACATAGAATAATTACCTTGTAGCTTGAAATCTTAGGAAGGAGCAACTAAGAAATCACTATAATCCTTGCATTTGGAGTAGAGAATTGGAGAGAAGAAAACCTTGAGGAAAAAGGGTTTGAATCGATGGAAGAGAAAGGAGAATGGTAGGAAATGTGTAGAAGAATATAGAGTAACGTTTATAAGCCTCCAATTCCTTTAAAAACGTGTTTTCTATGCCATATACATGGACCCCGTGCCCCCTCCGTGTATAGGTCCGTGTACACTCGGGAAATCACTCATTTTGCATGGCCGGACACGGACCCCGTGTGGGGGTTCGTGTAGGGGTCCGTGTATGAAGAACCTAAAGGGGGGGTGAATAGGTTCTTCTAGGCCCTTTAGCGTTTTTAAAACGAGTTTGCAAAAATTGCAAGCGGAAGACTTGAGGGACAATCACAAATAAAATGAATGCGTAAAGTAAGTGCGTAAAATAAATGCGTAGTAAAGTAAATGCGTAAAGTAAAGTGGGATAGAGATGTTTATGGAAGTTCGACGAAGAATCGTCTACGTCTCCCCTTCTCGATGAGGATCGAGGTATCACTATATCGACTTGGCTTTAGGAGCTCCAAGCTAGCTTTTACAACCACGCCTCGATGCGTCTACTTGGCCTTGAGGGCTCCAAGGATAGCCACGAACTTTACAACCCACTCGAGAGTATTACTCTTTTTCTACAACTCTTTTGATATTACAACTCTTTTAATCAACGCACACAAGAGATAGTAGAAAGCTTTGTAAGAGACAAGAGAGAGTGGAGTGGGATGATTGAAAATGCATCCTCAAAGGCCTATTTATACTAGTCTTGGACGCCAAGGTTCGGATCTTCTGTTTATGCTTCGGAACGTCCGATGTGATTGAAATCAATTTGCGTAATTCTGGGATGACTTCGGATCGTCCGTTCTTGACTTCGTAGGGTCCGAACATATGCTTCGGAGGGACCGATCCAGCTTCGTTTCTTCCGAACAGTTCTTTCAGACAGTGTATGACAGCTTCGGAAGGTCCGAACTCAAGTTCGTACCGTCCGAACATTCCCGCGTTTCCAGAGATTTGAAATCTTCAACACTTCGTAGCGTCCGATCATGTCCTTCGTAGCGTCCGAAATCTTACTCAATCAACAGTCAGATCAATTTGTCTCCGCATTCAAGTGATTTGATTGCTTGTGTTCGGAACGTCCGATCACGTCTTCGGACCGTCCGAACTGGCTCCTCGCAGCTTCCGAACAGCTTCCACTTTGCTTCTGATCGGCACCTTTTCGGAACGTCCGAACCAACTTCGGATCTTCCGAACGTAACTTTGTTCTTAATTTCCTGCATGCCTCAATATAAAACATTAGTACATTTTTAAGCCAAGTTTTGGTATCATCAAAACAAAAACTTTGGGATATGTTACAGCATTAAAAACATTAATCTCATCCTCGAGATTTGTATGCGTTTAAGGCGTAACAATCTCCCCCTTTTTGATGATCACAAAACTTGGTTAAAAATTGAGAAACAATAATCAACATAATCTAAATTATTATTAAATAACTCCCCCTTAATCAAATAACAAGTCTAAGAGGTTGAATTAAGGCGAATTTATTTAATAACCATTTAAAAGCAATTTTAACCAAATAAATTCTCCCCCTTTTTGTGATAAGCAAAAAGACATAAGCATAAAGAGAGACAAATAAACAGGTAAAATATCCACTAATAAATACAAGTCTTTTATACAATGATGCATAAAGATAAAATAAACAAAAATAACAAAAACATAATCTAAGAATCCGCATCCCGCGACTCTCTATGTCTCCTCATCTCAGCCTCGATGGAATCAAGACGCGAGGAAGTCTCAGTATGATGACGCTCTAAGGTAGACTCCAAAAGGGAGAAACGAGTGTTGAAACGAGTCTCCAATCGCTCGAGATACTCGAAAATCCGATCGTAGGGTCCAGAGGGAGCAGGCGGAGTGAAGCCATGAGGAAGGTCATCCATGGTCATCAAAGGAGTGCTAATAGGGTCGGGAACACGCTGATGGGATGAAGAGGGAATATCAACCGAAGGGGTAGGAGTGGTACCCGTAGTAGGGGGACCAGCGGGAAATCCTCTCGTCTGAACGTGAGGAGGAAGGAGACCGAAGGGAACATGAAAGTGTTCGGTCGGACGATAGGACGCAAAGATGCGATCCTTGTCGATGACCCAAGAGGATAAGACGGGATTCCAAGAGAGTCCCATCTTAACAACAGTATCATGGTCGATAGTCTCGCGAGGAGAAATAGATAAGGATTCTTCATCTGTAAAGTCAATGCCCAGATGGGCTAGAATCCGGTTAATGAACCGGCCAAATGGAAAAGAGACGCGAGTAGAAGAAGCCGCGTACTCCATGGCGTACATAAGAAAACGGGGAAGGTTAAAAGGACGCTGGGAGACTAAATAATAGAGAATGTACAGATCGAGATATTTGCAAGTGGAGAGGTCTCCACTGCGAGGAACAATAGAAGAAGTGATGAGCTTCAGAACAAGCTGAAGCTGAGGAGGAAGGTCCTTCGCATGAGGACGGTCATCGGCAGGAGTAGGCGGACGACCGAAGATGGTGGTCAAGGCAGTGACTCGATCAAAAGTAGGGTCATTCTCAGTCCAAGACTGAGAAAAGAACTCACTCGGTCCGTCTCGAGGAAGATCGAACCAAGTGGAGAGGTCGGCGGTAGAAAAAGAAATGAACCGACCCTGAACAATGGTAACAACACGAGTGTCATCACCACCAAGAACTAGGGAAAAGTTCGCATAGAACTGATGTATGAGAGAGGGGTAGATGAGATCGGGTACGGAAGGTAGAAAGAAGTTTCCCCAACGTTGAGACTCAATAAGAGTAATCAACGTAAAGGAATTTGCACGGAGGTATTCGGTGTGAAGGGTACGACCAGGCAGAATGTTACGGGTTTCGAATTCAGGTGGGGTAGGACGAGGATTGGGTGGTTGGGTAAGATCATGATGAAAGGCACCGTGACGAGGGCGAACATTTCGGCCAGCTGCGTTACGGCGCGGAGGCATAGTGAGTAGTGAGTGTTTTGTGTGGGGAAAGAAAGAGAGGAGTGAATGAGCAAGTAAATCAGAGGATCCGAACGCCTATTTATAGGCCATTTTCGGACGGTCCGAACATGAGTTCGGAAGGTCCGGAATTTGAACGGAACGGTTATCTGGCAGTCAGTTCGGACGATCCGATTCGCAATCGGAAAATCCGATCATAGAACGGAGGCTACGAAGCGTAAACGGAGGGTCCGAAGTCTGACAATCAGGCATGGGAAGGCGCGAACATTAAATGACATCGGAAGGAGTTCGGACGATCCGATGTTTGTTCGGATGGTCCGAAGAGGGAATCGGAGGTTCTGGAACCTATGGTCAGGTTCGGACGATCCGAACACGTTCGGTGGATCCGAGGTGAAACGGAGCTTCCGAATAGGAGCGGTGATTCCGAAGTAGCCAAGATGAGGAACACCTAAAATTTAAAATATTTAGCACATAAATGAATGTTGAGCCATAATTATGGATAAATACAATTAATTTGTATTATCCGACATTATAATGCTCACATTAATAATACTCCCCCTCAATTTAACAAATATGTACGAGAGTATTCGACTAGTGTTTACAACTCAATCATGCCAAGTTCACCACACAAACGAGTAAAAGTAGATTCATCTAGTGGTTTTGTAAAAATATCAGCAATTTGATTCTTGGTGTCAACATAGTGAAGTTCAACATCATTTTGCTCAATGTGATCACGAATGAAATGATGTCGAATGTCAATATGTTTAGTACGAGAATGTTGAACTGGATTCTTTGTTAGACATATGGTGCTTGTATTATCACAAAAGATTGGAATTTTTGAAAAAGTAACACCATAGTCGAGTAATTGATACTTCATCCAAAGAATTTGTGCACAACAACTACCGGCAGCCATATACTCGGCCTCGGTCGTTGAAAGTGCAACACAGTTTTGCTTTTTAGAAAACCATGACACCAAGCAATTTCCCAAAAAGAAACAAGTTCCACTAGTGCTCTTTCTATCCACCTTATATCCTCCAAAGTCGGCATCACAGTAAGCTTTTAAATCGAAAAATGAGTTCTTAGAATACCATAATCCGAGATTTGGAGTATTTGAAAGATATTTGAAAATGCGTTTTAAGGCGAATAAGTGTGATTCCTTTGGACATGATTGAAATCGTGCACACAAGCAAACACTAAACATAATGTCAGGTCTACTAGCAGTCGCATAGAGTAGGGAGCCAATCATGCTACGAAATAACTTTTGGTCAACAGGTTTACCTCCCTCATCTTTGTCGAGTCTGACTGTCGTGCTCATAGGTGTGGATGAGGCTTTGGAAGACTCCATCCCAAACTTTTTTAGCATCTCCTTGATGTACTTCCCTTGGTTGACAAAGAAACCATCCTTGCATTGCTTGATTTGGAGACCAAGGAAGTAGTTGAGTTCGCCCATCATGCTCATCTCAAAGTGATCCTGCATAAGCTTAGAAAAATCTCTACACAAGTGTTCATTAGTAGCACCAAAAATAATATCATCTACATATATTTGTACTATCAGCAAATCATTATTTTTAGTCAAGGTAAATAAGGTAATATCAACTTTACCCCTACAAAAACCATTAGACAGCAAAAAGGTAGATAATTTCTCATACCAAGCTCTAGGAGCTTGTTTCAAACCATACAAAGCCTTATCAAGTTTATACACATAATCAGATAAGTGCACATCTTCAAAACCAATAGGTTGCTCAACATACACTTCTTCTTTCAAATCACCATTAAGAAAAGCACTTTTAACATCCATTTGAAACAATTTAAAGTCTCTAGAGCAAGCAAAAGCAAGTAGCATGCGAATGGATTCTAGTCTAGCAACAGGGGCATAAGTCTCATCATAATCAATTCCCTCTTCTTGACTATATCCTTTAGCTACTAGCCTAGCTTTATTTCTAGTGATTGTACCATGCTCATCTAACTTGTTCCTAAATACCCATTTAGTTCCTATGACAGGTCTATCAGTGGGTCTAGGTACAAGATTCCAAACTTTATTCCTTCTAAATTCATTTAGTTCATCTTGCATAGCAATAATCCAAGAATCATCAAGTAAAGCTTCTTCTATGTTCTTAGGCTCTATGTGAGAAAGAAAAGCAAGATAATTGCACATATTAGAAGAGCGAGTAGATACTCCCTTCGATGGGCTACCAATGATGAGGTCCATGGGATGATCCTTGTGTGTAGTCCACTCCTTCGGAAGTGGTGCGTCCTCTTGATCTTTAGGAACATCATCTAGGCTTGTGGACTCCAACTTTTCGCCAAGGATATCTATATCATCATCAGAAACAACAGTTCTAGGCAAGCAAGGGTTAGTTTCATCAAATATGACATGAATAGATTCTTCAACTAGTAAAGTACGTTTATTAAAGACTCTATATGCTTTGCTAGAAGTAGAGTAACCAAGAAAGATACCTTTGTCCGATTTAGCATCGAACTTACCCAGGTTGTCCTTACCATTGTTGTGGATGAAGCATTTTGATCCAAAAGCGCGGAAGTAAGAAATGTTAGGCTTTCTCCCTCTCCATAGTTCGTATGGAGTTTTCTTGAGAATTGGCCTTATTGATACGCGATTGATGATGTAACAAGCAGAACTCATTGCTTCAGCCCAAAAATATTTTGGTAGAGAATGCTCACATAGCATGGTCCTTGCAATCTCTACTAGGGTCCTATTCTTCCTCTCAACGACACCGTTTTGTTGAGGAGTTCTAGGACAAGAAAAGTTGTGACCAATGCCTTTGCTTTGACAAAAAATTGAAAAATTTTCATTTTGAAATTCCGTTCCGTGGTCACTACGGATTTGTTTGATCAAAAGATTTTTCTCATTTTCAACCTTTTTGACAAAAATTTTGAAATGATCAAAGGCATCATTTTTGTGGGCTAAAAACAATGTCCAAGTAAAACGTGAAAAATCATCTACAATGACAAAAGCATAAGATTTTCCTCCTAGACTAGTTGTCCTCGAGGGACCACATAAATCTAGGTGAAGTAATTCAAGGGGCATAGAAGTGGATACAAAATTTTTATTTTTAAAAGATTCCTTTGTGTGTTTACCAAGTTGACAAGCATCACAAAAAGAATCTAATTTTAAATTCAGCTTTGGCATTCCGGAAACTAGGTCAAGTTTTAAAAGTTTTTCTATGGTGCTCAACCCAACATGACCAAGTCGTCTATGCCAAAGAATGTTGTCATCAACATTTAATGTTACAAGGCTTTTTATTTTTGAAAAAGATGAAATCTTTAAATCGACCTTGTAAACATTTTCACTTCTATAACCTTTGAAACTAATGGTTTTGTCAGTTGTGAGTGATACAGTGCAATCGTGTGGTGTGAATTTGACTTCATAACCCCTATCGCACAATTGACTAATGCTTAGGAGGTTATGTTTAAGCCCTTTCACAAGAAGTACATCATCAATAATAGTAGAGTTAGATATACCGATTGAGCCGATGCCTTCTATGATCCCTTTGCTGTTGTCTCCGAAGGTCACCGATCCCTTTTCTTTTGGTCGAATGGATTGTAGCAGCTTCTTTTCTCCCGTCATGTGTCGAGAGCATCCACTGTCAAGATACCAAGTGCTCGATGACTTGTCTCCCCTTTGTCCCTACAAGGTTGAGATACAGTTTGATAGTTGGTACCCGTTTCTTTGGGTCCTTTGGGGTTAGTAGTAGTTGGGGATTTGGGGATCCATTTCCAATAACTATTCTTGTTGTGTTGGTGTCTAAGTTTCTTGCATTTAGGTCTTATGTGGCCTATCTTACAACAGTAAGTGCATGTTGGTGGTGTTCTTGGTTTTGCCTTTGCGATAAGACTAGCGAAGTTGACTGATTTCTTTTCATATCCTAGACCTCCTTTGTCGAAGTTACACCTTTGCATGCTCAAGAGGTTTTCTAGTTTACCGCTACTCACATTGAACTTGTTGAAGGCTTTCTCTAAGTCTCTTAGGTTTGTCTTGAGCTTAGTGTTGTCATGCATCCTAGCTTCTAGTTCAGTTTTAAGTTGCTTATTCTCATTTCTAAGTGACTTAGCCTTATTGTACATACTAGTGTAAGCGGAGAGTAATTCATCGTAAGAGGGTACCTCGTCGTCATCCGAGTCGGTCAGATGATCTTCCTTCGCCATGAAGCATAGGGTAGACTCCTCTTCGTTGTCGCTGTCGCTCCACGTGGCTAGAAGGGCCTTTTTCTTGTCTTTGCTGGCCTTCTTCTTGGAGGGACACTCGTTTGTATAGTGACCCTTTTGTTGACAGTTGTAGCAGGTCACTTCCTTCTCAAACTTTTTGTCTTTCTTGTTGAAGTTGGAACTCCGCATGAATCTTTTGAACTTTCTAGTGAGGAGTGCCATTTCTTCATCGTCGCTATCTTCAAGTTGACTGGTCAAGGCGATCCCTTTCGCCTTTACTTTATCGTCATCTTTCTTTGTCTCCTTCCGGGTAGATACTTCAAGTTCATGGGTCTTTAGGGTCCCATGAAGTTGATCAAGGTCGTAGGATGCCGCATCTCCCTTGTTGGATTCAATGATAGCCGTGCGCTTTGCATCCCATTCCGCCGGTAATGCTCGAAGGGCTCTCCTCCACACTTGTTTAGTTGGGTAGTTCTCACCAAGTTGGGCAAGCTCATTGATGATTTGGGTGAGCCGCCGGAACATGGTGTCGATATCCTCCTTGGGTTCCATCTCAAAGGTCTCGTACTTGAGTTGGAGAAGGTCTATCTTCGTTTCTTTGACTTGATTGGTTCCCTCGTGGCAAATCTCCAATTTGTCCCAAATCTCTTTGGCGGAGGTGCAAGCCGAGATTCGGTTGTATTCATTCATATCTAGAGAACAATGAAGAATATTCATAGCTTTAGCATTTTGAGAGATAAGTTTCATATCGTCCTTGGTGAAGTCATCCATTCCCTTAGGAATTTCCTTATTATCCACCGTTTTCATGGGGATATAGGGACCTTTCACCGTTATTTTCCAAAGGTCGTAATCGACGGATTGGATGTATAGAGATATTCTATTTTTCCAATATCCGTAATTAGTACCATTGAAAAGAGGGGGACGATTTGTGGATTGTCCTTGGGCATACTCGCTTGCTAGATTGGCCATTTAAAAGATTTTGAAAAAACCTGGCTCTGATACCACTTGAAGAACCTAAAGGGGGGGTGAATAGGTTCTTCTAGGCCCTTTAGCGTTTTTAAAACGAGTTTGCAAAAATTGCAAGCGGAAGACTTGAGGGACAATCACAAATAAAATGAATGCGTAAAGTAAGTGCGTAAAATAAATGCGTAGTAAAGTAAATGCGTAAAGTAAAGTGGGATAGAGATGTTTATGGAAGTTCGACGAAGAATCGTCTACGTCTCCCCTTCTCGATGAGGATCGAGGTATCACTATATCGACTTGGCTTTAGGAGCTCCAAGCTAGCTTTTACAACCACGCCTCGATGCGTCTACTTGGCCTTGAGGGCTCCAAGGATAGCCACGAACTTTACAACCCACTCGAGAGTATTACTCTTTTTCTACAACTCTTTTGATATTACAACTCTTTTAATCAACGCACACAAGAGATAGTAGAAAGCTTTGTAAGAGACAAGAGAGAGTGGAGTGGGATGATTGAAAATGCATCCTCAAAGGCCTATTTATACTAGTCTTGGACGCCAAGGTTCGGATCTTCTGTTTATGCTTCGGAACGTCCGATGTGATTGAAATCAATTTGCGTAATTCTGGGATGACTTCGGATCGTCCGTTCTTGACTTCGTAGGGTCCGAACATATGCTTCGGAGGGACCGATCCAGCTTCGTTTCTTCCGAACAGTTCTTTCAGACAGTGTATGACAGCTTCGGAAGGTCCGAACTCAAGTTCGTACCGTCCGAACATTCCCGCGTTTCCAGAGATTTGAAATCTTCAACACTTCGTAGCGTCCGATCATGTCCTTCGTAGCGTCCGAAATCTTACTCAATCAACAGTCAGATCAATTTGTCTCCGCATTCAAGTGATTTGATTGCTTGTGTTCGGAACGTCCGATCACGTCTTCGGACCGTCCGAACTGGCTCCTCGCAGCTTCCGAACAGCTTCCACTTTGCTTCTGATCGGCACCTTTTCGGAACGTCCGAACCAACTTCGGATCTTCCGAACGTAACTTTGTTCTTAATTTCCTGCATGCCTCAATATAAAACATTAGTACATTTTTAAGCCAAGTTTTGGTATCATCAAAACAAAAACTTTGGGATATGTTACAGCATTAAAAACATTAATCTCATCCTCGAGATTTGTATGCGTTTAAGGCGTAACAGTGTACCCTCTGCCAAGGGCCAAAACTGCATTTTTGCTTCCGAATTAGCAAAAGTGGTAACCATGAAAGTTGTAGCCCTATGCGTTTTCTTGAACCTCCAAATTTCAGATCATTTGGAGGTCGTAGTAAAGAGTTATGCCCATTCTACCAACATGTGTCAGTGCAGGAACAACGAAACACACGACACACTTCGGACCGCTTTTGGCTCGTCTTCCCTAAAGATTTGAACAAAACTCAAAATAAGAAAGTTATAGCCTTATATCTTATCTTTCTAATGGAAGTGGCCTCACCTCAATTGGATCAATATACAAAACATTATACTAAAAACCACAACTACTGCCACATTTGTCATACCATTTCTGCACTTCTATTTTCTATTTAGCTCATAATCAACTTTCTATTATACCCATTCATTTCCATAATCATTACCAACTATGAACATAATACCAAAACAATAACCATTCCAATAAAGATATCCATAACCAGTAACCTTTCAGCATAATCTCAACCAGTAAAGCATAAAACATGATCATAACAATAATAAACCATAAGGATTAACATGATAAAAGGTTGGGCTATTACACTTAATCTGATTTCCATACTGGTGGAGGATCACACCCAGCGGGAACAAGGACAAGGAGAAATCAAATTCCCCTGCACCAAACACCATATGGGAAAACTGTTTTAGAACCTATACATCCTTACGGGGTTATGCTTAACCTTGATGTATTAGATTTCAAAAACAGAGAAGATCTCATAGACGATTGGACATCTGCTATGAGGATTGCAGCAGGAACACTTGATATCAAAAAAGAAGGATTCATTAAATTTTTAGAAATGAGTCTTATGGGATCAGTGAAAATTGCTTGGGACATGACTTCATCAGACATGAAAATGTCAGTCCTAGCTGGTGAATCTCTTAATGAGATCGCTGGAAAAATGGCTACCCTATTTAAAGCACACTTTATAGGGGTAGAATATTTCAACAGTCAAGATACAGAGAAGAAGAAAAAATATAATCAAGCTCTGTATAGCCTTGAATTACATGATATATGTTTGGTGGATGAATACATTATGTTATTCACCAAATATAGATGGAATTCAGGAGTCGAAGAAGATATAGCTATGCAGTTTTTCCTCGCAAAAATGCCAAGCCCTTGGAGAGAAATGCTAATAAGAGAATATGTACCTGGAAATCCAGATACATTGGCAAGAAGAGCCTCTTTCCTCAAAGGAAAATTGGCAGAATGGTTTTCAAATGGCAGCATTACAGAAGAATTACAAACGCTTAAGGGGTATCAACAAAAGAACTCCTTTGTGTTGTAAGGAAAATAATCTTCCAATTATTATTGGAAGCAAACCACATAAGCATAAGAAGAAAAGTTTCAGGACTCATCCTTATGCTCGAAGTGGAAGAAGTTCTTGGAAACCAAGAACAGTATAGTCTAAACAGAAAGCCAGGTCTTACAAATCTGGATAAAGAATCGGACCATCAAGAAGTAGGATATCATCCCAAGAATCGAGTTCATCTCAAAGCACAGGAAGAACACCTACGAAGAAAACTTTCAGAAGAGCTCATACTCGGGCTAATGAAAGTTTCAAAGATTGTAATTACTGGACATGTGGAGCAAGAGGTCATATCTCGACCAACTGTCCAGAAAATGAAAAGAGAGGTACTAAATGCTTCGATCCTGCTCCGGATATTGAAGAAGCAGTTTATTACCAAGATCTTATTCAAGTATGACGATTTGAGGACATTGCCTCAGATGAAAGTATATATGAAGAAGAAGAAGTCTTAAGTCAGGAAGAATATGATGGAACAGAATCGGAATCTGACTAAGGAAGAGGTGTTTCGACACAAAACACATGAAGATATGTCTGGTTTCTTTAGCCAGACAATAATATCTCATAATATGGTTCAAAGAATAATGAGAGAAAATTCGAGTCTACAGAGATAACAATGTTTCTCTGCAGGACAGGTAGAAAAGTTCTTAGGAAGTCTTGGCCTAAGAAACAGAAAGCATCACCTAATCTATAAAGTTTCTAGAAGGGAAATGACAATCCATATGGAACTTACAGGAAATAGAATGGAAATGCAATTAATTCCTTTTGAAGAAATTAAGGAGGAATTACAAAAACTCAATATAGAAGTAGCAAGGACTATGTCCTGGATTCATATTGGAGCAATCCAAATAATGATAAAAGCTACTTTCAAAGAAGGAATAGATACACCTATTGATATTGCTATATGAGATAAAAGAATAGGGAATCTACAAGATTCAGTACTGGAAACAATATCAGGAAATCTCTGTGCAAGAAAGATTGTAGGAGTAATTTATCCAAGGATAGCCTACAACTTGGCAGATCGAGATTTTAGCCGAGCCTTGACATTACATCAGAATTTCAAGGAAAAAAGGTTAATGAAACAAGGTAATAGGCCATATTCTATTACCTATCAGATTTCATTTGCTCTATCTAATACACATCATTCAGAGTTGTTTATTAGAAACGAGTTTATTGAAATACCAGAGATATTCGGAAAAGTTGCTCAGGCAATTTATCCAGAAAGAGTTGAGTTTCCTTTGATACAGGAAACAGATATCCAAATACAACAAACCGATTCTACAGAGGAATCAAAGTCTTAGATTGGAATCAAGGAGACTATCTTTTCAGGGAGACAGAATTACAAGTTATAGATGGGATAAAAAGCCTGTCATAGAAACGCAACAGGAGCTAAAAAGATTTTCTACAATAGGAAAACTTAGATGCCCAGAAGGTTGGAAGGAAGTAGAAATAGTATTTGATATTACGAAACAAAGGAATCAATTTCCTTGTAATACCATATACTATTTGGAACAACCTACGATAGGAACTTACCAAGGACTGATTAATATCGGAGAATTGGAAGTACATATCCAAAGGATTCCAGGGAAAGAATCTGATTGACTGATTCTTGGACTAGAGTTTCTCGAGGAACATAAACATTGGAAACGTCTCGAGTATGGAATGAAATTCATGGCAGAAGATAAGATGTGGAAAATCCAATGACCACAAGTCTATTCTCGATATACATTCCAGTAGGAATGTTATATGAACAATATAAGGCATAATATTTTGTTGCTTATATTGATTCAGGTGATGGAATCTGTATAGCAAAACGAGGAGTTTTTCCAAATAATTTGGAAGAAGAATTACCCAAGATTGCTGGAAGAGATTTTTCCAGAAGAATCTTAATCTTATGTAAAGGGATTAAGATGACTAAAATCATGATTGGCGGTGATGGGCAAACACCTGGGTTCAAGGTAAAGACACCACAAATTTACTTTCATGATACATGAGCTGACATATTGTTAGAAAATAATTTCCTCCAAATGTTTGAGTCCTATACTCAAGAAAATGAGACTAGACGATTAGTGTTCACAACACCCTGTGACCATAAAATCATAGTACATAGACTAAGAGAGGCATTTTACAGAAAATTGCCGATCCAGTTTCGCAGCAAGCATGGTGATTCAGGAAAACTGCTAAACCCAAAAAAATGAAGGATTCAAGACGGTTTGGAGAAATAATGCTCCATTTGATAGCAGATAAAGAACTCCAACCAGAAGATATAAAATGCCTTAAGATAACTCTACATACAAATAAAGTAGAGTATGAATCTAAGGTATCATTGGAAGATGTCAAGAAGAGGATCAAAGAAAATTACAATGAAGATCCCTTGGCATGGTGGGACAGAAATCAACTCTAATCTTGCCTTAAGATTAAGGAAGGCAAAGAGTATGAATTTGTCCGTTGTAAGCCTATCCCAATGAATATCATTGATCAAAGGGATATGCAGATTATAATCAAGGAACATTTGGACATTGGTTTAATCAAAGCAGGTATGTCACCATATAGCAATCCAGGTTTTCTGGTAAGAAATCATGGTGAGATAAAACGAGGAAAACTCAGACTAGTTATTAATTATCAATAAATTAATAAGATTCTGGAGTTTGATGTGTATTTTATATCTAGTAGAGAACACTTGATAAGTTGCATTCGCAATGCCAAGATATTCTCTAAGTTTGATTGTAAGTCCGGATTTTATCAAATTCAGGAAGAAAGAAAGAAATTACCGCAGATATTTCAAATAAAGATGGAAAATCTTTTTAAAGATTATTTTAAATTTATGTTTTTCTATATTGATAATGTTTTAATAGCATTTAAAAATATGGAAGAAAATATCAAGCATCTAAAAATTTTCTCAAATGCTTGCAAACAAGAAGAACTGGTTTTATCTGAAAAGAAAGCTGTCATTGCCACAAGAAATATCGAATTTCTAGGGATAGAAATCGATGAGTCTGGAATAATTTTGCAAGATCATATTGTAGAAAAAGTGCAAAATTTCCCAAACGAGTTAAAAGAAAAGAAGCAACTTCAAAGTTTTCTGGGAGTTGTTAATTTTGCTGGGATGTTTATTAAAAACCTAGCAAAACACAGGAAAATGTTTAGTCCATTGTTGAAAAAAGATACAAGATTTATATGGACAAAAGAACATGCAAAAAGACTTATCCAGTTAAAGGAGATTTGTAAAAATCTTCCAAAAATGGCTATTCCTCAAGATGAAGATGATCTGGTATTGTACATCGATGCTAGTGAACAATGGTGGGCTGCAGTGTTAACAAAGCTCACACCAGATGGAGAACGCAGATACTGTAGTGGTTTATTCTCAGATGCAGAAGTCATCAGATGACATATCAACGAGAAGGAATTTTATGCAGTAAAAAAGGATTTTGAAAAGTGGTCATTATTTTTACTTACAAAGAAATTTACTTTGAAAATTAATAATACCCAGGTGAAAGCTTTCTTAAGGAATATAATTGAATCTAAACCTAAGAAGGCCAGATTATTAAGATGGCAAGCTCTATGTCAGAATTATATTTTTGATATTGTGATAATAAAATCTCATGAAAATATTTTTGCAAATTTTTTAACAAGAGATTGACAGCGGTGATATCGATGCCATCATCAAGATGCAGAAGCATCTGAGGGAACACCTTGAAATGCTTCAAAACGAGTTTAACAAGCTGCTTTTAAAAGCAGAAGTTGCGGGAAGACTACAACAAGCCGATAAGAGAGTCGTCTCAGATCGAATTACAGGATGTTTATAGGCTTATACTCAGTTATGGTATGTAATACAAAGGCCTATCCTCCAAGGGATTGAGAAGCCATCGGTTTCCCAAATGGAGAGTTTTCGAGTACAGGACTCTATACCTGGAGTAGGGGATTCAAATACCCCTAGTACAAGTGTTAAGTCGGGATCATCTCCAGATGAGTCGGCTGAAACAAAAATTGAGACTCCTGATCCTTATCTTGAGTCCTCAAGTCAACCCTTCACCTCAGGGATTGAAGAGGGAGAGATAACCTTAGGCCTCGTACTGACAAATGCGAATCTAAGGTTGGTACTAACGAAGTTGTAATTTCTCCATTTCAGGTTTATCAACAGAACTGGGAGAAATTAAAGACAAGAGTTGGCATTAACCCAGCTACCAACAGTGTTGATGTTTAGGAAAATATCCTCGGGTATGGATGAAACCGAATTCATTTCCCAAGAAGGTCAATGATTGGTATGAATTCGGGGCTCTTGCCTCAGTTTATATTACATCACCCAGCTTTCCAGAAATTTCAAATCTACCAAAATGGATTCAGGAAGCTACTCATGAAACTTGGGAGAATAATTATTATTTGTCCAGAGGAGATGTTTTGGAGCTATAATTTTTCAATGCATCCCCAGAACTAGCAGGGAAAGGCTCATACTAAGCCTTTCATTTTATCAAGTTAAGGAGGCCAGATACAACTATCCAGAAATTTATCTAGGACCCTCCGACAGAAGAAACACCCCTAGTTGCTTCAATAATTGAAGATGATATTCCAACTAGACGAGCATGGGGTTTATGGGTCTGTCTCACTGAGATGGACAAAGTCAAGTTTCCGTTCAAATTCTATAATCATTCAGTGAATGGATCATTCCTGTTAAAACCATGACAGGAAAAACAACAAGTTTTGCAGAAGATTTATTCGATAAAAAGAGAAATCTTCTATGGAACAGCAAGCTGCCGGCAAGTAAAGAAACTAGTCAAAAATTCTGTAACATGGCACATGTAGGAAGATGGTCTGAAAACATCTGTCCAGAATGCCAAAATCAGAAGGAACCTGAATTCAGTAAAGGATTCAAACCGAGATCTGATCGGAAAAACTTTACCGACACAAGCACAAGTTGGGATGGACCTCATTCACGTTTTCCTAGAGGACACCAAAAGACAAAGATTCCTCGACAAAGCTAAAGGAGACATGTTACTATCCCAATAAGAAAAGCAGGACCACTACCATGTGAAGTGAAAGAAAAAGACCACCAATAATCGGTGGAAAAAGACACAAGGAAAGAAAAAGAAGATGAAATTACAGCTGATATCTTCCAGACTCATCTCTACTGGTATCTCGGAGAGATAAAAGAAGATGAAAAGTTAATTTCTAGATTAATAATCTAGAAAATGACATTTCAAGAAAGTAGAACCACTCAACCACTATAGGGTCCATATGCAAGCTGTAAAGGCTTATCATGATTTGAAGTCCGAGTTTAAAATCCGAAGAAGCCTTCTATAAATCAGGAAGCAGAAACACTCAACCACTCAACCTCTTCGTTTTTATTCAAAATCATTTGTAATATTTTCCTTTCAAGTTTATCTGTGTAGTGAGTTCAGCTACTAACCAAGTTTCTCCTCCTCTACAGGAGTTTCAATGTAATAATAAATGTTTGTGTTCGAATAAATAGATCTTTGATCTTAGCTCCTCTCATGTATTATTTTCAAAATTTTATCTTATACTGTACACTCTAAGGTAGGAAACGAATTAGACTTGTGCCAAGTGCTGTTGAAGGAATCTGCGTCGGTAACCATTGGTTGCGATCGTGTGGTTGGACTGTGAGGAGCTGTTCGTAAAATACGGTGGATAAAATCCGGTGGCACTCCGGTCAAAGAGGTAAAAGATTTAATTTATTTTACGGAAGTATGATGGGCCGTTAATTTTAAAAAGGGAAAAATTAATTATAAAAGGTTGAGGGGTATTTTGGGAAAATGGGGAGTGGAAGTAAAGTTGAAAAAATTTAGGGAGTGATTGGTAAGTTGCCCATGAATTTATCGTTAAGACGATATTTACAACAATTATATCATAAAATATTTGCTATTATATAGTGAGATTTTGCTATTATTTCATGATATTTTGTATTGAATTTATCGTTATATTTTGATAAATAGGATTTTTTGTGTTGTAAGAATTGTTTTACAAACTTGATTGTACATAAAACATTACTCTTATATAAAACTAGGTAATCTCTTACTATTGAATAGAAAATTCAACCAAACATTTATTCTTGTTATTTGTACAATTTTACCAATTAATAATAATGATATATTCAAAAAAATTAAAAGTTTCATCTCATATTAACTTAGTCATTTTAGATTTGATTTATTTTTGCGTTTAATAACACTGGATATCAACTACCATCATCAACCTCCTGAATGAGATCCATGATAAGAAACTGAATATCTTGCATAGATCATGTGGGTCATTAACTTCTAATTGTTATTATGATGCAGTTTGATCAGAGTTAACTAATTACAACGGAGAACAAATAATTTTTTTCTTTATTATGAGCCCAAAATGTGACACATATGATTACAATACTAAAAATAGTATATTATAAAGTCTCTCTAAACACACACAACATAAGATAAGTCCACACATGACTGAAATCTAATGCATAAAAACAACGCATATCCACGGGACATGTCCCTGTATATAGATACATATATATACAATTAGATAGACTACTCAACCTCAACCTAGATGTGACTCCCTCCAGAAGTACCATCTATGGTCTCCTGATAAGCTGGAGTACCTTACATTGTTCACATAGAAAGAAAACAACAGCCCCCTTGAGGGTGAGAATGTGTCAAAATCAATCGAATCTCTATCAAATCAATATTCGAGTAGGCACACCGACCTCGGTCATGTATAAGGGTATCCGTATGGTAGCGTCAGCAAAGCGCCTTCAAATCCAAAATATCAACCAATCAATCGTAGGGGCCACGAATGACTATGTTTTTACGGTCAACATAATATCAAACAAAATATCGTACTCAAAACCCCATAATTAAAATCCAATGATATCAAGTAATTCAAGGATCACAGCTCAATGTGCATGTCATGTATCGATGTATGTATAAAATCATTTGTTTAACCAAAATATTTATTTTATACACCGATCTACCAATCATGAATGTCATTTATGTCACATAAACTCAAAAAATATGGTATATAGACACATATACTTTAATTCAAATCAATCATATATCATATGACACATATGCATGTCGTATGTTATATGGTCGTAATATACCTCAATTCTTCATCCCCGGTTTAATGTAGCTCTATCCGAAATTAGGATTTCAAAACAGAAAATCAATTTACGCAATCAAAATATTCATTTCAAATCAATGAATTCATTAAATGCAACTCTAATAGCGTATTTGAATCTATCAATTTGTTCTATGCTATTGCGCTATTCAGTTTAACCATTATATTAATATGATGATTAGATCGCATTATATATTTTATTATATTTATCTTCATAACTCATGGTTATATAATCATTAATATGCATCTAATCATTTACAATCAAAATTTCAAGTTAGAATTGTTTTGAAACTTTTAAAATTCATATAAAATTTAAATCATAATAAAATTCAATTCCGAATTGGAAATTTAGTTTTTGTCGGTCATTCTATCACATATATTGATTTCGAATTCAAATATATATTATTCCAGCAATTCAATAAATAAAAGTACCGAATCCAAGAGAAAATTATCTCAAAAGAATGATCTCAACATGAGGATCCTAATATATAATTTGTTTTTAAGTTTCGACAACTTTTCGAGATAGATTCGGACAATAGAACTTGAATTCCTTACCTTTCTTTGCAGGTAGAGAGAAAAGGAAAGATAATCATTAACTGAAATACGTACTTACCGACCTTAAATCACAGTTAAGGTGATGGGCGTTGGTGCGCGATATCGCATGCAGCCGCATGCCTGTTGCTGTCCAGTAGTTGTTTGGCAGAGTTTGGCGCCCGGGTGTGAGTCTTCATTGCAAAGATGCACATATTATTTTTGTTTGAAACTCTGTTTTCTCTTCAAATTAGCAAAATTCTTTAACATGAAAATTAAAGATCACTACTACAAAAACGCTAAAATACAACGGATTTTATCCGTTGTCGTAGGTCATTTAAAATTGTTGTAACTTATAGTATTGTTGAAAATGCGTTCAATGAAAACTGTTTTAAAACATTGTCGTAGCTATCATATTGCGACGGTTTTTGAAAAATCATCACCGTCACTAATTAGCGACGGTTTTTGATATACCGTCACTAAAATTAGCAACTGGTTTTGACTAAGCCATCGCTCATAGACAAATCGTCGCTAAAATTAGTGACGGTTTTTGACTAAGCTGTCGCTAATTAGCGACAGTTTAGGGAAACACTGTTTCTAATTAGTGACAGTTTAGACATAATCAGTCGCTATTTCTTTCAGTGAAATAAAAAAAATTAATTTAATTTAATAAATCTACCAAAAAAACATATAATCTGACTAAACTTACAATATTCATGATCTTAACTAACACATATTGAAGCGAAAAAACTTACCTTAAATCGAAACTAAAATCGTCTAAGAGAGAAAAATTTATTGTAGATATGAAGCAGTGTGGAGGAAATAAGACCGAAAACGTAAATATTTATAGATAATTTGCGACGGTTTTTAGTAAACTACTAAAAATTGTCGCTAATAGCGACAGTTGTTTATTAAATCGTTGCTAATAAAAAACCGTCGCTAATTTTTGTTTAAATCGACGCTATTTTTAAAATTGCGATGGAAAAATAGCGATGTTTTTTTTGTTAAAACAATTATCGTTTCTCCAAAAAAAAAACACGCTAATAAAAAACGGTTAGCTAAAATCGTTATTGTTTGTCCAGAAAACACACTAATCTACAACGATTTTCGAAAACAGTTGTGGTTAGTCCAAAAAACACTCTAATCCACAACGGTTTTAAAAAAAATCGTTGTCTTTTGTCCAAAAAACACGCTAATCCACAATGGTTTTTGTTAAAACCGTTGTTAAAATTAAAAACACAATGGTTTTCCAGTAAAACCGTTGTCTTTTAAGTGTTTTTGAAAGCATATTTTCTTGTAGTAGATCTATTTTTTGGCTCTCATATTCCATTAACCGCACTCAATTTATACATTAGACACGAAAATTATGCCCATTCTCCTAAAATATGTCAGTGCAAGAACTTCAATGCACATAACACACGTCGAGGTGATTTTGTCCCTATTTCTAAATGGATTTGGACAAAAATCAAAACATAAAAATTTTAGTGTTTAGATTTATAATGTCAAAAAATGGGTCCTAATAAACCACATTCATGCAAATTACTTAAATTGCTAATTTATTTTATTTCATTGATTTTAAATGCTTAAATGAAATAATTTATATGATTAAATGATTAAATTGATTTCATGAAATTAAAGATTTTTCCCAGGTATTCGATATTAGGCTTGTAACGTCCGAAAAACCAACATACATAAACCACACGCATGCAAAATTATTTTAATTGCTTAATCGTTTTATTTAATTGATTTTAAATGCTAGCATGATATTTATTATATGATTAAATGTATGATTGCATGATTAAATGATAATATGACATGATTACATGAAATTAAGGATTTTACCCAAATAATCGATAATAATCAGCGAAAAAGAGATAGTGGATGACCAAGACAAGAATATGTATTTCATTAAATAATGGCAATTCTTCCTAATATGATTTAAAAATGAATTAATTTTTCTAAAAATATTAGAGTTCGAATTATTTTACGAGTTGAGCTTGATTTTTCCAGGGAAACCGGTTTTGGGCGAACAAGAAGTTTTAAGAGTTCAAAAATATTAATTTATGGAAACTTATTTTATAAACTTTTATTATTTAATTAAATAAGTGTTATTGGGCCCAATTTATTTAATTATGTATGCCCAATTACCCTCAAGCTTGCAAGCCCAAAGCCAAAGCCCAGTTAACCTGCAAATTTATTTATAAATAGGCTACCCAGGTTTGCAAACCCCATAATTCAGCCCCCCAACCAGCCGAAATACACACACACACACACATACGCACCACAATTTCGAAATATTTGGGAGAAGAAAAGGCTTGTGTTCTTCATCGTCTGATCGTCCAACATCGCACACATGCCAAAGATCATATATTCGAGCGTTATAGGGTTTTTGAACAGACTCCCGAAAAATAAACCCACAAGCCCAAACACACTTCCGAAAAATATTTCGTTTAGATACATTTTTGAAAATATTGTCTCATCTCTCAAAAAGTCCCTCGTTTCGATAAAATTTGCGTACCGGTTAAAAATAAGATCCGACTAGTGAAAATACCCACCGAAGCCCATTTATTGAAAAAAACCCTTTTAAAACACCTCATAATAATTAATTAAAATTAATCATGTAATTAAAATACTTTTCCTGATAAATCCCCGGTCTCCGTTCCTTGTTCGACCGCAAAAAAAAATATCGTGAAAAAATCCTAACCTTGCATTAATTATGCATAAAATAAATAAACATATAATTTAAATAAAACACTAGATTGCAGGCATTCAAGTTACGTAAATTTAAATTTCATGGACCTTACATAGTGAGTCTAATGACTCAACTTTTTCTAAACAGGGGTACAAATAATACATATACAAGCACATGCATTAAAATCATACTTTTATTTAAAATAACAGTTTTATCATAAATAAATCATCAATCGTAAAGCTTTCAATCCTTTATCATTTTGGGTGAAATTTGATCCTTGAAATTTACTAGGCTTTTATCCTCTGGTCGACTGATCAGTCTTAACTCACTATTGCCCATGGGGACGGGCATTAGGCACCAACATAAAATAGAAATACAATCGTTGGGTTCTCTCTGGGGCCTTCTCCCTCACGATATCCCCAACAATCATATATCATATCCTTTTTGTCACATCAATTCGTATCCTTATTTTTTCCTTTCCTTTTAATTTATAAAATATCATGACTTTCCAAAAATAGCATTTTAATAGTAAAAATTGCACAGCTTTACCGTAAATCATGAAAATATCATATTTTCATCCAAATCATCATAAAATATCATTTAACATGTGTTATGACCCCCTCGGGACGCTGCCAACCCTTTTCGTACTACCCATGTGTAAAATGATCGTTTTGCCCCTAAAATTTCACGATTTTGACTTTTTCTTACTTTCATTGACTCTAGACTATCCCAAATATTTTTTAAGCTCAAATAAAAATTTTAAATTTTTTATTTAGCTTAAATTCAAGGCTTTCGATTTAATTTCCTATTTACTAATTTAATTCCCGAATTAATTCAAATTTTAATATTTTCTTCCAAATTTTTAAAAATAGACTTTTCATCCCTAAAATACCCTCGTGAACCATTAACCAACCCACGTGGGCCATGGTTCGAACCTTTTTCTTTTTCCTAGCCATAATTGGAACCTAGCTAGTTCCCTCAAACCATCTCACGTTTTACTCAAACCACACACGAGCCCCCTCAAGCCAACCCCTGACCAGACCACCTAGGGACCCTACTGAACACCCTGGTCTCTCTCTAATCCACACACATATATCCTTGATCGAGACATAGTCGTGCGAGTTCCTTCCTAGTTTTTGTAGGAGTTCTAGCATATATATAAATCCACGCAGCCCCTAAACCCGAGTCACCCTCGAGCCAGCATGGACAACACCCTGCCTAGACCCTCCTGGACCATGCTCCAACCTCTGCTCTCTAGCCCCAGCCAGCGCTGAGACCCTGCAGTTGCGCGAAGCAGCCTGTGCTTACAAAGGAAGTTTCCTAGCCCTATGGGACTCTTTCTCGGTTGTTTTCCAAGAGTCCTAGACATGCTAGGGCTCTTCCTAAACTATAACCACATCCAGACCAGCCCTAACTGAGCCATGCATGGTGCCAAGCCCTTGGCCGAGCCATCTTCCCATCGGTTATGGCTAAGAAACCCTAGACGTAATCTTCCTTAGCCCAACTCGTTTCCAGCACTTGTTTCCATCCTAAATTGTCCATGTTCCACTTATTAGAAATCCTATGTTGCAGTCAATCCCCTGGAAATCATAGAGTTTATTTAACAAGCGTAAAATCATCAAAACTTTGAAATTATCGTTAAATCGTGAAACCAATCGAGCATAAATATTATTCATGCAAAATAAATCAAAACATGCATAATATTGTTTGAATGATGCATCAAAGGATTTAAATATGTGCATTTACGTTTTAGAATGCTCATATATACGATCGTCGGCGTGGAGCGCGAAGAAGAACGAACAGGCGACAAAGAATCCTTGTTTTTTGCTCTAAAATTTTTCGAAAACTTTTGTGTGTTTATAGTGTGTGTTTCGGCTGCTGTATCTTCAAGAAAAACACCTTGGAATCTTTTTTATAAATTTTAATTTGCATGATAATTGGCTTTAGTTTTGGGCTTTCAAGTTTAAAAGCAATTGAACTTGCTAATCCTAGGTAAATTAGGCCTAATAACATCTGTTTAATTGAAAAATAAAAGTTTATAAAAAATAATTTTCAAAAATAATGCATTTGATATTTAAAAAAGTCTCTCGTTTGCCAAAAATCGGTTTCCCTGATAAAATCAAGCCTGTCTCATAAAATAATCTGAAGTCTACAATTTTTAGAAAAAATTAGGTAAAAACTTGTGTGAGACGGTCTCACGGGTCATATTTGTGAGACAGATCTCTTATTTGGGTCACCCATGAAAAAAATTAATCATATTAAGAAACCTTGAAAATATTTATTGAATTTCGTCTTGGTTGTCCCCAGTCTCTTTTGCCCGCCTATTATCGAATATTGAGATAATATATTCAATTCTCATGAAATCATGTCATCTAATCATGCAATCATACATGTAATCATATAATATGCATCAAGTAAGCATTTAAAATCAATTAAATAAAACAATTATGTAATTTAATTCATTTGCATGCATGTGGTTTACATAAGTTGACTTTTTGGACATTATAGCATTGCATTGACTCCTACTGTAGAGGCCCGTATTTCGTATTTGAAAATTTGCGGAATTATTTAAAATTTTCTCTTTAAATAAATAACATGCCTCATCCATAAATAAACTGATAAAAGATTTAATGTTTAAAGTAGCAACGGAAGTAAATAATGTTTTCAAAACCACAACTTAAAATAACTCTTCAAAGTAAAAACTGAGTTTGAACAAAAATAGTAGATGATAAACATGAGTTTCTCGAGTTACTACTACTGCCGACTCAAGCTAGCTCACTGGTCCCCGCCTTCGGTCCCGACCTCATCAGTACCTATAACAATCAAGTCTAGTGAGTCTAAAGACTCAGCATGCATATATCGTGAATAACAAGTAAATATATCATAAAATTTCGTGTAACATAAAAATATCGTGTCGTAAGCGTAAGGTGAAAATCGTGACATGGATAATTATAAATACGTGCATATCTGAAAAATCGTACGTAAAATGTTTGCTCGATAGAGCCGTGTCATAAAATAGCATATCATAATTTTCTGTTGAGATAATGTTCTACGCACGTGGCCCATAACGTAACATAACATAACATAACATGCACGTCTGATCAGACTAAACCACGGTATACTGGGTGGTAGAGATCATCACAGCCCTTGGACTGGATAACCGTACCCATATATGAGCATGAACCGGTTGTAAGTCACCGGGTGAAGCAATAATCCCATAAGCGTGAGTTGGCGACATGACATATCTCATATATCTCAAAAATAAACATTTTATATTTTATGCACGTAATATAATTAAAATCCTGTTTTATTTATAAGTTGAGTTGGATTGTTCCGAGGCTCGCTGCGACCTAATTCTAACATGAGAAACATGAAAATAACTTAACTTGACCAACACTTCAAAATCAAACTAAAAACGAGACTATTACGCCCAACAAACTTAATATTCAACCATGGCTTCGTACCAACCCAAACCGACATTGAACCATCATTTAGCCATGATTAAAATACAACTAAAATACAGAAAAACATGATCCTAGGCTGTAGTACACGAAAAGATGTGAATGGTGGCCAAAAATCGTGAACACTCTTTCGAGAGTTACTTTGGCACATTGTACCGTAAATTCTCGTACGACCTCTAAAATTAACCAAATAACAAACGGCCAAAAACATGATCTTCCTAACTCATTGGGGTACTGTTCAGTTCAAGGCCATAGGATAAAAGCCAAACAAGAACTCAAACAAGCCTCCTGAACTGAAGCTCAAGCTGTTGTCCAATTACAGCAGTAGCACTTGTGCTTGCATCGCTTTGTTTACGAGGCTATTGGCCATTGGAGCTTGAACCACCAACCAGAGCCTCTTCCCAACATCATAAGATGTGGTTTGAACCATGTATAAGGGCCCTAGGCCAAACACAATCCAAACAAACACCTACGATAATCCAAAGCTTCACCCGAGAACGTATAATGCACGCGTGGGGTGTTGCGTTTGTTTTGCTGTCAAATAATGGATCCAATGGATATGAAGTTAACCATGGTACATGCTAGACATGTTAAGGCGTTGTATGAGTCATGGCTAAGGGCTAGAAGCCAACCACAACCCACCTAAACACCACAAGGCCGAACAACTCACACGCAGAAAAATCAGAAAAACGAATCCGAGGGACATGTGTTTTGTTTTGAATAAAAATCGATGGAATCATGAACCAAGCCTTGAAAGGCCATCTTGGTCACATCCTAAACATGCTAAGGATCTAACCATGGATACGGCCCCTAGGACAACCGTGGTTCGAACACATACCTTAGACAACACACCAAGAAAATCGAGACCCAAATCTGCACTATGGGGAGTTGCTGTCCATTTCGTGTTGCTGTGGGGGGAAGGGCTTAAACCAATGGACTAACACCTTCCAAACACACTCTATAACGTGTCTAGATGCAGCCTTGTGCGCCTGGAATCGAGCTGACCTCTGAAACCACAAAAACAAGCAAAAACCGTGAATCATGGGTGGAAGCCGAAAATCTGTGCAGAATTTTGTGAAATGTTGCTGTCATAATTTCGGTTTTTACCTTTAAATCATGTACATGTGATGTTTAAAAATCATTATATGACTTGATTGAAGAGAAAAGAATAACATATACTTGCCTGGAAATTTGATTACGACAAACATGGTTTACTCTGAATTTTCTTTTGTTGGTGCGGCGGAGACGGAGTTCCTTTTCTTTTCTACTTTTCTCTCTTATTTTTTTCTAGCTTCTCACGAATTTTCTCTGCTGATTTACTCTGAATTTTCGAGAGAATGGGGTGGGAGGAAGTCTAGGAAAATGAGGGAAAGGTTACCAATTAAATGAGGAGGTTGGATGGCAATTACAATTCTTTCTATCATAGTTGCTTGAGAGATAAGGAAATGAGGTGCGATTTGATTTTATTTGAAGGAGTCAATGGCCGATTTCTAGCTATCAAATAAGGGTAGAAATATTGCTGAATTTTAATTTTTTGTTGATTAAAGGTGAGGGAATTATCTCCCAAGAAAGGATAAGGAAAGGAATCAAAATTGGTGAGTTGTCAATTTTTTTTAAAATTTCTAAAGGAAGTTGGCCGAATTCTAGCAATAAATGAAGGTAAAATATTGCTTAAATTATGAATTTTAACTCTTTAAAGTTTTAAACGCTTATATGTATTTCAGTGAAATGATTAAATTAAGTTAGGATAGCAATTTTCTTGCCTGTATGTCTAATTCTTTTAAAATAAGTTACTAACATGTTAAGTTAAAATTTCTTAAATAAATAGGCCTAAATTAATTTATCACAATTGGTCATACATTTTAATTTAGGCTTTTAATTAAATTATTGGGCATAAAGGAACTTATTTACTACTTAACTTCATTTAATTAGTTAAATCTCTAAACATTCTTTTTCATTAAAATAAATTATTCTTTATCTTAAATAAATTCTAGGAGTATTTTCTTATCATTAAATTTTATCTCAATACTTCAACTCCGGTCCGGCCTCGCTTATTTACCGAAAAGAAAAAAACTAAACTTTTGTGATAAAAATAAATGATCATGACTAAACAAATTTTAAAATATTTTATATATAAAAAAAAGCATTTTAAATTTTTAAATAATAGTAATTATGCATGACTAATACTTAGTCTGATTTATCGGGTTCTACAACTCTCCCCCCTTAAAAGAAATTTCGTCCTCGAAATTTAAATTTACCGAATAACTCGGGATACCGACTCCTCATTTCTGGCTCAGATTCCCACGTAGCTTCCTCCTCCAAATGATTAAGCCATTTGACTTTCACTAGCTTCACCAGTTTGTTCCAAAGCCTCTTCTCCTATCTGTCTAAGATTTTCACTGGTCTTTCTTCATAAGACAGGTTCGGAGTGAGCTGCAACGGTTCAAAATTCAGGACATGCGAAGGATTCACCATATACTTCCTCAGCATAGAGACGTGGAACACATTGTGTACTCCGGCCAGATTCGGCGGAAGAGCTACACGATAAGCTAACGTCCCAACCCTGTCGAGGATCTCAAATGGTCCGATGAATCTCGGACTAAGCTTTCCTTTCTTCCCGAATCGCATGACACCTTTCATAGGTGCTATCTTCACAAAAACATGGTCGCCAACGGCAAACTCTAGGTCTCTCCTCCTCTGATCCGCATAGCTCTTCTGTCGGTTCTGAGCAGTCCTCATCCTATCACGGATCTTGACTACTACATCGGCAGTCTGCTGAATGATCTCCGGACCCAATTCTGATATTTCCCCTACTTCATCCTAATGAACAGGCGATCTGCACTTACGACCATACAGTGCTTCATACGGAGCCATACCTAAATACGACTGAAAACTGTTGTTATAGGTGAACTCTACCAATGGCAAATTTGACTCCCAACCCCCCTGAGAAATCAATGACACAAGCACGGAGAAGATCTTCTAAAATCTGGATAACTCTCTCTGATCGCCCATCTGTCTGAGGGTGGAAAGCTGTGCTAAACAACAACTTCGTACCCATAGTCGAAATCAAACTCTTCCAAAATGAGGAAGTGAATCTAGGATCTCGGTCAGACACTATAGAAACGGGAATACCATGAAGTCTGACTATCTCTCGGATATACAGCTCTGCATACTGAATCATGGTGAAAGTCGTCTTAATAGGTAAGAAGTGCGCTGACTTGGTAAGACGATCAACAATCACCCAGATAGCATTTGACCCTCTGGCTGACTTCGGCAAACCTACCACGAGTCCATGGTAAAATTCTCTCACTTCCACTCGGGAATAGGAAGAGACTTGAGCAAGCCTGCTCGTCTTTGATGCTCTGCTTTCAAAAGCTGGCACGTCAGACACTCGATAAAAAACGTCTGATATCCTTCTTCATTCCGGGCCACCAATACAACAATTGCAGATCTTTGTACATCTAGAATAGAAGACTGAATCGTCAAAGTAGATAGATGGGGAACTCTACCTTTTGGATAAGTCTCTAGGTCAAACCTCTGCATCTCAAACTGAAGAGGTCTCGGAATCACCAAATGAGACATCACTGCGACTTCTTGCTCAGTGCATCCGCGACTACATTAGCTTTTCCCGTGTGGTAGCTAATGTCACAGTTATATTCCTTCACTAGCTCCAACAACGCCTCTGACGCATATTCAGCTCTTTCTGCGTAAAAAAATACTTGAGGCTCATATGGTCGGTAAAGATCTGACATTTCTCCGTACAAATAATGCCTCCAAATCTTCAAGGCAAAAACTACGGCTGCCAACTCTAGATTGTGGGTAGGGTAGTTCTTCTCATGGATTTTCAACTAGTGAGAAGCATACGCTATCACCTTCCCATGTTGCATCAACACTGCGCCTAAATAGAGATTCGAAGCATCTGTATACAAAACAAAATCTCCGGGCCTTGACGGCATGGCCAATACTGGTGCTGAGATAAGAGCTTGCTTCAAAGTATCAAAGCTCTTCTGGCACTCATCGCTCCACACGAATTTCACATTCTTCTTCGTCAACGACGTGAGTGGAACTGCGATAGAGGAGAATCCCTGAATAAACTTCCGATTATATCCTGCAAGCCCAAGGAAACTACGGATCTCTGATGCATTCTGTGGCACAACCCAATCCATGACTGCTGCAACTTTCGTTGGGTCTACCTCAATACCGCTGCTAGAAATGATGTGGCTTAAGAACGCCACCTTCTCTAACCAGAACTCGCACTTACTGAACTTCGCGAATAGCTTATGCTTTTCCAAGGTCTGTAAAATTGCGATTAGATGTCTGCTGTGATCCCCTTGATTCTTTGAGTAGACGAGAATGTCGTCTATGAATACTATCACGAACTGATCAATATACGGCTGAAATACGCGATTCATGAGATCCATGAAGATCGGTGGCGCATTTGTCAAACCGAACGGCATCACAAGGAACTCGAAGTGGCCATAACGAGAACTAAAAGCAGTCTTGAGAACATCGGCGTCTTTCACCCTCAACTGGTGATAACCAGAACGCAGGTCAATCTTTGAGAATACCGAAGCTCCCTGCAACTAATCAAATAAATCTTCAATCCGCGGAAGTGTGTATTTGTTCTTCTCTGTAACCCTATTAAACTCCCGGTAATCAATACAGAGCCTCATCATACCATTCTTCTTCTTCACAAACAAAGACAGGCACGCCCCATGGTGAAAAATTCGGGCGAATGAACTCCTTGTCGAGAAGTTCCTGAATCTGCTTCTTAAGTTCTGCCATCTCTGTCGGCGCTAATCGGTACGGTGCTTTTGATATCGGTGCCGTACCTGGCATAAGCTCAATAGAAAACTCAACCTCTCGCTCGGGTGGCATACCAGAGACGTCTTCAAGAAACACGTCTAGAAAATCCCTAACAATTGGGACATCGAAGGCTGACTGACTGGGTACCTCGGGAACGGATACAAAAGTCACTAAAAACGCCCGACACCCTCTACGCATAAGCTTCCTAGCCTGGACACAAGGTATAATGCGCAGTAAAGGAAAGTACCTGTCTGGTTCGAATAAGAACTGCTCTCTCCCAAGAGGTCGAACTAGAACGGATCTCCTCTGGAAGTCAATCAGAACTTTGTTCCTTAATAGCCAGTCCATACCCAGGATAATATCAAACTCTGGCTTCGGCAGTACGATCAGATCCGCATAAACGAGATTACCATGAAGTTCGAGGTCTATGTCTCGGATCACATTAGTAGCTGCCAGCTCCTCTCCAGAAGGCAATACTACTGAATACGCCACATCTAGCCCAATGGTCTTGATCTGGAGAAAATTCGCAAAGGTCTCCGAAATGAGCGAATGAGTAGCCCCTGAATCTATCAAGGCATTCGTAGCTGAACCAGCTATAAAAATTCTCCCTAAAAGGTTAGAACATCAAGCTGAACCCAAAACTTACTAGAACTAACTTATAGACATGCGAAGGTCAAAGTTGTTCTAATCTAAATTCTCGAAATAACGCTGATTAGAGCATGCAACTCTATCATAAATTCTAAGTTCAAAATATCAACCCAAACCCAGAAACAATAGCTTTCAAATACAAACTTAAAGCTTTAAAATACCTGTCAAGAGCATCATCTCCGGGTTCGTCTCTGCTGCTTGGAGAGCAAAAGCTCTGCCTTGAGTAGGCAGACTCCCCTGAGGGCAATTCTTCAGTAGGTGGTCAGGACTCCCACACTTGTAGCACTTCCCTGAGCAATACATACAAGCTCCAGCATGGCAGTGTGTGCACTTTGCACAGACTGGATACTCTGGGGCCCTCGAGACTACACGTCCCTGCTGCTGTTGTCCTCTGTTCCTGGGTGGGCCGTGGAAAGACCTCTTATTCTAATGCTGCTGATGAGGAGGGCGGTGCGGCACTTGGACTGGTCGCTTGCCCTGGCGATCTCTCTCAATATCACTCAGATCCTGCTCTGCAGCTAGAGCTATTGAGACAACAACGTCATAGGTAGTAAGGCTAGCCACCCTAACATTACGGCGCAAGATCGGCCATAGACCATCCATAAACTGTCTCAACTTGGCTCCCACATCATTGGCAATTAGGGGCACAAAATGGAAACCCCTCTCAAACTTACAGATAAATTCCGTAACAGTCATGTCTCCCTGCCTCAGGGTCATAAACTCCCTAGTCAACCTGGAACGCACCTCGTTAGTAAAATATTTGGAGTAGAATACCTCTGTAAAGCGCGTCCAGCTCAGATTAGCCAAATTCAAGGCTACAGATGCTCTTTCCCACCATAAGCGAGCGTCTCCTCCAAACAGATAGGTTGCACAACGAACTCTGTCCTCATCTCCAAGCCCCATGAACTCGAAGATAACCTCAAGGGACTTAATCCAGCCCTCGACAATCATGGGATCTGTCGTCCCTGATAACTCCTTCGGTCTCATCTTCATGAACCACTCATAGGTAGCATCAGACCCAGTCTGCCTGGCTACCCCAGTATTTTTCCCCGCAAACTGTGAGAAGAACTGCTTCATTCCGGCTAGCATCTGGTGTTCATGTCCGGTGGACGGGGTGGTGGTAAATTCTCTCCTGCCTACGATCCTCACCGTCCTCATGACGATGTTCATCATCCCTCACGCGTTCAGGAATGCGTCTAGGAAGCATAATGTTCCATACATAACTCATACGTAACTAACATGCATAATTTCTATTATTACTTTAAATTTATATAAATACTGCATAATCATAATCTGAACATAAAATATCTCATGAAAACATGCTGTTAAAATATTTAATGCTTTAAACGAAATGCGTAAACATAAAACTTACAGACCGAAGACGTGACTTCGTGAGCTTCTCGAGGTCAGTAGTAGTACAACCTTTTACAAGAACATAGACTCTGATACCAACTATAGAGGCCCGTATTTCGTATTTGAAAATTTGCGGAATTATTAATTTTTTTTTTAAAAATAAATAACATGCCTCATCCATAAATAAATTGATAAAAGATTTATTGTTTAAAGTAGCAGCAGAAGTAAATAATGTTTTAAAATCACAACTTAAAATAATTCTTCAAAGTAAAAACTGACTTTGAACAAAAATAGTAGATGATAAACATGGGTCCTCGGGTTACTACTATTGCCGACCCAAGCTAGCTCAGTGGTCCTCGCCCTCGGTCCCGACCTCATCAGTACCTACAACAATCAAGTATAGTGAGTCTAAAGACTCAGCATGCATATATCGTGAATAAAAAGTAAATATATCATAAAATTTTGTGTAACATAAAAATATCGTGTCGTAAGCGTAAGGTGAAAATCGTGACATGGATAATTATAAATACATGCATATCTGACAAATTGTACGTAAAATGTTTGCTCGATAGAGCCCTGTCATAAAATAGCATATCATAATTTTCTGTTGAGATTATGTTCTACGCAAGTGGCCCATAATGTAACATAACATAACATAACATAACATGCACGTCTAATCAGACTAAATCACAGTATACTGGGCGGTAGAGATCCCTTGGATTGGATATCCGTACCCATACATGAACATGAACCGGTCGTAATTCACCGGGTGAAGCAATAATCCCATAAGCGTGAGTTGGCCACAAGACATATTGCATATATCTCAAAAATAAACATTTTATATTTTATGCACGTAATATAATTAAAATCCTGTTTTATTTTACCAATTGAGTTGGATCGTTCCCAGGCTCGCTGCGACCTAATTCTAACATGAGAAACATGCAAATAACGTAACTTGACCAACACTTCAAAATCGAACTTAAAACGAGACTATTACGCCCAACAAACTTAATATTCAACCATGGTTTGGTACCAACCCGAACCGACATTGAACCATCATTTAGCAATGATTAAAATACACCTAAAATACTGGAAAACATGATCCTAGGCTGTAGTACACGAAAATATGTGAATGGTGGCCAAAATCATGAAACGCTCTTTCGAGAGTTACTTTGGCACATCTCACCATAAATTCTCGTACGACCTCTAACCTTAACCAAATCACAAACGGCAAAAAAAATGACCTTCCTAACTCATTGAGGTACTGTTCAGTCTAAGGCCATAGGCTAAAAACCAACCAAGAACTCAAACAAGCCTCCTGAACCGATGCTCAAGCTGCTGTCCAATTACAGCAGCAACACTTGTGCTTGCATCTCTTCGTTTACAAGGCTATTGACCATTGGAGATTGAACCACTGACCAGAGCCTCTTCCCAACATCCTAAGATGTGGTTTGAACAATGGCTAAGGGCCCTAGGCCTAATACAATCCAAACCAACACCTACGACAATCCGAAGCTTCACCCGAGAACGCATACTGCACGCGTGGGGTGTTGCGTTTGTTTTGCTGTCAAATAATGGATCCAACGTATATGAGGTTAACCATGGTCCATGCTAGACATGTTAAGGTGTTGTATGAGTCATGGCTAAGGGCTAGAAGCCAACCAGAACCCACCTAAACATCACAAGGCCGAACAACTCACACGCAGAAAAATCAGAAAAACGAATCCGAGGGACATGTGTTTTGTTTTGTATAAAAATCGATGGAACCATGAACGAAGCCTTGAAAGGCCATATTAGTCACGTCCTAATCATGCTAAGGATCTAACCATGGATACGTCCCCTAGGACAACCATGGTTCGAACACATACCTTAGACAACACACCAAGAAAATCGAGACCCAAATCTGCACTATGGGGAGTTGCTGTCCATTTCGTGTTGCTGTGGGGGGAAGGGCTTAAACCAATGGACTAACACCTTCCTAACACACTCTATAACGTGTCTAGATACAGCCTTGAGTGCTTGTAATCGAGCCAACCCCTGAAACCACAAAAACAAGACAAAACCGTGAAGGATGGGTGGAAGCCGAAAATCTGTGCAGAATTTTATGAAATGTTGCTGTTATAATTTCGGTTTTTACCTTTAAATCATGTTCATGTGATGTTTAAAAATCATTATATGACTTGATTGAAGAGAAAATAATAACATATACATTGAGGGTGAGAGATGCTGATGTTTCGAAGACAGCTTTCAGGACTCGTTATGGCCACTACGAGTTCCTTGTGATGACGTTCGGTTTGACGAATACGCCAGCGATCTTCATGGATCTCATGAATCGCGTGTTTCAGCCGTACCTCGACCAGTTTGTGATAGTGTTCATAGATGACATTCTCGTCTACTCCAAGAGTCGGGAGGATCACAGCAGGCATCTGACCACAGTGTTGCAGACATTGCAGAATCACAAATTATTCGCAAAGTTCAGTAAATGCGAATTCTGGTTAGAGAAGGTGGCGTTCTTAGGCCACATTGTTTCCACCAGTGGCATTGAGGTAGAACCCGCGAAAGTTGCAGCAGTCAGAGATTGGGTTGTGCCACAGAATACATCAGAGATCCGCAGTTTTCTTGGCTTAGCAGGATATTATAGGAAGTTCATTAAGGGATTCTCTTCGATTGCAGTTCCACTCACAACATTGACAAAGAAGAATGTGAAATTTGTTTGGAGCGAGGAGTGTCAGAAGAGCTTCGATACTTTGAAGCAAGCTCTTATCTCAGCACCAGTTTTGGCCGTGCCATCAGGGTCCGGTGAGTTGGTTCTATATACCGATGCTTCGAAGCTCGGTCTTGGCGCAGTATTGATGCAGCATGGGAAGGTGATAGCATATGCTTCTAGACAGTTGAAGACTCATGAGAAGAACTACCCTACCCATGATCTAGAGTTGGCTGCCGTAGTTTTTGCACTGAAGATTTGGAGGCACTATCTATATGGGGAGAAGTGTCAGATTTTTACCGACCACAAGAGCCTCAAGTATTTCTTTACACAGAAGGAGCTGAATATGCGTCAGAGGCGTTGGCTGGAACTTGTGAAGGATTATGACTGTGAAATTAGCTACCACCCGGGTATAGCTAATGTAGTTGCGGATGCATTGAGCAGAAAAGTCGCAGTGATGGCTCATTTGACAGTTTCGAGACCTCTTCAGCTTGAGATGCAGAGGTTTGATCTTGAGACTTATCCTCAAGGTAGAGTTCCCCGTCTATCTACTTTGACCATTCAGTCTTCCCTTTTGGACCGCATTCGCAGTGGTCAGTCAGCAGATGAGCAGTTGGCCAAGTGGAAGCAGAGAGATGAGGCCAAGGGCAGTGTCTTGTATTCAGTCAGTGATGATATTGTGAGGTACCGAGACAGGATATGGATTCCTAGCAGTGATTCTATCCGAGCAGATATTATATCAGAGGCCCACATGTCCCCGTACTCTATTCATCCAGGGAGTACGAAGATGTACCGAGATCTACAGTCGTATTGGTGGCCAGGGATGAAGAAAGACATCAGACAATTTGTATCCGAGTGCCTGACTTGTCAGTTAGTGAAGGCGGAGCATCAGAGACCAGCAGGTTTGCTCAAGCCTCTCCCTATTCCCGAGTGGAAGTGGGAGAATGTTACCATGGACTTTGTGACCGGATTGCCGAGGTCAGCCAGAGGATCAAATGCTATCTGGGTGATTTTTGATCGTCTTACCAAATCAACGCATTTCTTGCCTATTAAGACGACTTTCACCATGATTCAGTATGCGGAGTTGTACATCCGGGAGATAGTCCGACTCCATGGTATTCCAGTTTCTATCGTGTCTGACAGAGATCCCAGATTCACTTCCTCATTTTGGAAGAGTTTGCATTCGACTATGGGTACGAAGTTGCTGTTTAGCACAGCTTTCCATCCACAGACAGACGGGCAGTCAGAGCGAGTCATACAGATTTTAGAGGATCTTCTCCGCGCTTGCATCATTGATTTCTCTGGGAGTTGGGAGTCGAACTTGCCATTGGTAGAGTTCACCTATAACAACAGCTTCCAGTCTTCTATTGGTATGGCTCCGTATGAGGCACTGTATGGTCGCAAGTGCAGATCTCCTGTTCATTGGGATGAAGTAGGAGAGAGAGCAGAGTTGGGTCCAGAGATTATTCAGCAGGCTGCAGATGTAGTAGTTAAGATCCGTGATAGGATGAGGACTGCTCAGAGTCGACAGAAGAGTTATGCAGATCAGAGGAGGAGAGATTTAGAGTTTGTTGTCGGCGAACATGTCTTTGTGAAGGTGGCACCTATGAAGGGTGTCATGAGATTTGGCAAGAAAGGGAAACTCAGTCCGAGATTTATTGGACCATTTGAGATCCTCGACAGAGTTGGGACGCTAGCTTATCGTGTGGCTCTTCCGCCGAGTCTGGCCGGAGTACACAATTTCTTTCACGTCTCTATGCTGAGGAAGTATATGGCGAATCCTTCGCATGTTTTGAACTTTGAGCCGTTGCAGCTTACACCGAACCTATCTTATGAGGAGAGACCGGTGCAGATCCTAGACAGGCAGGAGAAGAAACTTCGGAACAAGCTGGTTAGGCGAGTCAAAGTCAAATGGCTCAACCATTCAGAGGAGGAAGCTACATGGGAGTCTGAGCCGGAGATGACTACATGGGAGTCTGATCCGGAGATGATAGATCGTTACCTCGAGTTATTCGGTGAGTTTTAATTTCGAGGACGAAATTTCTTTTAAGGGGGGAAGGATTGTAGAACCCGTAACTTAGACTACGTATAAGCCATGCATAATTCTAGTATTTTAAATTAAAAATGATTTTATTGCATGAGTATTTAAATTTAATTATTTTATGCAGTGGTTTAATTTTTATCATTTCAGTTATTTCAGTGCGGCCGGACTGGAGTTGAAGTTTAGAGATAAAATTTAAGATTTCAATAAACATTTCCAGAATTTATTTTAGCTAGCAAGTAAGTTCATTTAAGTTAAAAAAGAGGTTTGAGGATTTAAATTTATTACTTGAGGTGAATAGGAAATAAGTTCATTTAATTTCCTTAATTAAAGGATTAATTCACTAAATTAATTAAAAGATTAGTGATGCTTTTAAGGGTTATTAATTTACTAGATAATCAACATTTCCCCTTCATTTATTTGTGAATTTTCGGCCCCTTAGTACCTAGACTATTCCTTGCCAACTCATCACCCTTTTGACCCATTCTTTGTTGAGTTAGCATAATAATCTTTTTAATTCTTTATCCACCTTAATTAATTAATTATTGAGCATTATCCTAGTCTAGAAAACATGAGGATTTTCGGCCACCTTAGATGTCTAGACAAGTGCTTTGCCAACTCACCTTTGACCCATTCCATGTAAATTTTAGCATGCTAATCTTTTCAATTATTAACCAAACCTTAATTAATTAATTAATAAGCATAATCCTAAGCTAGATTAGCAAGTATAGTTCGGCCATTCCACCTCCAACAAAACACCAACAAATTATTTGTAAACAATTCAAAATTCAAAATTGTGGAGACTTGGTCTAGATTTTTCCTATATCTTGCACCTATCCCCCTCACTCCCCTAACCACTTATTCCCCTCCCCTCCACCGAAATCCTTGAGCATTCAGAGTGTTTAAACCGTGAGATATCAGTGTAAACAAGAGAGAGAAAAATTCAGGAACAAGCTAGGTAGCAAAGCGCTCCACCTCCTCCGCGCTGTATCGTCTCGTTCTTTCGTTTTTCTTTCAAACGAAACCAGGAATGCATATATTCTTCCTAGACTCTTCAATCAAGT
Source organism: Primulina eburnea (assembly GCF_022965805.1). Taxonomy (NCBI): domain Eukaryota; kingdom Viridiplantae; phylum Streptophyta; class Magnoliopsida; order Lamiales; family Gesneriaceae; genus Primulina; species Primulina eburnea. Next base: position 19,186,469 of record NC_133113.1, read on the forward strand.
CCTAATATCATTTATTTTCATTACATGATCATGTTTTGATAGCCAAAAACCGAAATGTTTCAAGAATTTTTCAGAAAACATCACATGTAGATTTTCGGTTTCTTGATGCTCTTCACGGTTTGCTTGGTGTTGCGAGTTTCAGGTATTGGTTCGGTTCCAGGCTCCCAAGGCGACGTCTATACATGTAATAGGATGCATTACGACAACATTTGTCCGTTGGTTTAACCCCATGCTCGCTGAAACGCAAGAAAATGACAGCAGCTCCATTTGTGTCCAAGTGTGTTTCGAAAAATCTGATGTTGCTGTCATAAGGATACGGATCTGATCATGGGTTCCCCAAAGCCTACAGCCATGTTTAGATCACTTCCCTAGCATGTCTAAGACGTGACTAAGTCGTCTTTTTGGTGGCTTGGTCCATGGTGAATCGGTTTTTAAATTAAACAACAAGAACAGCCCCTTCCCCATTTCGACCCTGCATTTGCACAGCATATGTGTTTCGAGTTTTGGTGGATTGGTGTGGATCTTGGTTGGCCTTTGGCCCTTAGCCATGGTTCATACCATACCTCAAGATGTCTAGATCGTGCCATGGTCAATCAAATGACCACTGGAACGATCCATGACAGCAAACGAAGAGAAACACCTTGCGCAAACAAGGGTGTTCTAGGTTGGATCATTCGGTCGAGTTATGGTGTGATGCGAATTGTGGCTGGCCTAGGGCCCTTAGCCATGGTTCAAATCATTTCTTAGGATGTTGGTAAGAGGTTTTGGTCGGTGGTTCAAGCCCCAATGGTCATTAGCCTCGCAAACAATGCAAGCAAACCAAGCATAGTTGCTGTATTTTTGGACAGCAACTTGCTGTGACAGTTCAGTGGCTCGTTTGAGTTCTCATTTGGCTTTTAGCCCATGGCCTTTGACCGGACAGTGCCTCATCGAGTTAGGAAGATTGTGTTTTTGGCCGTTTGTGATTCGGATCATTTTTGAAGTCGTACGAGAATTTACGGTGCGATGTGCCAAATTGACTCTCGAAAGAGCGTTTCATGTTTTGGCCTCCATCCACCTAGATTTCGGCCCTAACTATTTTAGGAGAATTAATTCATCATTTTAAGCGTATTTTAATAATGACTATATGACGTTTCAGTGTTGGATCGGGTTGGTTCGGAGTCATGATTAAATACGAAGTTGTTCGGTGTAATTGTCTCAATTTTTTTTATGTTATTGCATAGTTTGGTCCCATAAATCAATTGCATATTTTCATGACATATTTAAGTTGCAGCGAGCCTGGGAGCGATCCAATCCACTCAGTAAAATTGTTACAGTATACTTAATTGCGGGAATTAATTATATTACGTGCTAAAATGTTCATTTTTGAGATTATGCGATATTGCGTGTCGCCATTTCACTATCATGGGATTATTGCTAAATCCGGTCGCCAGTTACCGGTCAGTTCAGTTTGTACCACCCAATATACTGAGGCATAGTATGATCAGACGTTTATTAATTTACCCGATCGCCAGTTACCGGTCATGGGAGCATTTTATTATCCGGTCGCCAGTCACCGGTCAGTTTCAGTTCAGGGGCCACTTCCGTAGACCATAATCTCACCAGTAAAATTATTACAGGCTATTTTATTACAGGGCTCCAAGGAGCAAACATTTTCATTATGATTTTCAGTTCAGTTATGCATGTATTATAATTAATTGTGCCACGACATTTTTACGATATACCTCATGACATAATATTTTCACTTGCATGAAATTTTACTATATTATTTACTCGTTATTTACGGTATATGCATGTTGAGTCTTTAGACTCACTAGACTTTATTGTTGCAGGTACTGATGATGTCGGGGTCGAGGGCGGGGACCAGTGAGCTAGCTTGGGTCGGCAGTAGTGGAACCCGAGGACCTCATTTAGCACTTACTATTTTTTTTTCTGCTCAAACAGTTATCCGTTGTTGGATTATTCTAATATTGTTCTTTTACAAACAAATAATTTCTTCCGCTGCTATTTTTAATCATTTAAACTTTAGTTAACGGTCTATTTCATGAATGAGGCATTTTTCTTACTTTACAAAGAAAAATTTTAATTTTTCCGCAAATTTTCAAACACAAATTTTCGGGCCGTTATAAAAGGCCTCTTATTCTGATGCTGCTGATGAGTAGGGCGGTGCGGCACTTGGACTGGTCGCTTGCCCTGTCGATCTCTCTCAATATCAATCATATCCTGCTCTATAGCTAAAGCTCTGGAGACAGCGACGTCATAGGTAGTAGGGCCAGCCACCCTAACATCACGACGCAAGATCGGCCGTAGACCATCCATAAACTGTCTCAACTTGGCTCCCGCGTCATTGGCAATTAGGGGCGCAAAATGGCAACCCCTCTCAAACTTACGGATAAATTCCGTAACAGTCATGTCTCTATGCCTCAGGGTCATAAACTCCCTGGTCAACCTGGAACGCACATCGTCAGTAAAATATTTGGAGTAGAATACCTCTGTAAAGCGCGCCCAGCTCAGAGTAGCCAAATTCAAGGCTACGGATGCTCCTTCCCTCCATAAGCAGGCGTCTCCTCCAAACAAATAGGTCGCACAACGAAGTCTATCCTCATCTCCAAGCCCCATGAACTCAAAAATAACCTCAAGGGACTTAATCCAGCCCTCGAAAATCATGGTATCGTCATCCCTGAGAACTCCTTCGGTCTCATCTTCATGAACCGCTCATAGGTATCCTCAGGTCCAGTCTGCCTGGCTACCCCAGTATTGTTCCCCGCAAACTGTGCGAAGAACTGCGTCATTCCGGCTAGCATCTGGGCATTCAAGTCCGGTGGAGGGGGTGGTGGTAAATCTCTCTCCTGCCTACGATCCTCACCATCCTCATGACGATGTTCATCATCCCTCACGCGCTCAGGAATGCATCTAGGAGGAATATTGTCCCATACATAACCCATACGTAACTAACATGCATAATTTTTATTATTACTTTAAATTTAAATAAATACTGCATAATCATAATCTGAACATAAAATATCTCATGAAAACATGCTGTTAAAATATTTCATGCCTTAAACGAAATGAGTAAACATAAAACTTACAGACCGAAGACGTGACTTCTTGAGCTTCTCGAGGTCATTATTAGTACAACCCTTTTCAAGAACATAGGCTCTGATATCAACTGTAGAGGCCCGTATTTCGTATTTGAAAATTTGCGGAATTATTTAAAAATTTTCTCTTTAAATAAATAACATGCCTCATCCATAAATAAACTGATAAAGGATTTAATGTTTAAAGTAGCAGCGGAAGTAAATAATGTTTTCAAAACCACAACTTAAAATAATTCTTCAAAGTAAAAACTGAGATTGAAAAAAAATAGTAGATGATGAACATGGGTCCTCGGGTTACTACTACTGTAAAGGCCCGTATTTCGTATTCATATTTTAGCGGAATTATTAATATTTTTCTAAATAAATAATTATCTTGCCTCATTTATAAAATAAACATGTGAATAATTTTGACTTTAAAATATCAGCAAAGCAAATATTGCTTTCGAACAACAACTTAAAAATATATCCAACGTATTAAACTGAGTTTGAACATAAGAAAATGCATAAACTAAAACACGAGGTCCTCGGGTTCCTACTACCGCTGACCCAAGCTAACTCACTGGTCTACGCCCTCGGCCTCGACCTCATCAGTACCTACAACAATCAAGTCTAGTGAGTCTAAAGACTCAAAATGTATATATCGTGAATAACAAGTAAATATATCATAAAATCGCATGCAACGTAAAAATATGGTATCGTAAAGCGTACAGTGAGAGTCGTATCATGAATAATTATAACTACGTGCATATCTGAAAATCATACTTAAAATCTTTGCTCAATAGAGCTCTGTCATATCATATCATAATTTTCTGGTAGAGATAATGTTTCTAAGCAAGTAGCCCATAACATAACGTGAGCGCCTGATCAGACTAAACCACAGTATACTGGGCGATAGAGATCACCACACCCCTTGGACTGGATATCCGTACCCATACATAATCGTAAACCGGTCGTAAGTCACCGGGTGCAGAGGTCCTCGGTTGTGCCTACCGACTTCCAAACCCATAAACGTAAGGTGGCCACAAGACATATCGTATATATCTCAAACATAAACATTTTATATTTTTGTACACGTAATATAATTATAATCTTATTTTTTACCGGATGAGTTGGATCGCTCTCAGGCTTGCTGCAACTTAATTCTAATATGTGACACATGCAAATAATCTTGTATTGACCAAAACTCGACAATCGAACCAATAACGAGACGATTATGATCAACAACTTAATTTATCAATCATGGCTTTGTACCAAACCGAACCAACATTAAACTGCAGTTTAACCATGATTAATAATACCCCTCTCATACTGAAAAATATTCATGATGATAGTTGTACACGAAAATTGGTTAATGGAATCCAAAAACATAAAACACTCTTTCGAGAGTCATTTTGGCACATTGCAACATAAATTCCCGTACGACTTCTAAACTCAACCGAATCACAAACGGCCAAAAACATGACTTTCCTAACTCACTAAGGTACTGTCCAGTCCAAGGCCATAAGCTAAAAGCCAACCAAGAACTCAAACCACCACGAAAACCGAGACCCAAAGCTGCTGTCAAAATACAGCTGTAGCAGCTTGTGTGTTTGTGGTGTAAACTCTGAAATTAATGACCATTGGCTTGAACCACCGACAAAAGACTCTTACCAACATCCTAAGGCATGGTTTGGATCATGGCTAAGGGCTAAAAGCCAGCCACAACCCAAGCAAACACCTAGGACAATACCAAGCTTCTACCGAGAGCACCAATTCTGTGCAGTGGGATGTATTGAGTTGTTTTGTTGTCTGATATCATTCCAGTGGCTATATGATCAACCATGACTCGATCTAGACATGATGAAGTGTTATGAACCATGGCTATGGACTAGGAGCCAACCATCATCCATACAAACACTCAAAAACCGAAACACACTCACACAGAAAAATGAAGTAACCGAAGTGCATTTGTGTTGCTGCTGTGACATTTTGACGGATACGTGAATTAAACCTTGAAAGGTTGATTTGGTCCCATCCTAGACATGCTAAGGAAGGGTTCAGGCTATGGCTACCGTCCCTAGAACAGCCATGATCTGTACTCTCACCTTAAAAATCCAAGGAGCAAAACCATGAACCAAATCTGCTAACAATGAATTTTCCTACTGTCTACTTTAAACGTACGTGTGTGGGCTTAAACCAACAATTCAACAACACCTTAACATACTCTAGGACATGCCTAGATGCAGCCTTGAGTGCCTGGAATCGCACAACTCCCTGTAAGCAACAAAACACACCAAAACGTGAAATACCATTTCAAAATCCGTGAGTGGCACATGCAGTTTTCTTGCAAGGTTGCTGTAAATTTCGAGTTGTTGCTTGAATCATGCATATATAATGGTTTAAAATATCTATAGGACTTGATTGTAGAGTAAAGAAACAATATATACATGCCTGTAAATTGTTTTGAAGAAAACAAACCAATACGACGAATACAGCGCGGCGGAGTCAAAGTTGGTTTCTTCTTTCTCGTTCCGATGTTCTTACACGATTTTCAGCTGTAGTTTTCTCTGATATTTTGAATATCAGGGTTGGCAAAGGCTAGGTAATGAAGGTGAATGATATAAGAGGTGTTAAATGAGTCTTGGATTGCATTTAGTTGAAAGTTACAAGTGAGAATTTGAATTGTTTCTTCAACATTGTTGTAGCTGTTCTTATTCTTTTATTCTTGCTGCTAACTAACGATTTCAATAGCCTATAACTTCTGATATTTTCAACCATATGGGATGAAGGAATGGTATGTAATGGAGGTGATGGTTACAAGAGGTGTTAAAGATACCATAATATGCATTAAGGTGGGAGGTTACAAGTCAAGAAGTGGAATGGTTTTGAAATGATTTCTCCTCTAGCTGTCGTTGCTTTTATTCCTTATTCTTACTGCATATGCACGTTGATTTGCTAGGATAATGTCTTGAGTAAGATTGAGGTGTATTATAGTATTTGAATTTACTAATAACTATTGAATTAAAGGTGAGGAATTGTATTCATTTTAAAGGTCATTGAGGTGACTTGAATGAGGAGTTATCACACCTACAAAATGGCTTGACCGAAAATTATTACTAATTTTTGGCATGGTATAATATTGTTTAAGGCTTATATTTTAACTTCTTAAGGTTTAATACACTCATTATATATTTTAATGAATTAACCAATTGCTTTAGGATAGAATCTTGCATTGCATGCTTGGTCTAAAAATTTAAGTATTTAAATGATATGTTTAATTTCTTGAATATATTATTCCTAGATTAATTCATCCTCATTTGTTTACACATTTTAATTTAAGCTTTAATTAAATATTGAATCTAAAAGAACTTATTTAATAATTTAGCTCCAATTAATTTAATAAATCCTAAAACATTCTATTTCTTTAAATTAAATTAATCTTGACTTAAATTAAATTTAAGAATACTTTTCTTATTATTAATCTTAACTCTAATCTCTAAACTCCGGTCCAGCCTCGCGTATTTATCCTGAAAAGATAAAACTAAACATCTACCTTTAAAATAAATAATCATGACTTAACAATTATAAAAAATGAATTAAACACTTCTTCTATTTATAAAAATTCATTTTTTTTAATTTAAATAGTAGCAATTATGCATGGCTTATACGTAATCTGATTTTCGGGTTCTACAACTCTACCCCCTTAAAGGAATTTCATCCCCGAAATTAAAACTTACCGAATAACTTGGGATAATGACTCTTCATTTCTGGCTCAGATTCTCACGTAGCTTCCTCCTCCGAATGATTAAGCCATTTGACTTTCACTAGCTTGACCATTTTTTTCCGAAGCTTTTTCTCCTGCCTGTCTAAGATTTGCACTGGTCTTTCCTCGTATGTCAGGTTCGGAGTAAGCCGCAACGGTTCAGAGTTCAATACATGCGATGGATTCGCCATATACTTCCTCAACATAGAGACGTGAAACACGTTGTGTACTCCGGCCAGATTCGGCGGAAGAGCAACACGATAAGATAATGTCCCAACTCTGTCTAGGATCTCAAATGGTCCAATGAATCTCGGACTGAGCTTTCCTTTCTTCCCGAACCGCATGACACCTTTCATCGGTGCTATCTTCACAAAAACATGGTCACCAACAGCAAACTCTAAATCTCTTCTCCTCTGATCTGCATAACTCTTCTGTCTACTCTGAGCAGTCCACATCCTATCACGGATTTTGACTACCATATCAACGGTCTGCTGCACAATCTCCGGACCTAATTCTGATCTCTCCCCTACTTCATCCCAATGAATAGGCGATCTACACTTACGACCGTACATTGCTTCATATGGATCCATACCTATAGACGACTGAAAACTGTTGTTATAGGTAAACTCCACCAATGGCAACTTTGATTCCCAACTCCCGGAGAAATCGAGGACACATGCACGGAAAAGATCCTCCAAAATCTGGATAACTCTCTCTGACTGACCATCTGTCTGAGGGTGGAAAGCTGTGCTAAACAACAACTTCGTACCCATCGTTGAATGCAAACTCTTCCAAAATGAGGAAGTGAATTCAGGATCTCAGTCAGATACTATCAAAACGGGAATGCCATGAAGTCTCAAGATCTCCCGGATATATAACTCTGCATACTGGATCATGGAGAAAGTTGTCTTAATAGGAAAGAAATAAGCCGATTTCGTAAGACGATCTACAATCACCCATATAGCATTCGACCCTCTGACTGAATTCAGCAAACCGACAACGAAGTCCATGGTGACATTCTCCCACTTCCACTCAGGAATAGGAAGAGGCTTGAGCAAACCTGCTGGTCTCTGATGCTCCGTCTTCACTAGCTGGCAAGTTAGACACTCGGATACAAAACGTCTGATATCCTTCTTCATTCCGGGCCACCAATACAATAACTGCAGATCTTTGTACATCTTCGTACTCCCGGGATGAATAGAGTACGACGACATATGGGCCTCAGCTAAAATATCTGCTCGAATAGAATCGCTGCTAGGAACCTACATTCTTTCTCGATATCTAACAATACCGTGTCTTACTGTGTACAAGATACTGCCCTTGGCCTCATCTCTCTGCCTCCACTTTGCCAACTGCTCGTCTCCTAACTGTCCACTGAGAATACGGTCTAGAAGAGAAGACCGAATCGTCAAAGTAGATAGAGAGGAACTCCACCTCGAGGATATGTCCCTATATCAAACCTGTAACGTACCGTACTTTTACCTTTCACAATTTGCGGAAAAATTTAAAATTTTTTTAAACATAACATAACCTTCAAAGTTTGCCATAAAATATCTCAACCAAGTCCCCCATAAGACATGGTTGCTCGAAATAACTTCAAAAAAATTTGCTCACAAAAGGTATGATCAATGCGTTTCCCTCAAAACATTAAATCAGAGTAAATTAACATTTGCATAAAAACATAAGCATTGCGGTCCTCGGGTTAGCCTCCCGCTCAGTCCAAGCATGCTCCTTGGTCGCCACCTCCTGTCTCCTCATCAACATATTCACCTGCATCGATCAAGTCTAGTGAGTCTAAAGACTCAACACGTATAAACTGGGAAATAGAGAGTACTACATAATAAAACCGCATGTAACTTTAAAAATAGAACATACATACTTGAACTTGAATTTAACATGCTTGAAACATGAACATCGTGAGCTTAGCTTAGACGTGCCATCAACATGAGCTTTTCTTAAACATTCTCGTAACATAAACTTGAGCGTATAAAGCATAATTTTGCGTAGAGGCATGTTTCAAAGTAAGTGACCCATAACATAATAAGGCTTGATCAGACACACCACAGTACTGGGCTGACAGGGACGTATCCACTGCCGCATACATAAGGTCCCCGTTCATAAGTTTAACGGGTGGATTGGTTCCTGTTCATAAGTTTAACACTTTCCAATCCCGATCTGAACCCGTTCATAAGTTTAACGGGGCGGAGAGGTCCTCGGCCACGTTCACCGACTTCCAAACCCCTTCACACATTTGGTCACAAAGCAATTAGCATACCTCAAAACTTTAAAATGTTTTCTTTTGCACGTCATCATACTTACTTGGCGCTGAGGGATCCGTTGGATCTCGTTTGGGGCCGTTGCTGCAACATGCTAACATGAGCTCAAAAGTTTAACTTGCGTGACTTAGACGTAATCATCATGCCTATACCTAAGCTCAATCGCTTACTTAGGACATGCTAAAATTCCCATGACTCGACCATGTAAATCAGTGCACTAAACCAAGACATCAAACCTCAAAGCATATATCAATATTTTTCCCAAAATAATCAGTACACAGACCCCGTGCCTGGGTCCGTGTATGGGTCCGTATACATACTGTAAAATGTGTCATGAAGAAAAGGGAGGGCACGGACCCCGGGTCCGGGTCCGTGTCAAGGTCCGTGCACACTAGGTTTCTTGGCACTAAGGAGGAAACAAAGGCACGGACCCGGTGTTAGGGTCCGTGTAGGGGTCCGGCTAGCCACTATATGACGAAACCTGCGTGAAAACTTAACATGACATTTCTTTCTTCCAACCAACCCAAATGGACTAAGAATCGACACCCCGAGACACCTCCTAGGAAACTATAGCACCGAATCAAACCTTTAAAAATACTCCAATATGACTACGCATCCCAAACGATGCAACAAACCATGAACACGACAATTGACGAACAAACCCATCATAGAACTTTTAATGCATAGAAGTGCCCACCAACACGAAACGACAACCCAAAAATCATTCCAACGCCACGCTAAACATACTTAGACGCAACAACGATCACCCGTCGATCCCCAACGAAGCCTGCAACAAATAAACTTCAAGAACGCATCAATATCATAATTTACTGAAAACGCAGTTTGAGCAGTAACACGAAAAACACCATAACTCACTCAATTGTTATCCAAATCACTCGAATTTTATATCAAATCGAAGGTATCGAAAAGTTCTACATTTTGTACGCTGGAGGTTTTCTCAGATTCTCGACTTAAAAATCGCAGTAATCCAAAATACAGTGAAAAACGGGATTTTGGATCTAAAAACTATTGCAAGACGCATCGATGAATTTCCTGCTCAAACTACTACACATCACACATGTATTTTACGCATAAAAACAATGCAACACATACTATGACATGATCGACGCAGAAAAGAGAGATTATACGTGCCTTTAAATCTTTAACGTTACCGAACCGGCGATATCGAAGCGGAAGCGGTGCGAGACTTGATCCGGGACGATCGTGGCACTAATTTCTTGCAATAAAACTCACGAAAATTGTTGGGAGAATGGAGAGGAGGAGTGGCAGCTTCTAGTTCTAGGAACCCTAGAATTTGCTTAAAGAAAAACTTTTGAAAATGATATGAAGTGAAGAGTGTGTGTGTGTTAAACGTGTACTGGGGTGTGTGTAGATGTGTGTGTGCGTGAGTTTTGGGAGGGTAATTAAGGGAATAAATTAGCTTAATTACATAATTAGCAAGGTAAATCAAAGGCTAAATAAATTCCACATAAAATGTTAATCAAAATGCTAATAAAATACTAACATACTATTACTTTTAATAAAATCTCCTAATTTAAAATAAAATACACAAGTGTCATGTCTTTAAAGGTTTTAAAATTCTAAAATCACCAAATAAATAAATCAGGTTTTAAAATTACTAAACTATATAAATTATTTGAAATGCCCCATTCTTAGCTTAAAATAAAATACCGCATTAAAATCTCCAAAATCGTCGCCGGTCTCTAATCTTCGATCCCGCTTCGAATAATCGTCTGGAACATGAAACTCGAGAAAGCATTTTAACGTGCATCACAATAAACATGAATAATTTAAAATAATACATTTAAATAAATTATGCATGGTTAAGAAAATCATTTTAAATTAAATAACTGATTTAACAAATAAATAATGCATGGGTTTTACGTGTACGAATTTGGGCTCTACAGTTCCTCCCCCACTAATAAAAATTTCGTCCTCGAAATCAAGTCTTACCGAACAACTCCGGGTAGCGAAGTCTCATATCTGCCTCTAACTCCCAAGTGGCCTCTTCCACTGATTGGTTTAGCCACCGAACTTTGACTAGCTTAGTCACTTTGTTCCGGAGCCTATGCTCTTGCCTGTCTAGGATTTGGACTGGTTTTTCCTCATAAGACATGTCTGGAGCCAGCTGCAACGACTCATAACTCAGAATGTACGAAGGATTAGCCAGATATTTCCTCAGCATCGAGACATGGAACACATTGTGTACCCCGGTCAGATTTGGCGGAAGGGCAACACGATAGGCTAGTGTCCCAACTCTGTCCAAAATTTCAAACGGTCCAATGAACCTCGGACTCAACTTGCTACTTTTCCCGAATCTCATCACCCCCTTCACAGGTGCTATCTTGATGAAAATGTGATCACCAACGGCAAAATTCGAGATCTCTCCTCCTCTTATCAGCATAACTCTTCTGACGACTCTGGGCGGTCTTTATTCTATCACGAATCTTGACCACCACATCTGCAGTCTGCTAAACTATTTCTGGTCCAAGTTCCGCTCTTTATCCGACCTTGTCCCAATGAACTGGTGATCTGCACTTCCTTACATATAAGGCCTCGTAAGGAGCCATACCTATTGATGTTTGGAAGCTGTTCTTGTATGTGAACTCCACTAGAGGTAGTCTAGACTCCCAAGTTCCTTGAAAATCAATCATACACGCTCGCAACAATTCCTCTAAAATCTGAATCACTCGCTCAGACTGGTCATCTGTCTGCGGGTGAAAAGCTGTACTGAAAAGCAGCTTTGTCCCCATGGCTGCATGTAAGCTCTTCCAGAAGGAAGATGTGAATCTCGGGTCCCTGTCGGACACAATTGAAACTGGGAATCCATGCAGACGGACTATCTCCCTGATATAAAGCTCCGCATACTGCGTCATGGAGAAAGTCGTCTTCACCGACAAGAAATGCGCTGACTTGGTGAGTCGGTCCACTATAACCCAAATAGCATTAAAACCTCTGACTGATCTAGGCAGCCCAACCACAAAATCCATAGTAATATTCTCCCATTTCCACTCTAGGATCGGGAGTGGCTTAAGCATCCCGGCTGGCCTCTGATGCTCTGCCTTCACCTGCTGACAAGTGAGGCATTCTGACACAAATCGGCGGATGTCTCTCTTCATCCCTAGCCAACAATACAAAATCTGGAGATCCTTATACATCTTGGTACCTCCTAGATGGATAGAATACTGAGATGCGTGTGCCTCTGTCAAAATATCATGTCTGATCGATTCACCACTAGGCACCCACATTCTACCTCTGTATCTCACAATCCCATCTGACACTGTATAAAGAACACTGCCCTTGGCCTCATCTTTCAGTCTCCATTTCTGTAGCTGCTCATCTGAAGACTGTCCTGCCCGGATACGGTCTTGCAAATCAGATTTGACTTTCAGATTAGACAGCCTAGGAGCTCTGCCCTCACGATAAATCTCTAGACCAAACTTCTGAATCTCAGACTGAAGAGGTCTCTGCACTGACAAATGCGCTACAACTGCCATCTTCCTGCTCAATGCGTCTGCGACAACATTAGCCTTTCCCGGATGGTAGCTAATTTCGCAGTCGTAATCCTTCACCAGCTATAACCACCGTCTCTATCTCATATTCAGCTCTTTTTGGGTGAAGAAATATTTGAGACTCTTAAGATCGGTGAAAATCTGACATTTCTCGTCGTATAGGTAATGTCTCCAAATTTTCAGTGCGAAGACAACGGCGGCTAACTCAAGATCATGCGTCGGGTAGTTCTTCTCGTGCACTTTCAACTGCCTGGAAGCATAAGATATGACCCGACCCTGCTGCATCAATACTGCGCCTAACCCGAGCTTAGATGCATCGGTATATAACACAAAGTCTCCTTGCCCTGATGGCATGGCTAGCACCGGCGCAGAAATAAGATCTTGCTTCAACGTATCGAAGCTCTTCTGACATTCATCACTCCACACAAATTTGGCATTTTTCTTGGTTAGTGAAGTGAGCGGAACTGCTATGGACGAAAACCCCTGAATAAACTTTCGGTAGTAACCCACTAAACCCAAAAAGATGCGGATTTCATATGCATTCTTTGGCTCAACCCATTCCTTGACAGCTGCTACTTTCGCTGGATCCACCTCGATTCCACTGCAAGATACTATATGCCCCAAAAACGCTACTTTCTGCAACCAAAACTCGCACTTACTGAACTTCGCAAATAACTTGCGACTCTGCAAAATCTGTAAAACTGTCCTCAAGTGCTGGCTGTGTTCCTCATGGCTCTTCGAGTATATAAGGATGTCGTCAATGAATACTATGACGAATTGATCGAGGAACGGCTGAAATACTTGGTTCATGAGATCCATGAAAATTGCTGGAGCATTTGTCAATCCAAATGGCATCACCAAGAAATCGTAATGCCCATATCTAGTCCTGAAAGCTGTCTTGTAGACATCTGCATCCTTCACTTTCAGCTGATGATACCCTGATCGAAGATCTATCTTGGAGAACACAGTAGCTCCCTACAACTGATCAAACAAGTCTTCGATTCTAGGCAACGGGTACTTATTCTTGATCGTTACCTTGTTCATCTCACGGTAATCGATGCACAGTCTCATGCTTCCGTCTTTCTTTTTCACAAAGAGCACTGGTGCGGCCCACGGTGAGAAACTCGGACGGATAAACTCCTTGTCTAAGAGCTCTTGAATCTGCTGCTTAAGTTATAACATCTTTGCTGGAGCTAATCTGTACGGTGCCTTAGAGATTGGCACCTGTGCCTGGCATGAGATCGATTGCAAACTCCACCCCTCTATCTGGTGGATGGCCTGCGACGTCGTCTGGAAAGACGTCTGGGAAATCTCTGACTACTGGCACCCCTGATATAGAAGGAGTGGGCACGTCCTGATGCTGAGACAACGCTGGCCAAGAAGGCCTGACACCCCTTCGAAATGAGTCTCCGTGCCTGCATGCAAGAGATCACGCGCGGGAAACTCCTCCATCTGGCTGGCTCAAAAAGAAACTGCTCCATGCCCAATGGCCTGACTAACACTGATCTCTTCTGAAATTCGATAATAAATCTGTTCTTAGTCAGCCAGTCCATTCCCAATATGATGTCGAATTCTAGCATCGGTAATAGGATGAAATCTGCATATACTAGGTGTCCATGCAGTTCTAGATCGATAACTCTGACCACACTGGTAGCTAACAGCTCTTCCCCTGATTGGACTGTCACTGAAAAGTCCACGTCTTGGCCAATGGACTTGAGGTTCAAATGATTAGCAAAAGTCTCTGATATGAAGGAGTGAGTGGCTCATGAGTCTATCAGTGCAGTTGTGGATAATCTCTTAATAAAAATGTTTCCTGAGATGCGTTAGCACAACAAAAAACTTATATCCCCAACATACAAACAGTAACCTAAAGCATAATAGAACTCAATATCCCAAGTCACCCAAAATATTACTAGCACACTAATAATCTCAAGCAAAATTTCCACATGCCTGGCAAAATAATACTGAGTTTAGGTAGAGAAGTTTACCAGTCAGTAAAGTGGTGTCTGGATCCGCCTCCTGTGCATGCATGGCGAATACCCTGCCCTGGGTTGGCTGTTTCCACTACAGGCACTCCTTCACAATGTGGTCACTGGATCAGCGTTTGAAGCATTTTCCTGATCCGTACAAACACTGGCCCCTATGCTGACGATTGCACTTTGGGCACACGGGGTATTCTGGCTTCTGAGGAACTCCCTGCTGCTGGATTGGACCCTTGCCCTACGGCGGTCCATGATACTGCTTCTTCCCTGGCGGCCCCTGGGGAGGCATCCTATGCTGGGGTCGCTGATGCTGTTGTTGCTGCTGCTGGTACTGCGGAGCCTGATAGGGCCTCTTGCCCTGCCTATCAGCCTCAATATCTCGCTGGTCTTGCTCTGCCGCCAGCGCTCTAGATACGGTGACTGCATAAGTAGTAGGGCCAGCTACCCTCACATCAAGGCGCAAGATCAGCCGCAGTCCATCCATGAAATGCCTCAGCTTTGCTTGGGCATCATTCGCAATGAGGGGTACGAAGTAACACCCCCTCTCAAACTTTCTGACAAAATCTGCCACACTACCGTCTCCCTGTCTCAGCATCATAAATTCCCTGGTCAGACGAGAGCGTACCTCTTCAGTGAAGTACTTGGCGTAGAACACCTCTTTGAATCCTTTCCACGACAGAGTCTGCAAGTTTACTGACACTGATGCACTCTCCCACCATAATCTAGCATCCCCTGACAGCAAGAATATAGCACATCTGACCCTGTCAGCGTCAGTCAGCTCCATAAAGTCAAGTATTACCTCGTTGGACTTGATCCATCCCTCAGCTACCATCGAGTCAGTAGTACCCGTAAACTACTTCGGACTCATCCTCCTGAACCTCTCATACACTGCCTCTGGTCTAGGCCTCTCCTCGGGGCCTACAGCAGTCTGGTTCCTCGCAAACTGTGCGAAGAATTGCGTCATAGCAGCAAGCATCTGCGCCTGCATATCTGGAGGTGGTGGTGGAGGATTGGCTCTTCCCTCATCTCGAGGCTCCCTGTCCTCCTCCCTAGCTTCCCGGTTAATCATACGTCTAGGAGGCATACTGTTCCAATGAATTGTCCAGCACGTAAACCCAACATGCATGAATAGGATATAAATGACATACGATGCACGAAATTTGAACTTAAACATGAACATGCTGAAATCATGGCTTAATTCATACTACATAGCATAAATTTTTGAAACTTTAAAACTTACAGACTTGAGGTGTGACTTTGTGAGCTTCTTGCGGCTGGCGGTAGGCGTAACCCTTTACAAGAACACCGCTCTGATACCAACTGTAACGTACCGTACTTTTACCGTTCAATATTTGCGGAAAAATTTAAAATTTTCTTAAACATAACATAACCTTCAAAGTTTGCCATAAAATATCTCAACCAAGTCCCCCATAAGACATGGTTGCTCGAAATAACTTCAAAAAATTTGCTCACAAAAGGTATGCTCAATGTGTTTCCCTCAAAACATGAAATCAGAGTAAATAAACATTTGCATAAAAACACAAACATTGCGGTCCTCGGGTTAGCCTCCCGCTCAGTCCAAGCTTGCCCCTTGGTCGCCACCTCCTGTATCCTCATCAACATACTCACCTGCATCGATCAAGTCTAGTGAGTCTAAAGACTCAACACCTATAAACTGGGAAATAGCGAGTACTACATAATAAAACTGCATGTAACTTAAAAAATAGAACATACATACTTGAACTTGAATTTAACATGCTTGAAACTTGAACATCGTGAGCTTAGCTTAGACGTGCCATCAACATGAGCTTTTCTTAAACATTCTCGTAACATAAACTTGAGCATATAAAGCATAATTTTGCGTAGAGGCATGTTTCAAAGTAAGTGACCCATAACATAATAAGGCCTGATCAGACACACCACAGTACTGGGCTGACACGGACGTATCCACTGCCGCATACATAAGATCCCCGTTCATAAGTTTAACGGGTGGATTGGTCCCTGTTCATAAGTTTAACGCTTTCCAATCTCGATCTGAACCCGTTCATAAGTTTAACGGGGCGGAGAGGTCCTCGGCCACGTTAACCGACTTCCAAACCCCTTCACACATTTGGTCACAAAGCAATTAGCAGACCTCAAAACTTTAAAATGTTTTCTTTTGCACGTCATCATACTTACTTGGCGCTGAGGGATCCGTTGGATCTCGTTTGGGGCCGTTGCTGCAACATGCTAACATGAGCTCAAAAGTTTAACTTGCGTGACTTAGACGTAATCATCATGCCTATACCTAAGCTCAATCGCTTACTTAGGACATGCTAAAATTCCCATGACTCGACCATGTAAATCAGTGCACTATACCAAGACATCAAACCTCAAAGCATATATCAATAATTTTTCCAAAATAAGCAGTACACGGACCCCGTGCCCGGGTCCGTATACATACTGTAAAATGTGTAATGAAGAAAAGGGAGGGCACGGACCCCGGGTCTGGGTCCGTGTCAAGGTCCGTGTACACTCGGTTTCTTGGCGCTAAGGAGGAAACAAAGGCACGGACCCTGTGTGAGGGTCCGTGTAGGGGTCAGGCTAGCCACTGTATGACGAAACCTGCGTCAAAACTTAACATGACATTTCTTTCTTCCAACCAACCCAAATGGACTAAGAATCGACACCCCGAGACACCTCCTAGGACACTATAGCACCGAATCAAACCTTTAAAAATACTCCAATATGACTACGCATCCCAAACGATGCATCAAACCGTGAACACGACAATTGACGAACAAACCCATCATAGAACTTTTAATGCATAGAAGTGCCTACCAACACGAAACGACAACCCAAAAATCATTCCAACGCCACGGTAAACATACCTAGACGCAGACACGATCACCCTTCGATTCCCAACGAAGCCTGCAACAAATAAACTTCAAGAACGCATCAATATCATAATTGATTGAAAACGCAGTTTGAGCAGTCCCACGAAAAAAAACGTAACTCACTCAATTTTTATCCAAATCACTCGAATTTTATATCAAATCGAAGGTATCAAAAAGTTCTACATTTTTCTCGTTGAAAGTTTTCTCAGATTCTCGACTTAAAAATCGCAGTAATCCAAAATACAGTGAAAAACGGGATTTTGGATCTAAAAACTATTGCAAGACGCATCGATGAATTTCCTGCTCAAACTACTACACATCACACATGTATTTTACGCATAAAAACAACGCAACACATACTATGACATGATCGACGCAGAAAAGAGAGATTATACGTGCCTTTAAATCTTTAACGTTACCGAACCGGTGATATCGAAGCGGAAGCGGTGCGAGACTTGATCCGGGACGATCGTGGCACTAATTTCTTGCAATAAAACTCACGAAAATTGTTGGGGGTAATTAAGGGGATAATTTAGCTTAATTACATAATTAGAAAGGTAAATCAAAGGCTAAATAAATGCCACATAAAATGTTAATCAAAATGCTAATAAAATACTAACATACTATTAATTTTAATAAAATCTCCTAATTTAAAATAAAATACACAGGTGTCATATCTTTAAAGGTTTTAAAATTCTAAAATCACCAAATAAATAATTTAGGCTTTAAAATTACTAAACTAAATAAATTATTCGAAATGCCTCATCCTTAGCTTAAAATAAAATACCGCATTAAAATCTCCAAAATCGTCGCTCGTCTCTAATCTTCGATCCCGCTTCGAATAATCGTCTGGAACATGAAACTCGAGAAAACATTTTAACGTGCATCACAATAAACATGACTAATTTAAAATAATACATTTAAATAAATTATGCATGGTTAAGAAAATCTTTTTAAATTAAATAACTGATTTAACAAATAAATAATGCATGGGTTTTACGTGTACGAATTTGGGCTCTACAAAACCTCTGTATCTCAAACTGAAGAGGTCTCGAAACCACAAAATGAGCCATCACTGCAACTTTCCTGCTCAACGCATCCGCAACTACATTAGCTTTGCCAGGATGGTAGCTAATGTCGCAGTCGTAGTCCTTCACTAGCTCCAACCAACACCTCTGCCTCATATTCAACTCTTTCTGTGTAAATAAGTATTTGAGACTTTTGTGGTCGGTAAAGATCTGGCACTTCTCCCTCGTACAGATAATGCCTCCAAATTTTCAATGCAAATACTACGGCCGCCAACTCTAGATCATGGGTAGGATAATTCTTCTCATGAATCTTCAACTGACGAGAAGCATATGTTATCACCTTCCCATGTTGCATCAACACTGCTCCTAAACCAAGTTTCGAAGCATCGGTATACAAAACAAAATCTCCGGGTCCTGAAGGCATGGCCAATACTGGCGCTGAAATAAGAGCTTGCTTCAATGTATCAAAGCTCTTCTGACATTCTTCGCTCCACACATACTTAACATTCTTCTTCGTCAATGATGTGAGTGGAACTGCGATGGAGGAGAATCCCTGAATAAACTTCCGATAGTATCCTGCTAACCCAAGGAAACTATGGATCTCTGATGCATTTTGCAGCACAACCCAATCTCTTACTGCTGCAACTTTCGTCGGGTCTACCTCAATACCGCTGCTAGAAACGAAGTGGCCTAAGAACGCCACCTTCTCTAACTAGAACTCGCACTTGCTGAACTTCGCTTATAACTTGTGCTTTTGCAAGGCCTGCAGTACTGTGGTTAGATGTCTGCTGTGATCATCTTGATTCTTTGAGTAGATGAGAATATCGTCTATGAATACTATCACGAACTGATCAAGATACAGCTGAAATATGCGATTTATGAGATCCATGAAGATCGCTGGCGCATTCGTCAAACCGAACGGCATCACAAGAAACTCGAAGTGGCCATAACGAGTCCTGAAAGCAGTCTTGAGAACATCATAGTCTTTCACCCGCAACTGATGATGTTGGAAACTAAATTCTGGAGTTTGACAAAACATAAATCAATCGACTAAACCAACTAATACATGAAAGCATATTCGGCAGCTGAACATTCAACTAAAATCAGTTGACACAAACTGATCAGTTGAGAACTGATCAGTTAAAACAATCAGCCGAAAACATTAAAGCTTCTCAACTGAAGATACCTCGGGAAAGATCATTCAACATACAAAAAGACATATCAGACAGCAACTGAATGTGGAAAGCCGCACTGCATAGAAAAATGTATTTCGGCTATTGAGATTAATACGCCGTCTTACAATAAATGATGAAGCGGCAATCAAGAACTCTGTCCAAGAAATGATAAGGAGGCAATCAACGGATACGAGAATTCAAAATTATCGTTGAAAGATAAGTCTATAAATATGACTAAAGAGCAGTTGACAAAATAGACGATTGACCAATCTCAAACTTGCCATTACTCTGTTAAAATCTCTGCTCACACCTATCAGATCTATTCGTAGCGATCAAGGCTACATATTGAGCAATCTAGCACTGTGAAATATTGAAAACTCGATAAGTGCTAAGTTCAGTTACTTACAGAGATCATTGTATTATACTAAGACTTTCAGTTCAGGCAATAGATAAGTCCTAACTGAAGTGGGTCTGTACAAGCGTTGTACTCGATCAAAGTCTTTTAGTGAATATCCTATCCTTGTGATAGAAGGGGTGACGTAGGAGTTATTCAATTCTCCGAACATCCAGAAACATATTGTGTTGTCTTTACTTCAGCTTTTTATTTCCAGTTAGATATTCTATCTTTCAATCAGTTTATTTTCCGCAACTGCTTATTCAGTTTAACTGATTGATAATTGACAGACGGGATACTCAGTTCAGTTTGTAACAAAACTGAACTACCTTTTTCGAAAAACATTTAAATTCCTAGAAATGTTTATTCAACCCCCCCTTCTAAACACTCCTTAGTCAATAACCGATCCTAACAAGTGGTATCAGAGCGAGGCATATCCTGTCAAAGATTATCTATCTTCAATCTAATCACTATGTCTTCATTCAATAAGATTCCAATGTTCTCCAGGGAAGATTTTGATGATTGGAAAATCAGAATACAGGCTCATCTAGCTGCACAAGACGATGACATGTGGTACGTCATAACTGACGGACCCACGAAAATTTTGAAAGCAAACACAGATGTTGCTATTACTGAAGGGGCACCTCACCGAATTGAAAAGCCTCGAGATGAGTGGACTACAGAGGACAAAAGAAAGGCAAATCTAGACAACGTTGCAAAAGACATATTGTATAAGACACTGGACAAAGTAACGTTCAGTAAGATCAAAATGTGCAAAACCGCCAAAGAAATTTGGGAGAAGTTAATTCAACTTTGCGAAGGAAATGATCAAACAAAAGAAAACAAACTTTCAGTTGCTATGCAGAAGTTCGACAACATCAGATGAAGATGGGAGAAACAATGGATGAGTATGATGAAAGAACAAGTTGTATCATCAACGAACTAAATGCACTTGGAAAAGTATATACAAATAAAGAAGTAGCGTTGAAAGTAATCAGAGGACTTCCCAAAGAATGGGATGTCAAAACTATGGCAATGAGGGAATCCAAAGATCTTAACAAAGTTGAACTTCATGATTTATTTGCAGATCTAAAAGCATATGAGTTTGAACTTCAAACTCGAGAAGGAGAACCATCTACTCCAGCAGCAACTACTGCCTTGACTGCTGTTAGAAATGAATCAACTGGTTCAGTTGAGAAAACTGCTGATCAGCTGAGCAATGATGCCATGTCTCTATTCATTAAGAAATTTGGAAGATTCATGAGGAAAAATCAAGGAAATTTTCAGAAGAATTATCAAAGAAACAACTCCAGAGAAGAGTCTAATGTATGTTTCAACTGTGGCAAATCCGGTCACTTTATTGGCAACTGTCCAAAGCCTAATGGGCAGAAACTGACAGCGAAGAGTCAGACCCAGAAAGCTCTTGCAGTTCAAGTGAGGATGAGGAAGAAGTAACATGCCTAATGGCAGATAACATAGAAGATCAATCAAGCTGCGAGCAGGTATTTGATTTTAGCTCTATTGATTTTACACGAGAAGAACTCATCTCAACTCTTCATGACATGGTCAATGAGTATCAAAAGCTTGCTTTATCATTTGAAAAACTCAGCGCAAAGCAAGATGATCCCAAAGACAATAAAACAAAAACTAATGAATCAATTGAAATGTTGAGTCTAAAAAGGGAGATTGCTGAACTCACTAATGAAAGAAGCAGGAATCAATCAATGATTCAAAAATTGTCGCTTGAAAATACAAAGCTCAATGAGCTCATTCAAGTTTGGAACAAATCATCTAAAACTTTAACTAATATACAGAACTCTCAAAAATCAGTTGATGATAAAACTGGTTTAGGATTCTGTGGTAAAGATGATTTGTCTTCCCAAGATACTCAACCAAAACTGAATATGAACAAAGGGAAATATATTCACTTTGTAAAATCAGTTATGGTACAAAATCAAGAAGAGTCGAGCAAACTGACTGAACAACCATCTCAGAATATGAATAAAGGCATGAGATGTGGAATTGGATATACTCCAAAGGGTAAGACTGACTCATGGAATCAGCAACCGAAAACTCTCAGCAGGAAATATTCATATGGCTACTCAAACTACTACAATAGTAAGCCAGTTCAGAAAAGATATCGGCTGAACAATCAGTTGAAAAAGAACAAAACACATGTCATATCATCCACACACTATACACCAAGCACACACAGACAGGGAAAGACTATATGGAATACAGCAACAGGACAGTCAGTTAAACTGATTCAAGTCTGGATTCCAAAAGGACTAATCAACTATGGACCCAAATAGAAAAGGGTACCAGAATCTTATTTTGCGTTTAATTGCAGGCAACAGGAACAAGTATTGGATCAATATGGTATCTGGACAGTGGATGTTCACGACACATGACAGGAGATTCAAACTTATTGTCACAACTGGTCAAATACAATGGTCCAAACATCAGTTTTGGGGATAATTCCAAAGGTAAAACTGTGGGTAAGGGTAAGCTTATCCATGGTAACTTCACCATTAATGATATTTTATTAGTCGAGAATCTTAAGTATAATCTGATAAGCATTAGTCAGTTATGCGATAATGGATTCTCAGTTCAGTTTGACAAACACTCTTGTTCAGTCAAAAACTCAACTGAAGAGATTATTCTAACTGGCAAAAGGTGTGGAAACACTTACAAAGTCAGTTGGAATGATCAACCTTATACACCAGTATGCTTTATTGCGTCTAAATCATCTCAAAACTGGTTGTGGCATAAACGGTTAAATCATTTAAATTTTAAATCTATTGCCTATCTGAGTAAGCATGAACTTGTAACTGGTTTGCCCAAAATAAATTTTTCAAAAGAAAAACTTTGTTCAGCATGTCAGTATGGAAAACAAGTTCGATCCTCTTTCAAAAACAAAGGCTGTAAATCTTCATCCCGATGCCTAGAATTATTGCATATGGATCTCTTTGGTCCAATACCAATCATGAGCTTAGGGGGAATGAAATACACCTTAGTGGTCGTAGATGACTTTTCAAGATTTACTTGGGTTATATTTCTCAAATCCAAAGACCATACTGCTGCACAACTGATTAAACTTTTCAAAAGACTTTTAAATGAAAAATCAGTTGGGATTGATCGAATCAGATCTGATCGAGGAACTGAATTCATCAATCAAACACTTTCAAACTTTTTAGAAAATACTGGAATCAAGCATGAGTTCTCAGCAGCAAGGACACCTCAGTAAAACGGTGTAGCTGAGAGAAGGAATCGGACTCTTAAGGAAGCTGCTAGAACGATGCTTGCTGATTCAGGTATTTCTCAAAGATTTTGGGCAGAAGCAGTAAACACTGCATGCTACACTCAGAACAGATCAATGATTAATAAAAATCACAAGAAAACACCATATGAGATCTGGCATGGAAGAAAAAGCATAATCACTTACTTCAAAATATTTGGCTGTAGATGCTTTATTCATAACAATGGTAAAAATTATCTAAAAGCATTCGATGTCAAATCTGCAGAAGGAATATTCCTTGGATATTCATCAGTTAGCATAGCTTACAGAGTATTTAATAAGAAAACTTTGAATGTTGAAGAATCTGCACACGTTGATTTTGATGAAACTGCACTAATCGATAAGCCAACTGATCAAGTTGAGCTAGCTGATCGTTTTACAGATATCAGTCTGGAAGATGATGACTCAGACGAAGATCGTAATAATCAGAATATCTTTCATACACCTGAACCTGAGATATTGGATCAACCAGCTGAATTGGAAGCAAATCTTGACAATCAGTTGATGGAGCAAACTAATGGAAATCAATTATCAACTGAATCAGTTCCAACTGAAACTGAAAACATTCAGTTACCCAACGAAGAATTTGCTGGCTGTGAAGCAACAAATGCTGAATTTAGATGGAAGAAATCACACCCTCCAGAACTGGTAATAGGTAACCCATCTGATCCAGTAAGAACCAGAAATCAGGTGCTCAATCTATTTATTCATTCAGCTTTTGTATCTCAATTAGAACCAAAGAAAACTGACGAAGCTCTTGCTGATCCTAATTGGATTAATGCAATGCTAGAAAAGCTAAATCAGTTTGTTCATAACAATGTCTGGAACTTAGTTCCAAGACCAGTTTCTAAAACTGTTATAGGTACAAAGTGGGTATACAGCAAACTGAACGAAGACGGTTCAGTTGTGCGCAACAAAGAAAGGCTCGTAGCACAGGGCTATAGACAAGAAGAAGGGATAGATTATGATGAGACATTTGCACCAGTTGCAAGACTGGAGGCAATCATAATATTTCTTGCTTATGCATCTTTCAAGAACTTTAAAGTCTATCAAATGGATGTGAAAAGTGCATTCCTAAATGGCCAATTGTAGGAAGAAGTCTACGTTGAACAACCTCTAGGTTTTATCAATCATAATTTCCCTGATCATGTTTATTATTTGAACAAGGCATTGTATGGTCTCAAACAAGCTCCACGAGCTTGGTATGAAACCCTATCCAAATTCCTAACTGATCATGATTTTACTGTTGGATCAGTTGATAAGACTTTGTTTAAATTCTCGAAAAATGATCATATCTTACTTGTTCAAATTTACGTTGATGATATTATATTTGGGTCAACTAACCCCAAATTATGCAAGAAATTTGCTAAGTTGATGCAGGAAAAGTTCGAGATGAGCATGATGGGTGAGCTGACATTCTTTCTTGGTTTACAAGTGAAGCAACTGGATTCAGGAACATTTTTTAGTCAAACAAAATATACCGAGGAATTGCTGAAGAAATTTGGCATGGAATCTTGTTCAACAGCAAGTACTCCAATGAGCTCATCAATTAAATTAGATACTGATCAAGGGGGAATATCAGTTGAGACGACACTTTACAGAGGTTTAATAGGTTCTTTATTGTACCTAACTGCTAGTCGTCTTGATATTATGTTTGCTGTATGTATATGTGCAAGATTTCAAGCTAACCCTAAGCAATCACATTTTTCTGCGGCCAAACGTATCTTGAGATATCTTAAGGGCACGGAAAATGTTGGTTTATGGTACTCTAAAGACTCATCTTTCAATTTAGTTGGCTATTCAGATGCAGATTATGCAGGATGCAAGCTTGATCGAAAAAGCACAAATGGATCATGTCAGTTTCTAGGAGACAGACTGATCTCTTGGTTCAGTAAAAAGCAAACATCCATAGAACCTTCCACAACTGAAGCAGAATATCTTGCTGCTGGAAGCTGCTGTGCACAACTGCTTTGGATTCAGCAACAACTGAAAGATTA
This sequence comes from Primulina eburnea, assembly GCF_022965805.1. Lineage (NCBI taxonomy): Eukaryota > Viridiplantae > Streptophyta > Magnoliopsida > Lamiales > Gesneriaceae > Primulina > Primulina eburnea. The sequence goes on from NC_133113.1 coordinate 19,211,868, forward strand.
TGGTGTCGATGCAAAGGAGTCACCGATATTCTGTGACAACACAAGTACAATCGCTATAACATATAACCCAGTTCTTCACTCCAGAAGCAAGCACATAGATGTCAGACATCACTTCATCAGGGATCATGCACTGAAGAAAAACATCAGATTGGAGTATGTCTCAACGGAACAACAAGTAGCTGACATCTTCACAAAACCACTACCAGAGGCTAAGTTTTCTTATTTTCGAAACATTCTTGGTTTAATTGATTTATCTTAAATATTATTAGAAATATAACTTCTTCAACAGAATTAAAAACAGAAAATAAGAACACAATAAATTAAGAATAATATTTCATTAAGAATACCAACGTTCCCAATTTACAGAACAAATCATAGATCCAACTGTATCTAGCCATGCTCTAACCCAATCATTCAACTCATAGATTCGAACTCTGGCAAATGCCCTAGACTTCGAAATTTTATCAACAACATGCCATTCCTTCCACAGCAGTGCCTCTAAAAGACATTTATCCTCCACCAACTCTCTAACATGGCTAACCTCAAAACGAGCAAGATATTTCAGTGCTCTCCTTTCCTGAGCACGAGTAGGAATGACACCACTGTCACTCACATTCTTCAACTCTTGAATTTTTTCCCAGGTTGTCAGTACCTTTTGAAAGACATATTTCTCCATTTTTCTTTTAATTTCAGCTAAACGAGGGGCTGACTGATCAGTCACATGAACATGAGTGCTACTGTAGTGACCCGTTCCAGAATCACCTACTAATCAGAACTTAAGCATGCAAAATTAACATTTAAAACTGAATCAGGTAAACAGCGGAAAAACAGTAATACAACCCAATCGAATCTGTAAGTACAAAATACTTTAAACAACCAAATCGAACTAAATTCCAAGAACAAATACCAACAACTACAGGTTAACCTCTGCCAGCTCCCTGACCACTCCCTCCTGGACCGTCCAACCTGAGACCTGCCCCATCGAATAGGGTGTCCAAAACAGAGATAAACCGAGGACGTGAGCATAAAACGCTCAGCACCGAAAGCATGAGTATACAAGACTATGACATGCATGTATGCAAAATGTACTGGATACCAGGATCTGGGTATAACGAAATACTGCTCAGGTAAATGACGTCATGGTATGTAGCACTCTGCGCCGTCGCACCAGGAGGTGGCTCCCATACCAAAATAAACCTGTGGATATACCGGTGACCTGACCACCGTCGGCCAACGGGGTCCAACCATCCACAACAAACGAGGGCTGAGCACCCTCTCAACAGGCTATCTCAAAGATAATCAGGCTCAACATGATTATGCAAATGCCGCATAATAAACCATGCATCATATGACAGATAATAATGCAACATATAAACATGCAACACATATTAAAGCATACTCAATCCTGCTATCTCGGATAGTACTTTCGTACCTCAAACCAGTAGATCCTAGCAATCAGCCCTAGAATCAATCCTGCGTCCGTAGTCAGCCCACTGATGCCGCTAGCTCCCAACTAGAGCACAGCTCCGCTACAAAACCAGTAGCTCCCCGCTAGTGCCTGAACCTCGGGAAAAGACTAGAAACCCATCAGAAACGACTAAAACGCTCTGGAACACTCGGAATTGGCGAGTAAAAAGTGAAGCCTCGCGCCTCTATTTATAGACAACGATCGGTAGATCCGAACCCACTTCGGAAGATCCGATCCCACACTTCGGACGATCCGAACCCTGATCGGACGATCCGAATCCTGCATGTCTTCCACGTGTCCAGCCACCTGTCTCTGACGATCCGAACCCTGATCGGACGATCCGAACCCTGCATGGCTTCCACGTGTCCAGCCACCTGTCTCGGACGATCCGAACCCTGATCGGACGATCCGAACCCTGATCTGACGATCCGAACCCTGTTCGGTCCTTTCGATCCCATCGAAATATAATTAATCCAATAATTAACTCAAATTAGGCATCGGGATACTACAGCTACTGCCTGTATCAGAATCAGACATATTGAAAGTTTTACTGATAATATATCCCATTGTGATCACTATTTATAGGAAAATGAAGAAGCCGAAGAGTTTTAAGTCATTAAATATGTCTTTCCTATTTACCAAGGATTTTTAGTTATGAGTTAATTATTAATAACTCATATTAGTTTGAATATTATAACCAACTTATTAAAATTAATCCTTTATCAGTTTATTTGTTTATCACAACTGATATCAGTTAGCGTTTAAGTGTTTATATCTCATCGCAGATCATTGTGCACAAAAACAAAATAAAATGACACATTAATCAAAATAAATATTTCATTCATCCATAAATATTTGACAGGATTACATGATCATAAGTTTCCTTCACACTAGCTATCCACATGTTCATCCAAGCAGCTAGTGCTGAGGAAGAAGTTTTGCAGAAACTATGTGAAGATGCGATGCTGTTAAGAGTCTCCATCTCCTTACGCAACATCAATTCATAAAGGTGGCCCTCCTTGAAGGCATCCACCTCTGCAGAAATTTTTAAGTGCTCTCGCACTTCTCTCAACTGGGCCATCCGCCTAAAGGTGGTGACCCTTCCTGAGTTGTACAGGAGCTCTAGCTCCTGTAACTCTTCCCAGTAGGGAAGACTAGCATAGAAGACCTTGTCTTCTATCGCAGCTTTTTGTGCCTCAAGTGAAACTGGAACGACGCTTGAACTACATGCTCCTGCCATTTCTTCTTAAAAGTTTTCTGCTGATACTTGTGACTAACTTTTCAGTCTTATTCAAGGACAAGGAAAACGAAAGGACGCTTCTCTCTGTGACCATTGATATGCCAAGCACTATACTCGTCTTTAATCATTACTGTCTATTGCCGTCATTTTTCTTTAATGCATTTATTTAGGGGGAATGATGGTTTAAGAGATTAACTGAGAAGACAGTTGTTAGTGAATTCCTAACTGAAAGGACTCAGTTTTTCCTAACTGATCGTTCAGTTGAAAATTCTACTAATCTTCTCATAAAAGTTAATAAATTAAACCTATTATATTCCAAATCAAATGACGTGACTATCTGCTAAATCATGATGAATTTAAGTTTACAACGTGTACACGTTTTTAACCGCTTAAAATTGCACACACATGGCACGCGTACATTTTTTTAAAAAAACACAAAATATTTACGGACTGACACGTGTCCAAAAATTTGAATAGTCACGAACATATGTACAATTGCCCGCTTCATTTCAGTTCTACTTTTTGATTATTCACAAACTGCCGAAAGAAAGAACAAATATCTTCTCTAAATTTCTCGTTCAGCAAATCACCCAGTACGAAATGACGACTCAGATTCCCGCTTACATGCTTAATGCTATGACAATCAATTTTGGATCCGTTTTATCTTTCGGAGATGATGAGGTCAAAAAGGTGTTTCAAACACTCGAAAATACTGGTCTGAGAACATTTCTGGGACAATCATCGCAGGATATATATCCAAAAGAACTTCAAGATTTCTATTCCTCTGGCAAAGTTGACTCAGAAGGTGTTCAATGCAAAGAACACTATGCCACCAAAAATCAACCTGGACATTTCTCCTGCCAAATTCGTCAAGATTAAGAAGGAGATTGGAATTGATCAGGCGACTACAAAATCAGAGAAGAAAGTCAAAAATCTATCTCAACGGAAGATTACTAAAAGAAAATTGATTCTGAGTACAACTGATTCAGAGAGAACTTCATCACCTCAGATTTTCAAGAGAGCAAGAACTCAAAGAGTGAGGTCGGTTACTGAAGTCACCATTGCTGCTGATCAGTCAATAACTGCAGAGAGTCAGCAACCGATAGAAGCTGTTCCCTTGAACATCATTCCACCTGACGATTCAGCTAGCACAAAGAGGGAATCAGTTAGGGCCAAAGCTCCCTTAACTCAGATATCTCGACCAATTGGTGTCACGCCCGCACGCCCGAAAGGCATCAAGTTTGTAGAAATGGTGGATTCAACTCGAACTGGATTAGAAATTCCACACCTCATGAGTTCTGACAAAGGAAAGGGGAAGATGATTGAAAAACCTCGACCAACAAATCCGATTCAAACCCACATTGACCTTGTTTGGGCAAAGGTTAATGATTTTGCAGCTTCAAAAATTCAGGCCTATGATGCTTGGAAGGCCTACCGAACTGAAATTTTTGCCAAGAAACTGAAGAACAAATCTCAACTGAATAGATTTATTAAACTGGAAGATTATGTTTTGAAGACAGTAAAAGCAGCCTCCATTACTCTGGCTATGGAAAGGAAAACCTACTTATTTGATCAAGTGAGAGCAAAGAAGTTGGCTCATATTATCGGCAAATTGAAAAACAACTATATTCCCACAAACCCAACTTCCTATGCTGATCAAGCAGTGATCACTCAGCTAGATTCTGATTTGGTTGGGTTGCTATCTCAGATTAAATTTTGGGAAATGGATCAGGAATTAGTCATTCATCAAGGGAATTCAGACACTGATGATGAAAACGAAGATGACGAATCACTAACTGAACAGCAGCAACCATCGTCTGAACTGGCTCTTGTTACAACTGACGTACCAGTTCTAGATAAGCTTCAGTCACCTCCTACTGAACAACAACTATACACCGAAGCTGAGCTTTCCTTTGCTCACATCGATGAGATCATTTCAGTAATCGTTCAGGATTCTCACTTGAGTGAATCTACAAAAGACAAAATTGATCATCCAGTTGATCAAACCAATGAAGAGGCTCCTATCTCTGCAAAAGAACCAATTCAGCAAGCTTCATCTGCTGACATGAATACTTCAACGGACGATCCTCTTGCTTGTCAAGATCCTCCGCTACAGGAACCGGTGCTCAATTCTCCACCATCTGTTATTCTTAAGACCAATCATTCTGCTGAAGAGAATCCATCTCCTCCACCTACAGTTCAAGGAGAAATAATTGAAACTGATGTCTCGGTTCAAAATGTTGATGATCCAGTCTCAACTGACCACACATTGGTCGTTTCTGAACACATCACCAAAGAAACAGGATCATCCTACCATTCTCCTCCTCAAAACTCTTCAGATATTGATCTTATTCTGGAAGAAGTTCAGCATTTACAGAATAATATGGAGCAAATGATCTCTGCCATCTCCAAAATTCAGAACACGCAACTACCTCACACTCTAAAATTGGATCATCTAAATGAGTCCAACTTAGAGAAAATGAATGCTCTTAGAGTCAAAATGGACTCCCTTGTCAAAACTATGGATCAAACAAAGCAGGGGTTACTCGACTCCTTATCTACAGATCAAGATGTAAACAGTCAAAGATTTCAGCGACTGGAAACCTTTGTTTCAAAGCAAATGGAGTTACTACAGACCTCCTTCACCACTATTGCCTCAAGCATCACATCAGATGTCAAAATTCTCTCCCTTCACGTTAAACAGCTATCAGACAAAATGGAGGTATTTGACAAAAAGGGGGAAAACAGCTAAAGAATTATCTGAATGAATCAGATTATTATCAGATTATTATCAACTGATGTTATTTTCTCCAACTGATGTTATTCTCTCAGACTTTATATTATCTACAAGGAATTCTGCTATCCATATTATCTACAAGGAATTCTGCTATCTTATGATTCAGTTGCATAATCTATTATCAACAATGAGCTGAGTTAAATCTCTTGGTTTTGTCAAACACCATAAAGGGGGAAATTGTTGGAAACTAAATTCTGGAGTTTGACAAAACATAAATCAATCGACTAAACCAACTAATACATGAAAGCATATTCGGCAGCTGAACATTCAACTAAAATCAATTGACACAAACTGATCAGTTGAGAACTGATCAGTTAAAACAATCAGCCGAAAACAATAAAGCTTCTCAACTGAAGATACCTCGGGAAAGATCATTCAACAGACAAAAAGACATATCAGACAGCAACTGAATGTGGAAAGCCGCACTGCATAGAAAAATGTATTTCGGCTATTGAGATTAATACGCCGTCTTACAATAAATGATGAAGCGGCAATCAAGAACTCTGTCCAAGAAATGATAAGGAGGCAATCAACGGATACGAGAATTCAAAATTACCGTTGAAAGATAAGTCTATAAATATGACTAAAGAGCAGTTGACAAAATAGACGATTGACCAATCTCAAACTTGCCATTACTCCGTTAAAATCTCTGCTCACACCTATCAGATCTATTCGTAGCGATCAAGGCTACATATTGAGCAATCTAGCACTGTGAAATATTGACAACTCGATAAGTGCTAAGTTCAGTTACTTACAGAGATCATTGTATTATACTAAGAGTTTCAGTTCAGGCAATAGATAAGTCCTAACTGAAGTGGGTCTGTACAAGCGTTGTACTCGATCAAAGTCTTTTAGTGAATATCCTATCCTTGTGATAGAAGGGGTGACGTAGGAGTTATTCAATTCTCCGAACATCCAGAAACATATTGTATTGTCTTTACTTCAGCTTTTTATTTCCAGTTAGATATTCTAATTTCAATCAGTTTATTTTCCGCAACTGCTTATTCAGTTTAACTGATTGATAATTGACAGACGGGATACTCAGTTCAGTTTGTAACAAAACTGAACTACCTTTTTTGAAAAACATTTAAATTCCTAGAAGTGTTTATTCAACCCCCCCTTCTAAACACTCCTTAGTCAATAACCGATCCTAACAGATGATACCCGGAACGCAGATCTATCTTGGAGAATACTGAAGCTCCCTGCAACTGATCAAATAAATCTTATATCCTCGAAAGTGGGTATTTTTTCTTCACTGTAACTCTGTTCAACTCCCGGTAATCAATGCAGAGCCTCATCGAACCATCCTTTTTTTTACAAACAAGACTTGTGCGCCCCATGGCGTAAAGCTTGCGCGAATGAACTCCTTGTCAAGAAGTTCCTGAATCTGTTTCTTGAGTTCTGCCATCTCTGTTGGTGCTAATCGGTACGGTGCTCTTGAAATCGGTGAGGTTCCTGGCATAAGTTCAATAGCAAATTCCACCTCTCGCACCGGTGGCAAACCAGTGACATCATCAGGAAAAACGTCTAGAAAGTCCCGGACAATAGGAACATCGGATGCTGACAGTTTGGGTATCTCGGGAACAGATACAAGAGTAGCGAAAAATGCTCGGCACCCTCGATGCATGAGTTTCCTAGCCTGTACATAAGGTATTATACGCGGTAAATTAAAATATCTGTCTGGTTCGAATAAAAATTGCTCCATCCCAAGTGGTCGGACTAGAACAGATCTACGCTAGAAATCAATCAAAACTATGTTCCTCAATAGCCAGTCCATCCTCAGAATGATATCAAATTCTGGCATCGGCAGAACGATAAGATCCGCATACACAAGATTACCATGAAGTTCGAGGTATATACTCGGATCACATTAGTAGCTGTCAGCTCATCTCCAGAAGGCAATGCTACTGAATACGCTATGTCTAGCCCAATTGTCTTGATCTTAAGAGAATTTGCAAAGGTTTCTGAAATGAACGAATGAGTAGCCCCTGAATCTATCAAGGCTTTCGTAACTGAATCGGCTATAAAAATTCTCCCTGAAAGATTGGAATATCATGTTAAACCTAATAGTTTTACAAGAACTAAGCTTTTAGACATGCAAAGGTCAAAGTTTTTCTAATCCTAAATTCCGAAAATAACCCTGATTAGAACATGCAATCTTATAACCAATTATAAGTTAAAAATATTAACTCAAACTCTTAAAACATTACATTTCAAAAACGAACTTAAAGATTTAGGATACCTGTCATGAGCATCGTCTCTGGGTTAGTCTCTGCTGCATGGAGAGCAAAAACTCTGCCTTGGGTAGGCAGATTCTTCTGAGGGCAATACTTCAGTATGTGGTCAGTACTGTCACATTTGTAACACTTCCCTGAGCCATACATACAAGTCCCAGCATGACGGCATGAGCACTTGGCACATACTGGATACTCTGATGTCTTCGGGACTACACGTCCTTGCTGATGCAGTCCTCTGCTTCTGGATGAGCCGTGGAAAAGATTCTTACTCGGATGCTGCTGCTGAGGAGGACGGTGTGGTGCCTGAAATGGTCTTTTACCCTGGCGATCACGCTCAATATCATTCTGGTTTTGCTCTGCCGCTAGATCTCTGGAAACAGCAACATCATAGGTAGTAGGGCCAGCCACCCTAGCATCACGGCGCAAGATCGGCCACAGACCATTCAGAAAATGCCTCAGTTTGGCTCCAGCATCATTAGCAATTAGGGATTCAAAATGACATCCCCTCTCGAACTTACGGATGAACTCCGTAACAGTCAAGTCTCCCTGCCTCAGGGTCATGAACTCCGTGGTCAACCTGGAACGCACCTCTTCAGTAAAATATTTAGAGTAGAATACCTCTGTGAAACGCGTCCAGCTCATAGTAGCCAAATCCTAAGCTACAGATGCTCCTTCCTACTGATAGGACTCGTTTTTACGTGTTTTTAGTGTTGTTTTCGAGTCGCATTCATGCATCATATTAGTTTGTTTTAGTTTAATTTAGCATTTTTCTATCATTATTTAGCATATGGCTGATCTCGTGTATTTTGTGGTTGTTTTGTAGGAATTGGACCGAAAAGTGGGATTTTATTTGGCACAGCAGCGAAGAGATCTCGCTAGGGCGGTCAAAAGTGTCCGCCCCAGCGAGCATTTTAAGTTGATCGAGTAGTTGATGCGCGAGTGTCTCGCTAGGGCGGTCAAAAATGACCGCCCCAGCGAGAATTTTAATCCAGCCGAGGAGCATTTGCGCGAACCTCTCGCTAGGGCGGTTAAAAGTGACCGCCCCAGCGAGACCATGGACATGGCCGATGATTTTAATTCGAGAACCACTCGCCCCAGCGGTAAAAAGTGGTCGCCCTAGCGAGCGACGAGATCAAAGAAGATTTGTTTCCAAGTTTTGTGGACTCTATTCTACACCTAACCTAATACACGAGATTGGGCGCCGTTTTTTCAGTCTTACACCATATTTTTCCATCACTTTTCTTCGGAGGAAGGCTAGGAGCAAAGGAGATTTCGAAGACTTCGAGATTTCCACGCGTCGTGGCCGTCATCCGTCGTCATCCTTAGTATTTTAATTATTCAGTTTTTATTTCTTAGATTGTTGTTGATTTCTAACATGAATTTTAGTGGCTAAACTCTAGATTTGTTGGGATTTGAGGGGATCCTACCCCGTACTCGTTGTTGAACATTATTTAGCGACGTTTTTATGAGTGATTTGTTTATGCTTTTGTGCTTTCTTAGTTCAATTGAAGTCTAGCTAACTTCCTTTGATTATTTCATGTTGTCGATGATTTCGATAGAATAATTGACAATAGGATCGAATAGTATAGACCACGGATTTACAATTTTAATAGATATACGGAATTGGATACGTGTCAATAGTGATAATTCACCCGGATGAAAGCTAGTGGATTCCATAGAGCGTAATGCAATCGTGAACTGTTAAATAATTGAGGATACTTGATTACTGCATGTTTATGATTAGTATTAATATAGCTCGACAGAGTATATTAATTAGTTTAGGGAATTCCGTCGAATGCACGAGTAAAAGTCGAGTATAATTGTTTAAACACGAGTGGTAGGTGAACTGATAATTCCCAACAAATTCGTCTCTCATTTGATTTTCATCCAATTTAATCATTGATTTCTTGATTATTTGTTCTTGCACTTTAATTATTTTAGTTATTAAATTCACTTTAGTTTAATCACCAACTCAATCTATCGTTGCTGAAGAAATTTACTTGAAAATAAAGATATTGTAACGCAGTCCTCGTGGATCGATACTCGTATTCACTTACGTTTATTATAACTTGACTATCGTGCACTTGCGATATTTTAAATCGAGCTTTCATTTATAAAACAAATTTTGGGACTATTCACTGTGCAAGTTTTGCTCGATCAAGTTTTTTGGCGCCGTTGCCGAGGACTGTTGATTCACAATTTTTTATTTTTCATTTAAATTCTTTAGTATTATTTATTTCATTATTATTTGATACTCTCATTGTGTTGCAGATTTTTCTTGTGGTGCATGCCAAGATCACTTGACGTGGAGCTTGAATTTGACCCTGAAATCAAAAGAACTTTCCGCAGGCGAAGACAGCAACAAAGACTCAAAGAACAGATGGAAAGACACGAGCAAGAACGTGGAGAGGAACAGCGTGACAATAGACAAGTTGAGATACCACGTCGCATTCCAATGTTGGATAATGCACAACCGTCTCTTGATGGAGCACGTCCAAGCATCGTGAGACCAGTCATCCGAGCTAACCAGTTTGAGATCAAGCCAGCTATCATTCAGATGATTCAAAACACTGTTCAATTTGGGGGAAGTGCACTTGACGACCCTAATTCTCATATAGCTGATTTTCTTGAAATTTGCGATACTTTTAAGTTTAATGCTGTGTCTGATGATGCTGTTCGTTTGCGTTTATTTCCATTTTCACTAAGAGATAAAGCTAAGGCGTGGTTAAACTGTTTGCCTGTAGGGTCTATCACTACATGGGAGGATATGGCGAAGGCATTCCTGATCAAGTACTTTCCTCCGTCGAAGACTATGAAGCTGAGAGCCGACATTACTACTTTTGCTCAATATGAGCTAGAGTCACTTTACGAGGCATGGGAGCGCTATAAGGACTTGTTGAGGAGATGTCCCCACCACGAGCTACCTCTTGGGTTAGTTGTTCAAACTTTCTACTACGGTCTGCTTACTTCTAACCGTACTATGATAGATGCTGCTGCCTGTGGTAACTTACTGAGAAAGACGGCTGAGGAAGGATATGAGTTATTAGAGGAGATGGCTGCTAGTAGCTATCAGCCTCAGTCTGATAGGCAGAGACGAGGTGCTGGAGTTAATCAAGTTACTGATTTGTCTGCGGTGTCAGCACAGTTAGAGGCTTTGAACAGAAAGATTGATGGGATGAGTGCGAGTGGATCGGCTATGCGTCTGCAAGAGATTTTCTGTGATAAGTGTGGAGGTGAGCATGACGTGCAGGATTGCCAAGACGGAAATCCATTCTATGTGCCTGAAGGAGCACCGGTAAAACAAGTGGTATTCCAGAACCGTTCAAGAAATGACCCGTATTCAAACACATATAATCCGGGATGGAGGAATCACCCAAACTTTTCATGGGGAGGTCAGAACAACCAGAATCGCCAGCAAAGAGGTCCACCATATGGGATGCACCAAGGGTTCAAGCAAAAACCGCCTCGGGAGGAGAAATCTAATTTAGAGCAAATGATGACTAAATTCATTTCTGCGACGGAGACGAGATTTCAGAACCAGGATGCATCCATAAAGGGGTTAGAGACTCAAATTGGGCAATTGGCTAAGTTGATTGCTAACAGGGAGCAAGGAGCTTTGCCAAGCAACACGGAAACTAACCCGAAGGAACATGTGAAGGCGGTGGAATTGCGCAGTGGAAAAGCACTTGAGTCTAATGAGAAAAAAAACAAGCAAGGTGAGGATGAGGTGGAACATCAAGGAGGTAAGTCTTCAAACTCTACATTTACACCTATTGCACCGAATAAAATTGTTATCCCCCCACTTTTTCCTGCAGCAATGAAAAAAGCTAAGATAGATGCACAATTTGGTAAATTTCTTGAGATATTCAAAAAACTGCATATTAACATTCCTTTTGCTGATGCTTTATTGAATATGCCAAGTTATGCAAAATTCTTGAAAGATATCTTGGCGAATAAGCGGAAGCTAGAAGATCATATGACTGTGAACTTGACTGAAAATTGCTCCGCTTTGGTTCAAAACAAGATGCCTCCAAAGCAAAAAGATCCAGGGAGTTTCTCTATACCTTGCATTATTGGTGATATTAATTTTCATAAAGCTCTATGTGATCTTGGTGCGAGTATTAATTTGATGCCCTATTATGTGTTTAGGAGACTGGGATTGGGTGAACCCAAGCCAACTAGGATGTCATTGCAGCTGGCTGACAGATCTGTCAAGTATCCACGTGGGATTATCGAAGATGTCTTGGTGAAAGTGGATAAGTTTATTTTTCCTGCAGATTTTGTGGTACTTGACATGGAGGAAGATTTAGAGATGCCTTTAATCCTAGGGAGACCATTTCTGGCTATAGGGAAAGCACTGATTGATGTTGACGAGGGAAAATTGAGACTGAGAGTTGGAGAAGAAGAAATTATTTTTGATGTCTTTAATACTCTCAAGCACACAATGCACAATGATAGTTGTTTTCGTGTTGATGTCTTAGATTCTCTCGTTTGTGATTTTGTGCAGGATGGATTGCAAGAGCCATTGGAGGCCACTCTCACTACGGAAAAGCAGGAGGACGAGTTAGACGAGGAAAAGATGGAGATGGTAGCTCACTTGAATGCCATTCCACCTTGGAGAAAGCAAGTGAGGCTTCGACTAGAGGAATTGGGAGACAGAAAAGATTTAATGCCTCAAAAGTCGAGCCTAGAGGAGCCACCTACTTTGGAGCTCAAACCACTACCTCCACATCTCAAGTACGTATATCTAGGAGAAAATAATAAACTGCCTGTTATTATTTCCTCTTCTTTGACAGATGATATGGAGAGTAAGCTCTTAGGAGTCCTTAAGGAGCATAGAGGAGCATTCGCTTGGAAAGTTGCGGACATCAAGGGGATAAGTCCTTCGATCTGCATGCACAAAATTCTGATGGAGGATAAATACTCAACCCTAGCACAACCTCAAAGGAGACTCAATCCAAAGATGCAAGAGGTAGTAAAAGCTGAAACGATCAAACTTCTGGATGCAGGTATTATCTATCCTATCTCTGATAGTGCGTGGGTAAGTCCTGTACAATGTGTGCCAAAAAAGGGTGGGATTACTGTTATTACCAATGAAAAAAATGAGTTGATTCCCACTAGAACTGTTACGGGTTGGCGTGTGTGCATGGATTATAGGAAATTAAATGATGCAACCCGTAAAGATCACTTTCCCTTGCCATTTATTGATCAAATGATTGAACGATTAGCCGGTCATGAATTTTACTGTTTTTTGGATGGATATTCGGGATACAATCAAATCACAATTGCACCTGAGGACCAAGAGAAAACTACTTTCACTTGCCCTTATGGTACTTTTGCGTTTAGACGTATGCCCTTTGGTCTATGCAATGCACCTGCTACATTTCAAAGATGCATGACCGCTATCTTTCATGACATGATTGAGAATTTTCTTGAAGTTTTTATGGATGATTTCTCCATTTTTGGCTCTTCATTTAATGAATGTTTAGAGAATTTAAACTTGGTGCTTATTAGATGTGAAGAAAGCAATTTGGTGTTAAATTGGGAGAAGTGTCATTTCATGGTGCAAGAGGGGATTGTGTTAGGACACAAGGTGTCGGAGAATGGAATCGAGGTAGACAAGGCCAAGGTGGAAGTAATCAAAAATATACCACCACCTGCATCGATAAAGGGAGTCAGAAGTTTCCTAGGCCATGCGGGTTTTTATAGGCGTTTTATTAAGGATTTTTCTAAAATTGCTAAGCCTTTATCTTCCTTGTTGATGAAAGATGTTGAGTTTAAGTTTGATTCTACTTGTCTGCAGGCATTCGAAATACTCAAGGAGAGCTTGGTGACAGCACCTGTTCTGACTGCCCCTGATTGGGAGTTACCGTTTGAGGTGATGTGCGATGCTAGTGATACAGCTGTTGGTGCGGTGCTAGGTCAAAGGAAGAACAAGGTATTTCATACCATCTACTATGCAAGTAAGACCTTAAATGATGCTCAATTGAATTACGCTACTACTGAAAAGGAATTACTTGCTATAGTATTTGCTTTTGAGAAATTTCATTCATACCTTGTTCTGTCTAAAGTGATTGTGTATACAGATCATTCTGCCCTAAAATACTTGCTTGCTAAGAAAGATGCGAAACCTAGGTTAATTAGGTGGATTTTACTATTGCAAGAATTTGATCTCGAGATTCGAGATAAAAAGGGTGTAGAAAATGTGGTTGTTGATCATCTGTCTAGGCTTGAGGATGTTAGAATTAATGGCGTTGATACTGATATAGATGACTGGTTCCCTGATGAGCAATTTTTTGAGGTGAATGCGTGCCCTTGGTATGCCAATGTTGCAAATTTTCTTGTCACTGGCACACCTCCCCCAAATTTATCGTTTCACCAAAGGAAGAAATTCTTTTCTGACGTGAAATATTATTTTTGGGAGGAACCATTTTTGTTTAAGATCTGTGCAGATGCCATGATAAGGAGATGTGTAGCGGAGGAGGAAACCAGTCAAATTCTGAACCACTGCCATGACCGTGAGGTAGGTGGTCACTTTGGACCCATACGGACGACATCTAAGGTACTTGAATGTGGCTTCTATTGGCCAACTCTTTTTAAGGATGCTCGTTTGTATGTTCTCAATTGTGATAGATGCCAACGCACAGGTAATATTTCTAACCGTCATGAGATGCCTTTGAATAATATTATTGAGTGTGAAATATTTGATGTGTGGGGGATTGATTTTATGGGTCCTTTTCCTGCTTCTTTTGCAAAGAAATTTATTTTGGTGGCAGTGGAGTATGTGTCGAAATGGGTGGAGGCAGAGGCTTGTGCCACGAATGATGCACAAGTGGTGTTAAAATTTTTGAAGAAACACATTTTTAATCGATTTGGTACACCACGTGCAATCATAAGTGATGGTGGCACCCACTTTTGCAATAAAATTTTTGATAAACTATTGGGCAAATATGGTGTCACCCACAAAGTTTCCACTCCATACCATCCCCAAACTAGTGGACAAGTTGAAGTGTCCAATCGAGAGATTAAGAGGATTCTAGAGAAGACAGTGAATGTGAATAGAAAAGACTGGTCCATTCGGTTAGATGATGCTTTGTGGGCTTATCGTACTGCTTTTAAAACACCTATAGGCACTACACCATATAGGTTACTTTTTGGTAAAGCATGTCATCTACCCGTAGAATTAGAGCATAGAGCATACTGGGCGACCAAGGCACTAAACTTTGATTTTGCCCTTGCAGGTGAAAAACGGTTGCTGCAGTTGAATCAGTTAGACGAGTTTCGAGGAAAAGCGTATGATCTTGCACTATCTTACAAGGAACGCACCAAACGAGCCCATGATAAACACATTGTAAGAAGGGAGTTCAAAGTGGGTGAGGCGGTGCTGTTATACAATTCTCGCTTGCGACTTTTTCCGGGCAAGCTGAAGTCCAGATGGTCAGGACCATTCATCATAGCCGAGCTAGGTGTTCCCATCAGGTGCAGTGGTGTTGCATGATGGCAAGGAAGGGACGTTTACTGTGAACGCCCAAAGATTAAAGCACTATATTGGTGGCACAATTGAGCCACAAATTGGAGTCACTCGGCTCCATGACAGTCGTTGAGGACACGGGTGAAAAGTCAAGCTCTAGACTATAAATTGAGAACTGCTTCTTCTCCTTTTTATTCTTTTTCCTTTATTCCTTCATCGTATCATTTGCATTTAGGTAGTTGCATGGCATGGCATTCATTGTTTTTATTTATTTTTTCGAGAGTATCTCGCTAGGGCGGTCAAAACCGACCGCCCCAGCGAGACATCGTTTTTTTTTCAAAAACATAGCCACCGAGAAAGCCTCGCTCGGGCGGTCACTTTTGACCGCCCCAGCGAGTGAATTTTTTTAAAAAAAATTGGTTTTCCTGGCGAACACTCCTCGCTAGGGCGGTCACTTTTGACCGCCCCAGCGAGTGAATTTTTTTTAAATTGGTTTTCCTGGCGAACACTCCTCGCTAGGGCGGTCACTTTTGACCGCCCCAGCGCGCCCTCATATTTTTCAAACAGTCTGTCACTGAAAACCACTCGCTAGGGCGGACACTTTTGACCGCCCTAGCGAGTCGCGCATATTTAAAGAGCTGCGTCGCGTTTTTTTTTTCTTTCCCACTCGCAAACCCTCGCCTCCCTTCTCGATTTTCGGCGCCTCCTCCATCTTTGAAGCTCAAATCTTCTTGTTTTGTGATATTTTCAGGAAAAGACTCGATCTTGGTTGCTACACTCCACCGGGACGCGTTTACACTACAATTTCTTCTACTCCGGTCATCTTCCAAGGATTCCGGCGAGCTTCTCCGGCGAACTTCAAAAATTTTCCGGCGACTTCAGACTCTTTGCACTCCCATCTCGACATGGCACCTAAACGGTCTAAGGTAACTCACGGTGCCTCTAGTTCTCGTTCGACTCCGTCTAATTTTGTTAATGAGAAAGCTCGGGAGCGGTTTGAGCATGCTAAACTACATAGAAAACCAATCCCTGAGCGAGGGTTTACTACATCTGCTCTTCGTTATTTTCCGGACGTCTTAGTAGAGGGACGAGGGTGGAGTAATTTTTTAGCACAACCGAATGCCGCGGTAATTCCGGTTGTGCGTGAATTCTATGCGAATGCTCCGGAGGGGAGTGAGCATAAGGCATCTGTGCGGGGGCGTCGAGTCCCATATGATTCGAGAACTATCAATGACTTGCTGGGTTTACCGTCGGTGGATGACTCTGAGTTTCAGGCATGGGTACTTAACCGGGATTATGATTCGATTATACACACACTCTGTTATCCGGGCACCACGTGGAAACAACCGGGGACGTATACGGTTTTTCTTGAAAAATTTTTGAGAGTGGAGGCGGCAATGTGGTATGCGTTTCTATCTAAGAGATTGATGCCGGTCGGGCATACGAGTGATGTCCAGCGTGAGCGGGCGGTTGTTCTCTATGCCATCCACACTGGGATGGCGATTGATGTGGGCAGACTCATCTTTGGACAGCTCAACATGTGCATAAACAGCAGCAATTTGGCGTTTTATTTTCCGACGATCGTGACTGAGTTATGTGCCCGAGCGGGGGTGATATTTGCTGATGATGATGAGTGGCTACCACCGATGAGAGCCATTGATGACGCTCTCTATCGATCCAAGAGGGAGAAGAGACAGGCAGAGCTGCTCGAGGATGTATTTTTCGAGTATGGGGGAGCAGCTCAACCACCTCTGGCTTTAGGACATGCACCGCCACCTCCGCAGCCACGCCGCCGTGCCATGCGAGATCGCATCAACGAATTGGGCGCTTGGGCCACTTATCAGACTGAGTATCAGGCCGTGAATCAAGCTCATATTCAGAACGTCGAGTACTTGGTACAGGGGATCTCCACGCATCTGGGCATCGACACATCCGGCCGGCCACCTGTACCCGCATACCCGCCACCCTTCCAGTTTCAGTATCATTATCCTATACCCCCAGCTGCTGACGAGGGAGTTGCACCGCCTGAGCATGACGAGGAGGAAGATTTCTGATCAGGGGAGTTTACTGTTTCCCCTTTCTTTTTATTCATTCTGTCGTTGCATTTGCATTCATGAGTTTTTTTAGTTTTTAGTGTTTGTTTCGTTTTGTGCATTGGGGACATGGCACAACTCTAGTATGAGGGGGTGGGTAAATTTTTTTGGTTGTTTAGTTAATTGGTAATTGTTTTGATTGTTTAGTTAATTGGTTTAGTTTCGTTGCATTTCTGTTGTTTGGTGTCGTTTATGTTGATTTCTTTTGTTGGGTGTCGTTTATGGTGAGAAGCCATCGTTTATGAGCCAATGATGATTTGAATTGATAGGTTACAAAAGAGTTGATTGGGTCACGTCGTGAATGATACTCTTGATTGTTAAAGCATGAATTTTGGTACAAAATTTGAACCTTTTGAGCACACATGTGTGGGGACTAGAACTTTGTAGGAATAATGGTGAAATTTGAAAGTTTGGTGTGGTTAACTTGAACGGCACCATTTATGAGTTGATTTGGCATGTAAACCCGTGAAAACAAGTCGCTAATTGGGACCTTGAATGAGAAAATTTGATTTGCCTTGAACTTTACATTTACCTTTTTTCCATTGTACTGAATTACAATGTCATACTCCTAACCAGCCATGATCCAAAGTATTATATTCTGAGCCAAGGGAGTACATGTGTGAAAATTGTGCAATTAAAAAAAAAAGAAAAAAGAGAAAAAAAAAAAAGAAGAAAGAGATGTAAGGTGAGGGGGAGCCGAAATAAAAGGAATGAAATTCTATTCCTAGGCTAAAAGTTGGAGATGTAAGGAGACGAGGAAAGTCAGACGAAAAGTCTCGAAAATTGCACAATGAAAATGATCGGTGTACTCCCAACTTTTAGCCACTTGAGCTTATTTTCCTTCTTTTCGACACCCTTATCTGTACTTAAAAGCTGAATAAAGTTCAACTTGTGGCTAGTGATGAATGGACACGGGGATGCATGCTAGTGAGACTTGTATTGAAGTGTTAATTGAGTAACTCGCATGATTTGATAATTGATCTATTTGAAGTACGAATTACTAGACCCATCATGACACACACACACGTTCAAATTAGTGTCGAAATTTATGTGTAGATGAGAATGAGTATTCGGTTGCGATTTGACTTGATTGGTTATGGGAAAGTAAACTGAGGCATGAACATAAACGTTGTTAACTCACCATTGACAATTACTCATTTTTTTTCTTGGTTGAGTTTTCTTTTTGTGTTTGTTGAGTTTGTTAGAATCTCGTGCTTTAACCTATTTTACTCGAGGGCGAGCAAAAGGTTAGTATGAGGGGGTTGATAGGACTCGTTTTTACGTGTTTTTAGTGTTGTTTTCGAGTCGCATTCATGCATCATATTAGTTTGTTTTAGTTTAATTTAGCATTTTTCTATCATTATTTAGCATATGGCTGATCTCGTGTATTTTGTGGTTGTTTTGTAGGAATTGGACCGAAAAGTGGGATTTTATTTGGCACAACAGCGAAGAGATCTCGCTAGGGCGGTCAAAAGTGTCCGCCCCAGCGAGAATTTTAAGTTGATCGAGTAGTTGATGCGCGAGTGTCTCGCTAGGGCGGTCAAAAGTGACCGCCCCAGCGAGAATTTTAATCCAGCCGAGGAGCATTTGCGCGAACCTCTCGCTAGGGCGGTTAAAAGTGACCGCCCCAGCGAGACCATGGACATGGCCGATGATTTTAATTCGAGAACCACTCGCCCCAGCGGTAAAAAGTGGTCGCCCTAGCGAGCGACGAGATCAAAGAAGATTTGTTTCCAAGTTTTGTGGACTCTATTCTACACCTAACCTAATACACGAGATTGGGCGCCGTTTTTCAGTCTTACACCATATTTTTCCATCACTTTTCTTGGGAGGAAGGCTAGGAGCAAAGGAGATTTCGAAGACTTCGAGATTTCCACGCGTTGTGGCCGTCATCCGTCGTCATCCTTAGTATTTTAATTATTCAGTTTTTATTTCTTAGATTGTTGTTGATTTCTAACATGAATTTTAGTGGCTAAACTCTAGATTTGTTGGGATTTGAGGGGATCCTACCCCGTACTCGTTGTTGAACATTATTTAGCGACGTTTTTATGAGTGATTTGTTTATGCTTTTGTGCTTTCTTAGTTCAATTGAAGTCTAGCTAACTTCCTTTGATTATTTCATGTTGTCGATGATTTCGATAGAATAATTGACAATAGGATCGAATAGTATAGACCACGGATTTACAATTTTAGTAGATATACGGAATTGGATACGTGTCGATAGTGATAATTCACCCGGATGAAAGCTAGTGGATTCCATAGAACGTAATGCAATCGTGAACTGTTAAATAATTGAGGATACTTGATTACTGCATGTTTATGATTAGTATTAATATAGCTCGACAGAGTATATTAATTAGTCTAGGGAATTCCGTCGAATGCACGAGTAAAAGTCGAGTATAATTGTTTAAACACGAGTGGTAGGTGAACTGATAATTCCCAACAAATTCGTCTCTCATTTGATTTTCATCCAATTTAATCATTGATTTCTTGATTATTTGTTCTTGCACTTTAATTATTTTAGTTATTAAATTCACTTTAGTTTAATCACCAACTCAATCTATCGTTGCTGAAGAAATTTACTTGAAAATAAAGATATTGTAACGCAGTCCTCGTGGATCGATACTCGTATTCACTTACGTTTATTATAACTTGACTATCGTGCACTTGCGATATTTTAAATCGAGCTTTCATTTATAAAACAAATTTTGGGACTATTCACTGTGCAAGTTTTGCTCGATCACCTACCGCAGGCGAGCGTCTTCTCCAAACAGATAAGTCGCACAACGAACCCTATCTCCATCTTCGAACCCCATGAACACTAAAATAAACTCAAGGGACTTAATCCAGCCCTCGGAAGCCATAGGATCTGACGTCCCAAAGAACTCCTTCGGTCGCATCTTCATGAACCACTCATAGATAGCCTCCGACCCTGTTTGTCTGGCTCCCACTGCATTTTTCCCCGCAAACTGTGCGAAGAACTGAGTCATCCCAGCTAGCATCTGGGCATTCATGTCTGGTGGAGGGAGTGGTGGTAAATCTCTCTCCTCATTCTCATGACGATGCTCATCACCTCCTGTGCGATCAATAATGCGTCTAGGAGGCATGCTGTTCCATAATTATAACCCATACGTAACCAACATGCATAATTCCACTATTTTCTTTAAATTTAAATAAATGTTGCATAATCGTAATCTTGACATAAAATATTTCATGCAATCATGATGTAAAAATATTTCGTGCTTTAAACGAAATGCGTAATCGTAAAACTTACAGACCGAAGACGTGACTTCATGAGCTTCTCGAGAGCAGTAGTAGTACAACCCTTTACAAGATTATAGGCTCTGATACCAACTGTAAAGGTCCGTATTTCGTATTCATATTTTAGCGGAATTATTAAAATTTTTCTAAATAAATAAGTATCTTGCCTCATTTATAAAATAAACATGTGAATAATTTTGACTTTAAAATATCAGCGGAAGCGAATATTGTTTTCAAACAACAACTTAAAAATATATCCAACGTATTGAAATGATTTTGAACATAAGAAAATGCAGAAACTAAAACATGAGGTCCTCGCATTCCTACTACCGCTGACCCAAGCCAACTCACTGGTCTCCGCCCTCGGCCTCGACCTCATCAGTACCTACAACAATCAAGTCTAGTGAGTCTAAAGACTCAACATGTATATATCGTGAATAACAAGTAAATATATCATAAAATCGCATGCAACGTAAAAAATGGTATCGTAAAGCGTACAGTGAAAGTCGTATCATGAATAATTATAACTACGTGCATATCTGAAAATCATACTTAAAAGCTTTGCTCAATAGAGCTCTGTCATATCATATCATAATTTTCTGGTAGAGATAATGCTTCTAAACAAGTGGCCCATAACATAACGTGAGCGTCTGATCAGACTAAACCACAGTATACTGGGCGGTAGAGATCACCACAGCCCTTGGACTGGATATCCGTACCCATACATAATCGTAAAGAGGTCGTAAGTCACCGGGTGGAGAGGTCCTCAGTTGCGCCTACCGACTTCCAAACCCATAAACGTAAGGTAGCCACAAAACATATTGCATATATCTCAAAAATAAACATTTTATATTTTTGTACACGTAATATAATTATAACCTTGTTTTTTACCGGATGAGTTGGATCGCACCCAGGCTTTCTACGACTTAATTCTAATATGTGACACATGCAAATAATCTTATATTGACCAAAACTTGACAATCGAACCAATAACGATATGATTATGACCAACAACTTAATTTATCAATCATGGCTTCGTACCAACCCGAACCAACATTAAACCGACGTTTAACCATGATTAAAAATACCCCTATCATACTGAAAAATATTCATGATGATAGCTGTACACGAAAATTGGTAAATGGAATCCAAAAACATAAAACACTCTTTCGATAGTCATTTTGGCACATTGCACCGTAAATTCTCGTACGACCTCTAAACTCAACCGAATCACAAACGGCCAAAAACATGACTTTCATAACTCATTAAGGTACTGTCCAGTCCAAGGCTATAGGCTAAAAGCCAACCAAGAACTCAAACCACCACGAAAACCGAGACCCAAAGCTGCTGTCAAAATACATCAGTAGCAGCTTGTGTGTTTGTGGTGTAAACTCTGAAATTAATGACCATTGGCTTGAACCACTGACCAAAGACTCTTACCAACATCCTAAGGCATGGTTTGGACCATGGATAAGGGCTAAAAGCCAGACACAACCCAAGCGAACACCTAGGGCAATACCAAGCTTCTACCGAGAGCACCAATTCTGTGTAGTGGGATGTATTCAGTTGTTTTGTTGTCTGATATCATTCCAGTGGCTATATGATCAACCATGACTCGATCTAGACATGATGAAGTGTTGTATGAACCATTGCTATGGACTAGGAGCCAACCATCATCCATACAAACACTCAAAAACCGAAACACACTCACACAGAAAAATGAAGGAACCAAAGTGCATTTGTGGTGCTACTGTGACATTTTGATGGATACATGAATTAAACCTTGAAAGGATGATTTGGTCCCGTCCTAGACATGCTAAGGAAGGGTTCAGGCCATGGCTACCATCCCTAGAATAGCCATGATCTGTACTCTCACCTTAACAATCCAAGGAGAAAAACCGTGAACCAAATCTGCTGTAGTTTTCTCTGATATTTCGAATGTCAGTGTTGGCGAAGGCTAGATAATGAAGGTGAATGATATAAGAGGTGTTAAATGAGTCTTGGATTGCATTTAGTTGAGAGTTACAAGTGAGAATTTGAATTGTTTCTTCAACATTGCTGTAGTTGTTCTTATTCTTTTATTCTTGCTGCTAACTCACGATTTCAGTAGCCTATTGCTTCTGATATTTTCAACCATATGGGATGAAGGAATGGTATGTAATGGAGGTGATGGTTACAAGAGGTGTTAAAGATACCATAATATGCATTAAGGTGAGAGGTTACAAGTCAAGAAGTGGAATGGTTTTGAAATGATTTCTCCTCTAGCTGCCGTTGCTTTTATTCCTTATTCTTACTGCATATGCACGTTGATTTGCTAGGATAATGGTTTGAGTAAGATTGAGGTGTATTATAGTATTTGAATTTACTAATAACTATTGAATTAAAGGTGAGGAATTGTATTCATTTTAAAGGTCATTGAGGTGACTTGAATGAGGAGTTATCACACCTAAAAATGGTTTGACCGAAAATTATTACTAATTTTTGGCATGGTATAATATTGTTTAAGGCTTATATTTTAACTTCTTAAGGTTTAATACACTCATTATATATTTTAATGAATTAACCAATTGCTTTAGGATAGAATCTTGCATTGCATGCATGGTCTAAAAATTTAAGTATTTAAATGATATGTAAATATATTATACCTAGATTAATTCATCCTCATTTGTTTACATATTTTAATTTAAGCTTTAATTAAATATTGAACCTAAAAGAACTTATTTAATAATTTAGCTCCAATTAATTTAATATATCCTAAAACATTCTATTTCTTTAAATTAAATTAATCCTTGACTTAAATTAAATTTAGGAATACTTTTCTTATTATTAATCTTAATTCTAATCTCTAAACTCCGGTCCGGCCTCGCGTATTTATCCTGAAGATATAAAACTAAAAATCTACCTTTAAAATAAATAATCATGACTTAACAATTATAAAAAAATTAATTAAACACTTTTTATATTTATAGAAATTCATTTTTTAAATTTAAATAGTAGCAATAATACATGGCTTATACGTAATCTGATTTTCGGGTTCTACAACTACTGCCGACCCAAGCTAGCTCAGTGGTCCCCGCTCTCCGTCCCGACCTCATCAATACCTACAACAATCAAGTCTAGTGAATCTAAAGACTCAGCATGCATATATCGTGAATAACAAGTAAATATTTCATAAAATTTTGTGTAACATAAAAATATTGTGTAGTAAGCGTAAGGTGAAAATCGTGACATGGATAATTATAAATACGTGCATATCTGAAAAATCGTACGTAAAATGTTTGCTCGATAGAGATCTATCATAAAATAGCATATCATAATTTTCTGTTGAGATAATGTTCTACGCAAGTGGCCCATAACGTAACATAACATAACATGCACGTCTGATCAGACTAAACCACAGTATACTGGGTGGTAGAGATCATCACAGCCTTTGGACTAGATATTCGTACCCATACATGAACATGAACCGGTCGTAAGTCACCGGGTGAAGCAATAATCCCATAAGCGTGAGTTGACCACAAGACATATCGCATATATCTCAAAAATAAACATTTTATATTTATGCACGTATTATAATTAAAATCCTGTTATATTTTACCAATTGAGTTGATCGTTCCCAGGCTCGCTACGACCTAATTCTAACATGAGAAACATGCAAATAACTTAACTTGACCAGCACTTCAAAATCGAACTAAAAATGAGACTATTACGCCCAACAAATTTAATATTCAACCATGGCTTCGTACCAACCTAAACCGACATTTAACCATCATTTAGCCATGATTAAAATACACCTAAAATACTGGAAAACATGATCCTAGGTTGTAGTACACGAAAAGATTTGAATGGTGGCCAAAATCGTGAAACGCTCTTTCGAGAGTTACTTTGGCACATCGCACCATAAATTCTCGTACGACCTCTAAACTTAACCAAATCACGAACGGCCAAAAAACATGACCTTCCTAACTCATTGAGGTATTGTCCAGTCCAAGTCCATAGGCTAAAAGCCAACCAAGAACTCAAACAAGCCTCCTGAACCGAAGCTCAAGCTGCTGTCCAATTACAGCAGCAACACTTGTGCTTGCATCGCTTTGTATACGAGGCTATTGACCATTGGGGCTTGAACCACCGACCAGAGCCTCTTCCAACATCCTAAGATGTGGTTTGAACCATGGCTAAGGGCCCTAGGGGGAAGGGCTTAAACCAATGGACTAACACCTTCCTAACACACTCTATAACGTTTCTAAATGCAGCCTTGAGCGCCTGGAATCGAGCCAACCCCTGAAACCACAAAAACAAGCCAAAACCGTGAAGCATGGGTGGAAGCCGAAAATCTGTGCAGAATTTTGTGAAATGTTGCTGTCAGAATTTCGGTTTTTACCTTTAAATTGTGTACATGTGATGTTTAAAAATCATTATATGACTTGATTGAAGAGAAAAGAATAACATATACATGCCTAGAAATTTGATTACGAAAGAAAACAAACACTACGACGAACATGGCGCGGCGGAGACGGAGTTCCTTTTCTTTTCTACTTTTCTCTCGTATTTTTTTCTTGCTTCTCACGATTTTTCTCTGCTAATTTACTTTGAATTTTCGAGAGAATGGGGTGGGAGGAAGTCTAGGAAAATGAGGGAAAGGTTACCAATTAAATGAGGAGGTTGGATGGCAATTACATTTCTTTCTATCATAGTTGTTTGAGAGATAAGGAAATGAGGTGTGATTTGATTTGATTTGAAGGAGTGAGTGGCCGATTTCTAGCTATCAAATAAGGGTAGAAATATTTCTTAATTATTAATTTTTTGTTGATTAAAGGTGAGGGAATTATCTCCCAAGAAAGAATAAGGAATGGAATCAAAATTGGTGAGTTGTCAATTTTTTTTAAAATTTCTAAAGGAGGTGGCCGAATTCTAGCAATTAAATGGAGGTAAAATATTGCTTAAATTATGAATTTTAACTCTTTAAAGTTTTAAACACTTATTATGTATTTTAATGAAATGATTAAATTAAGTTATGATAGCAATTTTCTTGACTGCATGTCTAATTCTTATAAAATAAGTTATTAACATGTTAAGTTATAATTTCTTAAATAAAATAGGTCTAGATTAATTTATCATAATTGGTCATACATTTTAATTTAGGTTTTTAATTAAATTATTGGGCATAAAAGAACTTATTTACTACTTAACTCCAATTAATTAATTAAATATCTAAACATTCTTTTTCATTAAAATAAATTATTCTTTATCTTAAATAAATTCTAGAAACATTTTGTTATCATTAAATTTTATCTCAATACTCCAACTCCGGTCCGACCTCGCTTATTTACCGCAAAGATAAAACTAAACTTTTGCGATTAAAATAAATGATCATGACTAAACAACTTTTAATGCTTTAAATATAAAAGAAATCATTTTAAATTTTTAAATAATAGTAATTATGCATGGCTAATACTAGTCTGATTTTTCGGGTTATACAACTACGTATTTCGAAATTACACCCAACCTCGCTACTTGATGACCTTCAATGAAGTCGGTAAACAGATCAAAGTGCAGGCTAATACGTAGAACATCTACATTGTACCGAGTCAAATAGCTAATGATGTACAATCATAACCGTAAACTATTACACTTGATAAGTAGTAATCACTTGAAAATTTTGAGGGAAGTTTGTTCAGTGCATTATCAAATAACTACTCATCTGTATGAATGGATATCTTCATGCCCTTACCAATGAAAAATGACGTTTAAAATACATATGCTAGTCTCAGGCTCGAGAGATATTTATCATTATTTTATACTGAATCGACTAGCAACTAATTTAGAATATACAGTGCGCTTCCTAATTAGTTCAATGATCTTACATTGAGAGACATACCTCATGTTACATATCATAATTGGATAAAATAATACAATTTTATTAAAATATTTATTGTTTTTACATAAGAGTCAATAAAACTCAAATAACAAGTTAGCTTGTTGAACATCTGCCATATATATATATTTATTTTAAAAAAAATAAAATTAAAAATTAATAGGAAGTTGTTAGTGTATGTTTACTTCATAACAAAACATTTAATAATTAACTAGTAAAAGATGCACATACATTGCATGTGCTATTATTATTTTTAATTTGATCAAATAATATTAAATAATTGACACAAAATTATTTTCGATTTAGAAAAATTGTTCGATTTAAAAGGGAAGTTTTATTTTGATTTTTTCTATTTAAAATATAGAATGACTTGAAATTTTTTTAAATATGGTAAGAAGGGTAATTAAGGAATTAAATATTTTGGTGTCCTCAAAGATAGTTATTCTAAGGCCTTCAGCCTTCATACTTGATATAATAGTATATATGTGGTAGGAAGACCACACCATGCCTGCCGTGTTACAGATGGAACCAGCTTGCAAAAAATTTCCACCAACTCGGTTCATTTTATTCAATGTAGTTTGTTAATTATTAATGTCAGGGGAAATTAATATATATATATATATATATATATATATATATATATATATATATATATATATAATTTCAAGATAAAATTGATTTAGATTTAGGAAATAATTTTACAATCAGCGATAAATCGAGTCCTTTCAAAAAATAAATAAAATTTGGAGATATTATCTATTACAATGACAGTCTTGTGTTTATAGCTCGTGATATTTTAATTATTATAGAGCTACGATATTTTACATTATTGCTATTTTCCAAACAATCAATCAATAAAATAAAAAAAAGGGTAAAGAAATGGAAAATAAACAAAAAATAAAGAAAGAACAGGTGCCGGACACGTGACATTGGGAAGCCCAAAATGGAAACTTCCCTATCGGATTATGCCTAATTCTATTCCCTATTCCAAGTCTAAAACTCCTTTACCAGATATTCATTCACAATTTGGATTCATTGCTTAATTGATTTGTGAAAGAAAGATTTGTGTGTTTTGATGTTCGTGATACGTTTGCAATCGACTGGTTCAACGCAGAATCAAAAGTATTTCTCTCTCCTTTTTTTCCCCATTTTCGGGACGCGGGAGCTGGATAGTTGGTTCCTGATCGGGCTCTTGGTGATTCAGGTTTGTTTTGATTCTGGCATTTTGCTTTCTGGGGTTGGTTTGTAATTTCGTTCGGAATCTACTGAACTGAAGTTACAGTGATTTTTTCCTCGATTCTATGTTGAGGGGACCCTTCGCCTTTCGTGGGAATTTTACGGTGTTTGAGTTTGTATGGGTACGTTTCCAATTGCGCTTTGGGTTTGGATATGAATTTGAAGGATTTGGTTTTGGAAGGAAGAATTGGATTTTTTTTTCTCTTTCTGATGGCGGTTTTTTTTTTTAAGATTATTTTGGGATGCATTTGTTGCCTACCGTTGGTGTCTGATTTAAATGCATGTGGATTTCAATTTGAGTGCTTTGAAGAGACATTTTTTGAATGAAAACAATTGGTCTATACATACATGTGGTGAACTATGGGATTATTCGTTGTTAAAATGCTGACAAAATTTGTTGGGGGTTCTTGTTTGTTTCATCATTTAAGCTTTAAAAGAATGAGGGCTTGTGTTTGCGATTGTAATGCAATCTGATGACCCACGGTCAATTAATTTGAACTGGTAGTTCTACTTTTGCATGCTTAATTGGGAAGATAATTTCATTATCTGTTAGTTCAATTATCACACAACCTTTTATAATATCAAGGCCAGGCATTGTGGTGAGTGACGGAATTTATGCTTAAATTTGCTAAAAAAAATTAAATTTCACTCTCAAAATACATTTTAGGCCCTCCTTCCATAACTGAATTCTGGGTTTTGTCCAATGTATAATTAATTATAATTTGTAGACCCTTGGCTTCACTATACTATTATATTGTCAATTGTGATTGTTATGGCTAATTGTAAGGTTTGATCATTAAGGACATGTTGACTTTTATCTGTCTTTGATCTTGTCCTTGGTGACTACAGTGGATCTTTTTCTGTTCTGAAAAAATGCTTAACATTGTTGAATATCGAGTTTATTGAACCATTATATCAAATTTCGGTATTTGGTTCTATTTCCCTTATATGTATTTCCTTGACCTGTTAAAAACTGTATGCTTTTGTGGAAGTGGCTTGTTATAAGGTTTAGAGTTCCAAACTTGTCGTACTTTAGTTTAATTTGTAGATGTATATTAGTAGAAAAATATTATAAATTTATTCCTGATGATGCACAATAATCCCAAAACAGACCCATACATGTGATGTATCGTGTCAGTTTTATTCTTGAATATAGGTATGGATTTTTTATGGATATAAATTGGATACTGGAGCAGCCTTAAATATATTGATGGTGTTTGATATTGTTAATAGTTTTGGCTTTTGTCGTAATAATATATTTTGAACTTAGATATTATTGACTTTTTTGTTTTAAACAATAAATGTAAATCATATAAAAATAAAAATTCCTTATTAACATTTTTAAATAGAATTCATTGATAATATGATGTATACTTCAAATTACAAATTGCAAAAGACCAATCATGTTTAATGCATCTATATAATTTGTGTGTGTGTGTGTGTGTGCGAGTGCACAAATGTCAAACAAGGTCTATCCAGGTTCTGGTATATGTATTTGTGTAACATAGTTTTCTCCTTTTTTACCATATAAGTTTATGGCTCCGTGCCATTGAAGTTTCCTTCTCCTTTGATTTCCGACTTAATAAAGAAGGTTGACATTTTGGAGTTTTTCTGCTGCCAAAAATAAATAAATATGGTCATGTTATCTGGAGAACATGCCTTTTTTTGGCTTATTTGGGAGTTATAATTGTGTTTTGTTAATTGAGAGGAAATAAGGCAGGCGACCTTGCCAAGCTAGCTGGATTTGAAATCTTTTGAGCTCCAAGATAACTTTTTTGCTGTACAGTCTATATAAAGATTATTAGTAAAATATTCCTGTGGGCGTTGGCTGGAATTTATATGAATATGATAGAAACAAAAACTATCGGTGACAAACAAGATACTGTAAGTTATATATTTGTACCCAACTGTATCGAGAACTTTTTATTGTTAAGGAAAGCCATGTGTTTTTTCATGAATTTGCATAGTTCACACTAATCCCATTAACATTCTTTATCTCAATTTCATGTATCAGACAGATGCGTCTATTTCTTACCTAGCTGCAAATTAATTCTGTTGGAGCCGAGAAATATATGAGCTGCTACAGTAATCATGTCTGGACTCATTGAAGGCCTTCCAGATGCTGTGGCCATAAGGTGTCTTGCACGAGTTCCTTTTTATCTACATCCTAAATTGGAACTTGTTTCCCATTCCTGGCGCAATGCCATTCACAGCAATGAGCTTTTCAAAGCCCGTGAGGAGGTCAATGCAACTGAGGATTTTATATGTGTATGTGCTTATGACCCTGACAATTTGTGGCAGCTTTATGATCCTTTACATGACCTTTGGATTACTCTCCCGGATCTTCCTTCAAATATTCGGCACCTTGCCCACTTTGGTGTCGTCTCTGCTGCAGGAAAGCTATATGTACTAGGTGGTGGTAGTGATGCTGTGGACCCTTTGACTGGTGACCAGGATGGATGTTTTGCATCAGACGAGGTTTGGTCATATGATCCAATAACTCGGCAGTGGTACTTGTGCGCAGCCATGACCGTCCCTAGGGCCATGTTTGCATGCTGTGAATTGGATGGAAAGATAATTGTTGCAGGTGGTTTTACCAACTCCCGTAAATCAATCTCCAAAGCCGAAATATACGACCCTGAAAAGGATGATTGGGTTCCTATACCTGATCTCCACCACACACATAATACTGCATGTACTGGTTTTGTTATTGGGGGTAAAGTTCATATCTTGCACAAGGGATTGTCAACCATACAAGTCTTGGAAAATATTAAGCAGGGTTGGACTGTTCATGACTATGGTTGGCTTCAGGGTCCTATGGCAGTTGTTAAGGGTAAGCTTTATATAATGAGTCATGGCCAGGTTTACAAACAGGAAAGGGATTCCAATAAGTTGATAGTCTCCGCATCCGAGTTTCGTCGTAAAATTGGGTTTGCCATGATAGGCTTGGGAGACGATATTTACATAATTGGAGGTGTCATCGGGCCGGACAGGATGAATTGGGACATCAAGGCTACCTCTGATGTCGATGTTCTGACACTGGGCAGCGAGAGACTGGTTTGGCGTCAGGTGGCTCCTATAACGCGGTGCCGGGGAACTGTTCTTGGATGTACACAACTAAAGCTTTAGGTTTTGTTCATGTATTAGCTGTTAATGAGACCATTAATAGTTCGTTTGGATTTTTCTGTGGACCACATAATGCTTCTGAATCGAGTGTTTGGACCAACATTTTTGTGGCTGTCCAATATTTTGCATGGAGGCATTTACATTGACCTCTTGTAGTTGAGTAGTACAATCCTTCAGCTTGTTAGAATGTTTAATTGGTTAATTTCATCTGAGTTTCGTTTTGTTTTGTAATTGCACACCATCATGATTTGTTTCTGTAGCGAAGTGTTGTATATTTTTGACAGTTCCCATCTTTACTTGTGGCTAGAGTTTCCTCCCTTTTCCGTTTCTCTTCCACTATTGCGTCATAATGAGTGCGAGTGTTATGCCATCTTTTATATCACATATGTTCGCTTTGAAATGTGACCCCTACTCTGACTGTAAATTCACTGCCATTATTGGTCGCATTTTTCAACAATTTACATTTTATTGTTGGTGCCGATTGGTGTACATAATCTGGTGAATGGGGCTGGTGAGGCAGAAAGTTTCTGCCTTGGTACATATCCATATAGAAATTTATGAGGGTGAGCACCACTTACGGCCCCTCCCAACGCCCTTAATTATAATAGACGCATTCGTCCAACTAGTGTTCTCTAATCTCGTGAGCAGGCACCGTGTGATTATAACCAAACAAGTATATTGGGTACGCGTACATAGTCGAGTATCTTTCGACTCAAACTCTGGATTGTTTATGGCTCCACAGCAAACAGCTCTCAATCCATCGATACCAGGATCCATCAAGGCAGAACTTGTTAATCAAGAATCTGTATCTAGAGAAAAGATGGGATTTTAGGTTTCTCTTGGTCTTCTTAGAATTTTTTATTGCTTCCTCATATTAGGGATGTCAATGGATATGGTATGAGTCAGATTTCATATATTCATCCTCATACTCATTTATTAAATTCATCCTCATACTCATCCCCATACCCATCAAGTATTGAATTTCATCTTCATCCTCATACTCATCAGATTATCGGATACACATACCATACCCAAATACCCTATTATCATATACAATTGAATTTTTTCAAATTTAAATTGTTTCAATGAAGTTATGAATATTTAAAAAATTATTTAAATGAACAATAAGAAAAATTATTAATGATAAAAATTTGAAAAATAAACTTTATAGAAAAAATAACAAATATTAAAAATAGCCCAAGTTTAAAAAAAAAAACCAAAACCAATAAAAAAACAAAGTCACGTACATTCCAAACTCCCAAAATTAATTGGTTAAAAAAACCCTAAATGAATTGGGAAATATGTAAACAAAAAAGGAATACAAGAACCATAATCAAGAAATAAAATATTATTCAATTTTTGAAGTCAAACATTGAATAAACTTACCAGAATATGATAAATTGAATGAAAAATAAAAGAGTAGTAAAACTTTGAAACGTAAAAGTGAAAATGAAAGGGAAGAGAAAAGAAAAGTATCAATTTACTTGGATTTGAGAAGATAAATCTTTAATATAAATAAATATAATTACTATATATATACATATATAGATACATATATATTTATATTTATATATATTAATTTAAACGGGTATTCAGTTCGGGTGTGAGTCGGATTATATCAAACCCACCTCCATACCCAACCCGAAAATCCCCATATCCGATTAGCCAATTATTTAATCAGGTCTAAAAATTTCTCCATACTCTCTTCTATTCGGTCGGGTATCGGATTCTCCAACGTGTTCGGAGTAAATTGTCGTCCCTACCTCATATGCCTATGTCACAGTTACTCTTGGTAAACAATCTAAATGTGCGTGGGTCTTACTTTTAGTCGTGGCACACGTACGTTTGTATATTTAAATAAATACATAATTCAATCACGGCTATTTATTGAAATATATATTAATATTATTAAAAAAGAGAAGCAAGTGGATATGGTAATAAATATAAATCAATAATGCTACGACAGAGCTATAAATATGGAGCATACATTAGAGTTTTCTAGAGGCGATAACACTAAAATTCCATTAAAAAAAATAATTTAAAATTTTCATATATGATATCATTTCTCCTCAGCGCACATGTATGTAATAATTTGCATCTCCCTTAACCTTAAAATTTTTTTATAATAAATATTTTGGGGGAAAAAAAAACTAACATACATGCGAACGAATCAATAAACGACACGTGTAAGTTAGAATACAAGGGCTAACTGTCTTACCTACTTCTGTTTGAAAATCGATCTCCAATTATTTACACGATAAGACAGGAGGGTGCCCACAAATATGCATTTGCCACACAAAATGTATAATAATTAAATTAAAACCAACAATTTAAGTAAGGTTTACGTATTTATTTGGGTTTAGTCTAATGTTTGATTAATGATGACAAGTCACAAATCCAATCACATCATCACTTGCATATGGCAGATTATTAATCAAACTTCATTGAATTATTTATAATTTGATATATTTTTTAGTGATAAATTTTGTATAGAAATAAATTTCAAATTAATTTACATATATATATATATATATATATATTTCAAATTACTATCAAAGTCATTTTGAGAATGAGAAAATCAAATTCTTGCGTGTATTCGGATAATTTTGAAATTGGTGTACCATTAGAGACTGAAGATGGTTACGGAGTTAGTCTATGTCACATCGAGATCAATTTTTCACATATTTTAATAACAATAGTTGTATTATATCGTACGAAGATAAATAGTTCAGGTGAATGATAAAAAATATGTGTTATGTTACTTTGTTGGACCATCGCTTAACATATAGATATTAATATTTATATATAGTTAATAATATAAATAAATTTATGAAACAACATCTATTATTAATTCGAATAAACAAAAATAAAATCTAGGCATCAATGTGGGGATGGAGAATAAAGTTATCTGCTTGCATCGATGGAGGAAATTGTCTGGTTGGGGCCTCTCTCGCTAGAGGTGGTACGTTGTTAGGCATGTATCATTGTCCTACGCTTGCGTCTCAATAATTCAACGCCAATTATATTTTCTTACGGAAGTACTAGATATATAGTCAACAAAATTAATATTATTTGGCATTTTCTATGTCCATTTATCGATTTTATTTATATTAATCTTAACAATTATAAGATAAATTTATGTTTAAATTGCTAGAGTAAGTGTTCAGCAAGTCAATTTATTACTTGAACGTTATTGACTCTAATATAAAAACAACTTTTATTATAATAATATTTTACGATATATCCAATTATGACATTTATTTTATATGTATACTCATGCAAAATGCATAGATAAACTCATTGAATATACAATAGGTACCATGTGGTCTGCCTCTCAACATAAGATCGTGAAACTCATTAGGAAGCGTAGTATATATCTAAACTTATTCCTAATTGATCTAGCCGTTAAAATAAAGATAAAGATTGTTCGAGCTTGAAACTAGCATATGTGATGTAAATGTCATGTTTCATTGGTATGGGCGTGAATATGTTCATTCATACAGATAGGTGATCATTTGATGATTCATTGAAGAACCTTCCCTCGGACTGTCCAAGTGGTTATCATTTATCGAGTGGAATAGTTTGCAGTTATGGTTGTACGCCATTAGAACTTTGATCCGGGACAACATAGAGGTTATACATACGAGTATGCACTTTGATCTGTTTACCGACTCCATTGAGGGTCAACAAGTGGTGATCAGATTGGGTGTAGTTTCGAAATACGTAAAAGTCTATGTATTGTAGTCGATGATTATGCACTTACCCACGGGTGAAGATATCTAATGTGATCTGATGAGTTAATAGTGTAAGGAATCTCTGGTCAGAGTAAGACATGTGTATTTTAGAAATGGGATTCCTTAGTTGCGCATATCATGTCACAATTATTACTCAAAGATACATCACTTCATTATCAAATTCATTTGTAACTCTCGGTATACAATGGTTGCATCTTCGATCAGAATATATGAGTTGAAAGGACTGAATTGTACGCTAACTATAACTTAAGGTTCTCGTATGCACTATCAGTGATATATAAGGGATCATGGGACACTGTTACTAGGCGCTCTTACCATAATCTGATGAGTACAATCAGACTTGAGTTCTGACTTTCTTGATCGTAAAAGGAATTAAAAATATTAGGATAAGCTCGAATATGAAAATTTTTTGTTAGAAATCACACGAAATTGTGAACTCGTGATTAGATGTATCCTTCAACTATTGAGGTTCGCACAAATATTGATTATGTGTTCTCGTTGAATTAGTGAAGCTCAAGGAGTTGAATTTGACAGCTGTAGTTTGTTTCAAATAGATTGTTCATAAAGCAATTATAAGTTGATTCCGTCTAATGACGGTTGTGGAATTTAGCTTAACTGTTAATTAAATGAAGAGCGTGAAACTGAAACGTCAATTACTCGTTTTTCTTTAAAATATACTAGAAATTTTTTTTCTTTCTAATTCATTCGGCTGAAATTACTATGTATATACATAAATTATTTTAAAAATACTTTTTCATCATTTTAAATAAATCAACCAACTATTATTTGAAAATCCAAAAAATATTAATTCAACGCATAAAATCGTAAAACGTCCACCAACCTAAATTAAAATTATTTAAAAAATAACTTAACTCGAACATCCTCTCAAAGACATCATAAGTCCTAAAATCTTTCAAGTAAACATAAATCATAAATTTATTTTATTTGCAGAAAACTAGCGCCAGTCCTCGAGTTGTATGCACCTTCAGTACAGATAGTTCAACTATCAAGTCCTCCATTAATATCAACATCATGCTCACCTGCATCGATCAGAACTAGTGAGTTTATTGAATCATCATATCTTAACCATGATAACAAGTAATACATATATAATCACATGCAACAATAAATATACTTTTACTTAAAATAGCTTTTCATGAACATGTATAAACATAAACATTTTTCTTTTCATCATAAACATTTTCCTTTTCATCATATATGTATACATTTCTCTTTTACTGAATTCAGATCGATAATTGTGATTTTCATATTAGCTGAAGGTTGATGGATCTATCTACGTGTAACCACAGTACTGGGCGGCGGGGATATCAGCGACACTCTCACCTGTCAACTAAGCCTTGACCTTACACATCATCATATCATGTCGATGGAAATACGATCGTCGGGCTCCCTCTGGGGCCTTCTCCTGTAAACGGGCTCCCTCTGGGGTATTTTCCCAATTATTTCACCTCCTTCAACTTTTCGTATTTTCATCACTTAAAAAAATTAAAACATATAAAAAAATATTTTTGTTTTAAACCAAGCATACAACATATCTTTTAGCATTAACGTTTCATCATAAAATTTCGTAAACATTTGAAGTAAACATATTTTACAGCATTCAGGGCACTGCCAAGACGTCTAATAAATCTTTGGGTATAAAATGACCGTTTTACCCCTAGAAGCATAACTCTTCGTATTTATCCTTAGACCTTGAAACGACGACCGAAATCATTCCAAACTTAACATATCACCTTAAAATACAACCATAAATATTTTATAGACGTAAACTTATGTCTTTTGAATAATTTCCCAATTCGTTTCGACAACTTAGACGTACATCCTGATTTTGACTCGTATGGACTCGAAACTTAACTAAACTTTAACCAAAGCTTCCTAACACATAATTAAGCCTTATTGAACTCAATTCAAGCCCAAATAGTCCCTGGAACACATCCCTACAGCTGTTGGTTTTTTGCATAGGTTTCTTAGTTCTAATAGGATTCTAACTCCGCCTATTTCGGTTCCAGCCCCTATCTGCTTTGTCCAGGCCCTGTTAGACCCTCCTAGGACTTAGACCTACTCCACAGCAAGCAGCTGGACCAGGCCCCACGTCCCAAACGAGGCCAGCCCTGCAACCCATGACCCATAACCACGTGCAGTCGTCCCTAGCCAAGTGTGCTTCGTTCCTGGCCTTCAAGCGACCCAACCAGACCATAGCTACCCATCTTAGGACCATGAATAAACCATAGGGACCCTTATGGACCGAGCCTAAAGAACCAAGAAGCCCAGCCCCTCAAAACCGCAACTTCCCAACCAAGCGCGGCCCCCAAGCACACGCGATGACCTAGCCCTTCTAACCTATCATCGTGCAGCCTCCCTTGAACCCTCCTACAGCACCTTTATGTCTCCTGGTCACGCCCTAATAGCTGCTGGAATCCATGGCTTTACAGGAGTCCTAGCCGCAAACCCTATCCATGCAAGGACCCTTATTTTCATGCAACCCTTAACCCCTCACGTCCAGCCCTTGTGTCAACTTATCTAGGCCCTCAAACCCTCCTAAACTCATCCCCTTTTAGTGCCCCTAAGGTGGAAGCCCTTCAAGCAACAATACAACATGGTTTGGATCACAAAAACCTGAATTATAGACATGCTATGGCATAAAAATGAAAATAATTAAAATTCTAACATATTCATGCAAACATGCTTCAATCATGTATTATGGTGTGAAATATGTTTGAAAGAATATTATGGCGTGCCTTTGAGTTTATTACGCACGAAAAACGGTTTGGCGATGCGAGAGACGTTGGTGGAGAGACGGGAGATGCACCTTGCTGATTTTTCTTCAAACTTTTCATGAGTTTCCTTCCAAAATTGTGTGCGTGTGCGTGTGGTTTGCAGCTAATAGAGTCCTAGTATATTTTGGGAGGATTGAGACGTGAGTTTTGAAGGTTTGGGGTAGGGTTTAGGGCCTTTTATTTTAATTAAAACTCATAATACAATCTTAGACCCATTAACCTAGTATAATAGGCCCATTAAGTTCATTAGTTAATCTTTAAAATATTTTTTTAGGAAAATTTGTGAAAATATTAGCCGAGTTTTTGAAAAGTCCTATTTTTCTAGAAAATCAATTACTAGTTTAAAATACGTCTCGGCGTATTAAAACACCCCAAAAGTTGTCATTTTCGAAAATATCATTTAAAATATACCATAAATTAAACAATTAAAATAATTATTTAATAAAAATAATTTTCTCTCATATGGTCCCTGATCTTTATTTCTCGGTCGCATCTCGAATAACCTTTAAAACACAGTTTTATGCATTCTAGTTGAAAATCATATTTTAAATATGTAAACATGCCTACCACATTAATAAATGTAATTAAAACAATTTATTAAAATACATAAGAAATTTGATAATCTTGCATGCATGTGGTTCACGTATACCTTCAAATTTTCGCGACGTTATAGAAACTACATGTTTTAGTGGAAGAGTTCACTAATCTAACAGCTTCAAAAAATGGATCAGCGAATTTCAATTTCTTTATATGAACGAGATTTCTATCATCGACACATCGGCACCCGTCTGATCTTCGATCATGATTCTAATGAGTTCATAATTATTTATTTAATAAATTTAGAATATTCTAATTAAATTATGAATTAATATTAGTGACTACTAAGTGAAAAATTCTCATGAATCATTCTAGAAGAGTTTATAATAGATTAATTAATTAATTGAGTAATTAAATAAAAGTTATTTAATTTAAATCATATATGCGTGTGTGTATGTGTGTGTGTATATTGTATTATCAAAATTTTATAATAATTTAATTATACATGGTATTTTCAAAAGTATAAAATACATACATAAGAATCTTTGAACTGGGAAAAACATTATACTGAAAAATTGAGACTCCTGATTAGATCATAAAGATATTTTACATAAGATTTTAGCCACCACATATATTTGGAGGAAAATTGTTAGAACATTTCATGTTCGCAATCTTGAATTTGATTGTTCACAAAACTTTTTAATTTGTTTCTAATGAGTTTACCTAAGTGCCCAGAAACTGAAACTGATCAGGCTTCGAACTGATCAGTTACCAAGCTTAAACAGAAGCTATCAAGACACAAACTAAAAGTGTCAACTGATTGATCGCACTGAACCAATTCAACTGAAGTATCAAGAGCAGTTCAACTGATTGTCCAGTTGATAGGTGGTTCAACAGAAGATCTTCAGAAGCCCGGCCAGCTGATGAAGTGTTCAACTGATAAAGATCCAAACTGACCAGTTCAACTGAATCAGTGAAATCAATTCAGCTGACAAGTCAACTGATTTCATCTCACCAGTTCAAGACCAGTTCAAAACATCAGTTAGGAGCGAACCAGTTTGCAAATACGACAAGCTTAATCTAGTTGAGCACAAAGGTACAAAAGCTATTCTACTGATCAAGGTACAATAAGAGATGTTGCAGCAGCGCTTAAAGCCAATTGTTCCAGATATCTATTCGGGGGACATATTCAAACTTCAACGGATTCTTTCACTGAGTCTCACTGTACATTCAGCCAAACGCCTATAAATAAAAGCCGAAGCTCAGTGAAGATGATGATGAGAGTTGACGAGTGAAAAGATAAAATACTGAGAGGGCACACACAATTCTTATCAGCTTTGAAGAATCAATTCGCCCAGACGGAACACTCTGTCATATCAGCTTAGTTTAGAAGATTAATTCCCTCATTGTCTGAGAACACCTTTGTGGTGCATTCCTTGTTCACTTCTCACACACACGACACACACCACCACTCAAATACAGTCTTGACAAAGACAATAAATCTGTGTATGTAGGCTTTCTCACATAGACGTTAAAGAAGTGTTGACTGGAAGGTGCTGCCTTCATTCTAGACTAGGAGTTTAGTTAGGCAGTGGGTAAGTCCTAAGCTAGGAAGGTTATTATGCTTGTTGTAATTAATCAAAGTCTTCTAGTGGATCCTAACCGAGGAGGTAGAAAGGGTGACGTAGGAGCAGTTGAAGTCTCCGAACATCCATAAACATATCTTGTGTACTCTAACTGTTAACCACCATCTTTAAACTGACTTGATCAGTTCGAGTATCTATCAGTTCAGTTCTCATCATAACTGAACTGATACATGCGAGAACTGATACCCTTTATCTTCAGTTAATTAGTTACAAAATATTAAAAGCTTTAAGAAAAACTGGTGTATAAGGTTGTTCAGTCCAACTGACTTTGTAGGTATTCCCACAACGATTGCTAGTTAGGATGACTTCATTAGTTGAGTCTCTCACTGATCAAGTGTGTCTATCAAACTGAACTGTGAATTTATTGTCGCATAACTAACTGATGCTAATCAAGTTATACTTCAAATTCTCAACTAATAAAACATCTTTAATCGTAAAATTACTATGGATAAGCTTACCCTTACCTACAGTTTTACCTTTGGAGTTGTCTCCAAAACTGATTTTTGTGAAAGGGATCGATTTTAAGTGCCCGAAATCGCAACGGAAGCAACTAAATTTTCGAAAATCATATTTTCTAGCATAAAATTTCGAGCACCTCAATACTAGTGTGTAGCAAATACAAAAACACAAAATATGACATTCATAGTGTGTTTAGAAATATACCTATCAATCTCAAAGATTGATGTAATGGCTCCAATAAAGTTGTAAACAACTTGGCTCTTCAAGGCAAGACAAATCTACAAGCTCTCCTTGTCCTTCTTTCAAAATCAAGCCCACCACTTGCTAGCAAGAATCCTTCTTACTTTGCACTAGAAAACTAAGAAGATTTTTCTTTGAGAAGTGATTTCTTTCCTCAACAATTGAAGAAGAAAATTGAGAGAAATTTTTGGAGAAAAACTTTTAGAAGTTTCGGGCCAAGTGAGTTAGAATGATGGGGAGGGAGACTAGTCTTGGTAGTGTAAAAAGCTATAACACTTTTAGCATGCCAAGCCTTGGAGATTGAAAAAGTAATCTCCAACCCTTCACCTCCCATGCATGCAATTTTTTTTTTATTTTTAACAATTAAAAATCCATAGACTTAATTTAATTATCTCAAACAAATTTGAGACTAATTAAACATTACTTGAATTTACTCAAGTCACTAATTGAATAATTATTTTACTATTGGGATCTACAAGACCCAATATGATTTAATTAATTCAACACTTGAATTAATTTAATTATTTGTACTCTACTAGGCCCACTAGTGTTTAATTAATTTAACACTTGAATTAGTTTAATTTAGTCCATAATAATGTTTATGAAAATGTCATATTTTCAAATACATTATTTATTTGGTCAACTTTTAATTTAGGAACAATTCCATAAATTAAAAGTTACATTTCCCTCATAGAAGTCATACTTCTATTTTTCCTCATGCTTATAAACTCCTTTATAAGCCATTAAGACATTGAGCTATTTAACTTCTCAACGGGATCTAGAAAGCTAGTACTTGTGTGGCCCTCAATGGTTCATTAATACAACTAGCCGTGGGTTCACATCTCCATGTGATTCGGACTAAACATGTCCTTATACGAGCATACCCCAATTGCCCCATTCTTAATTATCAACTCCTTGATAACAAGAACGTCAGAACTCAAGTCTGATAGTACCCAACCAATCATGTTAAACGCCTAGCAGCATCGCTTACATGATTCCCTATGTATCAAATGATAGTGCCTGCAAGAACCATTCAACTATGGTTAGCGTACAGTACGATCCCTTCAACTCATATATCCCGATTGATTCGACAACCTATTGGTATATCGAGAGTTGTCAATGAATCGATACTATGTGTCATGTCGTAGTTGCATCGATGGTGTAATATAAGAAACCCCTTTCTTAATTACCACCATACTCTGATCAGAGATTTCAAACTACATACACATGATATCACATAGGATATCCATACCCGAAGATAAGCGGTGAATCCTCGACTACAATGCATCGACTCCTATATGTTTCGACAGAACACCCAACCTTGCCACCTGATGACCCCTTGAGAGTCGGTAAACAAGTCAAAGTGTAGTGCTATCACATAGAGTCTCAATGTTGTCCCTGATCATAAGGACTAATGGTGTACAACCATAAACTAGGACGCTTCCAATCGATAAGTGAGAACCACTTGGAAAGTCCTTTATGGAGAGTTGTTCAGTGCACTCTACAAGCAGCACCTATCTGCATGCTCGAACATCACAATGTCCCCTACCAACGAAACATGGTACTCACATCGCAGATACTAGTCTCGAGCTCTAGCGCCCTATATCCTTCTTAGTGGCGGCTGAATCGACTAGGAACCGTTTAGAATACACAATATTACAAATATGAGTTTCATGATACTCATCATATGAGCATCTCATATTCTTTCTACTATTTGTATATTCAAGGGCTTTAGTCTATGCAACTTGCATGGGTATACAGATAAAGAAGTGTCAAAATAATAATTTCAAATATTATTAAAAAAAGATTAGTTTATACATAGAGTTTAAACATGATCCCTCGGCCAACACTTGGCTCGACGGGCACCTACTCTAATAGTTTGGACCAGTGTATTTGATCAGTTGGGATAGCAAACTTGCATCCCCTGTCATATGACGCGAGAATCCAGTGTCTAGATACCAGATTGATTCTTTGTTTGTACCTGTCACGTGCAATCACACACAATATATAATCTTGGTACCCACAACTATTTGGGTCCTAAATTGATTAGTTCTTTAGGAACCCAGACTTGGACAAGTCTAACTGACTTTCCAGTTGTTGTGTTCCAGATAGTTTTTATCGGCTTGTATGTGCTTGATGTGTAGTGTGTAGATTAGCAATATGAGTTTTAGCCTTTTTCAACTGGTTATTCAGCCGAAATCTTTTCTCAACTGGCTTGTTGTTATAGTAATTGGGATATCCATTTGAATAGTTCAAGTATTTATTACTAAACCTTTTTGATGACTGACTTTGTGGGGGTCAGTTGAAATTTTTTGGCTATAACCAATACCATATCTTCTAGCCTTGTTCTTATTTTCAATAGGCTGTATAACTGGTTTACTTGGCTCTAGTTGTTCTTATACCATAACTGATTTTACAAAGTGGGTATATTTCCGTTTGTTCATATTCAATTTTTGTTGAGTATCACTGGTGGAAGTTTCATCTTGGTCGCTGAACCCTAAACCAGTCTTATCAGTAACCGATTTTTGCTTATTTTGTATTTCAGCTAATGCAACAGATGATTTGTTCCATGCGTTAATCAGCCCAGTGTGCTTTGAATTTTCAAGCATCAACTACTGAATCATTGATTGATTCTTGCTTCTTTCAGCATTGAGCTCAG
The DNA here is from genome assembly GCF_022965805.1 of Primulina eburnea. Lineage (NCBI taxonomy): Eukaryota > Viridiplantae > Streptophyta > Magnoliopsida > Lamiales > Gesneriaceae > Primulina > Primulina eburnea. Next base: position 19,254,766 of record NC_133113.1, read on the forward strand.
CAATTTCTTGTTTAAGACTCAACAGATCAACTGATTCATTAATATAAATTTTGTGGTCTTTGAGATCAGTTTGCTTTGCTCTGGCCTCTTCAAAAGATAAGGCAAGCTTGTGATATTAGATTTACCATGTAATGAAGTGTAGAAATGAGTTCATATCGTGTGAAATTAGTTGAGCTAAAGTCAAATATCTGTTGAGTAGTTGACTCCAGTGCTGTGTCATCAGCAATTAGACACTTGACTTCTTCATCATCGTCACTGGAGCAGCTCAAGCTCGCTTTAACTGTTCAAGTTTTGTGATCATCAAAAATGGGGAGACTGTTAGAACATTTCATGTTCGCAATCTTGATTTTGAATGTTAAAAAAACTTTTTTATTTGTTTCTAATGAGTTTACCTAAGTGCACAGAAACTGAAACTAATCAGGCTTCAAACTGATCAGTTAACAAGCATAAACTGAAGCTATCGAGACGCAGACTGAAAGTTCGAACTGATTGATCGAACTGAACATATTCAACTGAAGTATCAAGAACAGTTCAACTGATTGTCTAGTTGATAGATGGTTCAGCAGAAGACCTTCAGAACCCTGGCCAGCTGATGAAGTGTTTAACTGATGAAGAGCCAAACTGACCCGTTTAACTGAATCAGTAAAATCAGTTCATCTGACAAGTCAACTGATTTCACCTCACCAGTTCAACTGACCAGTTCAAAACATCAGTTAGGAGCGAACCAGTTTGCAGATACATCAAGCTTAATCCAGCTGTGCACAAAGGTACAAAAGATATTCTACGATCAACGTACAATAAGAGATGTTGCAGCAGCGCTTAAAGCCAATTGTTCCAGATATCTATTCGGGGGACAAATTCAAACTGCAACGGATTCTTTCACCGAGTCTCACTGTACATTCATCCAAATGCCTAAAGAAACCGAAGCTCAGTGAAGACGATGATGAGAGTTGACGAGTGAAAAGATAAAATACAGAGAGGGCACACACACAATGCTTATCAGCTTTGAAGAAGAAATTTGCCCAGAGGGAACACTCGGTCATATCAGCTCAGTTTAGAAGCTTACTTCCCTCAGTTTGTGAGAACACCTTCGTGGTGCATTCCTTGTTCAGTTCTTACACACACGCACACACACACCACCACTGAAATACAGTCTTGCACAAAGACAATAAACTTGTGTATGTAGTCTTTCTCACATAGGCGTTAAAGAAGTGTTGACTAGAAAGTGCTTGCCTTCATTCTAGACTAGGAGTTCAGTTAGACAGTGGATAAGTCCTAAGCTGGGAGGGTTATTACACTTGTTGTAATTAATCAAAGTCTTCTAGTGGATCCTAGCCGAGGAGGTAGAAGGAGTGACGTAGGAGCAGTTGAAGTCTCTGAACATCCATAAACATATCTTGTGTACTCTAACTGTTAAACCCCTAGCTTTAAACTGACTTGATCAGTTCGAGTATGTATCAGTTTAGTTCTTACCATAACTGAACTGATATATGCGAGAACTGATTAGCCTTTATCATCAGTTAATTAGTTACACAAGATTAAAAGCTTTAACCAAATAGGTTTCTTAACGAATGATTACTTCGAGTATTTTTTTGCTTGATTTTATTTCAAACTCAATCTAATTCATCGATGTAAACATTCTTAGAACACGAGCTATTGCAGCTCATCACGTTTTTAGAGGATTTTCGCAATCCAATAAAAATTTTCAAGCCACCATCCTTCCACTGCAGTGCCGCCTTAATGCAACCGTATCGCCGCTCGAGCTCCATTTCTAAAATTATGATTATCCAATCTCGATGCAAATTTCGTTCTAGAAATCTAGTGCGATCTATACGAGGAACAAAGTTTCTGATCGTGGACCTCATAGGGAGACTGAAAAAAGTTTGCAGGGATTTCAAGAAGAGCTATTATCGCCTAATCATCAGGATAGTTAAAGCCATCCTTTTTAAATGCAATGGTTGTTTAAATTATACGACACTCAAGTAACGCTTTGAACGTAAAAAAAAATAAAATAAATTTAAATTTCCGCTGCTCCTTGAGTGCGATAAAACTGTTCACCAATAGTAATATCAGAGCTAGGTTTCTCAATCGTTTGATTAACTATTATTGTTTAAATCATGTTAAGTAATATTTTTTTAACCGCGCTTGAAATTCAGAAAATTGAAGCCCCTAAAAAATTGTTCCAAAACAAAAATTTCGCTACCCAGAATAGTTCCGGGTGGTGCCGCCCAGAATAGTTTTTGGCAGCGCTACCCTGTTTATATTTTAAAACAATTAGTCAGGCAAGGCAGGTCTGCGTAGCCCTACACTTGTGGTGCTATCCGAATAGTTCGGGTGTTTGTAGAAGATGCACAGACAGGGTATCTGAGATGGTCTGGGGCATCCCTGCTCCACGTGGTCTCTTTTAGGGCATCTGGGGCAATTTTATGAATTTTCAAATTTTTTTGATCAAATTGGTATTTTTTGCAAATTTAATTAAATTAACTTCTGAAAATAAATTTTAATAAAATTATGAAATTTTCTTAGAAAATGAATAATTAGAATTGATTTTAATAATTTATAGTAATAGGTTTTTTACAAGAAATTTAATTATTAATGAATTAATCTAAGTTAGATAAATGTGTTTATTTAACTTATTAATTTATTTTTAATTATGACATTTAGTGATAAAGTTCTAAGACACATGATTTGTTGATAATAGTTGATATTATGATTTTAATATAATATTTAATATTATATGAAAAAATGATGATCGAAAGTTATGACCAATTTGTTATGCGTATGTTAGGATATTTTATATATTGTGTTTTTAATTATATGATAATTATTTAAAGTGATTCGTGTTTATGGCCCATTCTCACCCCCCTTAAATTTGCATCTCAATGTGTAATGGAAATTTAATGTAAATATTAGATTTAGTGGGAACTCAAGATTTGAAGATGTTGGTATAGTTCCTCAAAAGTTTTGAAGATCGAAGACATGTAAAATAATGAAAGTGTAATGACTCAAATCCTTATTTTGAATGAAGTAATGATTAAGAGATGATTAAAAGGTTGTTAATTAAAAATTATTAAGGAATTTATAATCATGGATCAACCTGTTGAGATGCACCGAATTTAAAATGGAAAACTCAATCTAAGTCAGATTACATTATTTCAAGAAATCCAACCATACAAATAAGATTCTAACACGTGATAGATAAAATTGATTCGGATCTTTTGAACTAGTTCGGATACAGCCTATAAATGGAAGATGATTTCATTTTTTTTCCTACATCGCTTCCTTCACCTACTCTCTCTCTCTCTCGAGTTCTAGCCTTATAACTTAGGTTTTCTAGGAAGTTTTTAGGGCAATTTAGTGTCAAGAAGTTCCGGAGCTAGTGTCGTCTCGAGGAGGGGTGGTGAAGCAGGACGCAGATCGAGACATCATCAGCGGGCTGATGACGGACGCATGTATAATCCTAATGCCTTGAATAATGATTTAAGGATCATTAGAAAGAACATTAAATCATGTTAGGTAATTCAATGTTTGGCTTGATAGTGTGATTTCATTACGTTGATATTGTCTAGGTTCAGACGAGTAACCTTTTTGTCATATTTTTTAGTGAGATACGTGATGTACTAACTAAGATATCCAAGCGTAGTATATGCACTTATATGTTGCATATTTATCTATTGAATGATATTTGTTTTACTACTTTGGCATATTATGTATGACATATCATGTTGGGCCTGATATCTTTTGAGATATAACTCGTTTGTTAGGGACGATCAGCCCTGTTCTGTATTGTGGATGGTTGGGAATCGAGAGCTACAGTGTCTGACGGGATCCGCGGGCTCTGATGACCCTAAAAATTGTAGGTCCACGTCTTGATGATGAGTGTAGGAGCCAAGACATGCTTAGAGCAGATCAGAGACTTCACACTTAGGCGCCTCTAGACTAAGCATGAGATCCTTGACTTGATTCATGATATCCGAGCATATTGCATTTCGCATGCATCATATCAGTTTGTATACTCGTACATTCTCGTATTGGACGATTGTCGCTCATGCCCTTGTTTTCATATTTGGCACCCCATTCCACGAGACAGATCTTAGGTTGGACGGTTCGGAAGGCCAGGGCAGTGGCTAGAGTAGTTGGGTTTCCGGTGGTGATCAAGTGGAGGTTTTATTTGGTTTATCATATTCTCGTGTAGTATCATGTTATTTTATATGGTTATATTAACGTTTAAGGTAGATATCATTGTGCTGTTTTCGTTTGGGTTGAAAATGAAATGACCCTCGCTTTTTAACTTTAAAATTCTACTAATTTGTTTTAAAAAGAATAAAATCGAAAATCAATAAATTAAATAACTTAACATTTCCACAAATCAAATCAAAAAAATTTTAACAATTAAACTCTCAAGTGCATAACCTCCCTAAAATCATCAACTACTAAAATTAAACTTTTAACTTTAACATGATCAAAATTAACTTCAAAATAAATCATAAAATCTCTAATAAAATCATTAAAAAAAATCTTTAAATCTTTTAACTATCAAGCTAATGCGGAAATAAATGTCACTTGGGAGTGTACTGTCTGCATCGATCCACTAAAGTTTCAGCGCCTCCCTCAATATTATCAGTACCTGCAACATTCAAACCTAGTGAGTCTAATGACTCAGCACGTCGTAAACATGAGTAACAAGTAATATATATACAAGCACATGCATTGAAATCATACTTTTATTTAAAATAATTTTAAACATATATAAATCTGGTATCGTAAAATAATAAAATCGTAAAGCTTTGCATCCTTTATCATTTTGGGTGAAGTTTGATCTTCGAAAGTGACTAGCCTTTATTCTCTGGTCAACTGATCAGTCTTAGCTCATCATTGGGCATGGAGACTTGCACTAGGCACCGCCATGAAAACACGATCTTCGGGCTCCCTATAGGGTCTTTTCACGTAAACAGGCGCCTTCTGGGACCTTTTCCCTCACGATATCCCCATAAAAATTGTAAGTTCACCGTTCCTTCTTAAAACGGATTCCCCACATATCCTTCATGTCACAGTCAATTCACGTCCTTCAAAATATTTTCCTTTTCCCCTTTATAATCATAAAAATATCAAGTCTTTTCAAAAATAGCATCTTACAATAAAAATTACACACATTACCATAAATTATAAAATATCATATTTTCATCAAAATCCTCATAATATATAATTTAACATGCGTTATGCCCTTCGGGACGCTGTCAACCCTTTCTGTGCTACCCATGTTTAAAATGACCGTTTTTGCCCCTGGATGTAAAATTTCTCGAATTTGACTTTTTCTTACTTTTATTGACAGAGGCCTAACCCAAATAATTATTTAAGCCTGAATCTAATTTTTTAGAAACTGTATTTAGCTTAAATTTGAGGTTTTCGATTTAATTTCCTACTTAATTATTCGTGAAGCGATTTAATCCCGATTTAATCCTAACTCAAATATTTCAATCCAAAAATTTTAAACATGAACTTTATATTACCTAAACTACCCTTGTGATCCATGAGCCACCCCCGTGGGCCCATAAATCAGCTCGTAGCCCATTAATCTTGATTTTCAAACCATGGCTTGAACCCACCGAGCCATCTCAATTTATCGAACCATTCCCGAGCCACCTAGAGAAAAAACCTGACCAGCCCACCTAGGGACCCTACTGACCAGCCCTGACCCAATGAACCAGCCCCTAACTCACACACGAACCCTGAACATAGACCTGAGCTGTGTGTGTGTGCTTCCTAGTCTTCCTAGAATTCCTAGTCACTCTAGGACTCACAAGACTACTTATCCACTGATCCTCTCTGACCCTCACTTTCCTTGGACCATGCTCAGACCCAACCGAACCCAGATCAAGCCCCTGAACCACGTAGTGAGCTGCTGCAACAGAAAACGAGTGCCGCACGTCTCCCTTGTACGCATAAGAGTCCTACTTCGTGTGGGACTCTTTTCACCAGCCACCACCGAGCCCTAGCCTTCCTGGCCCTCTCCGGACCACCCTGAGCCACTGCCTAGACCACCTAGCCCAGCACTTAGCCCCTCGATTTGCAGTAGCCCTTCGATCGTGCCTTGTTCATGCATGGGAAGAGTCCATCCGATCATGGACTCTTCCATACTGACTAGCCACGAGTCATAGCCCTGATAGGACCCTAACAGACCCTATTACATGACCTTGGCCGAGCCCCACAGCCTCACGCACCGAGCCGCGCTCCTATGAAGCCATGCATGTAGGCTTACTTCTAGAAAACCCTAGGTGATCCTTCCTCTTGCCACCTTCGATTCCAGCATGTATATTGGCCCTTAAGGACTCTTTTCATGTCCCTAAAACCTCTCCTAATGACAGCGTGTCCTTAGGAATCATAGTGTTTATCAAACAAGCGTAAAATCGTCTTATATTTGAAAATAATCGTTCTATCATAAAAATAATCGAACACACGTATTTTTCATGCATAAACGATTAAAACAAGCATATTATGATTTGAATGATGCATCAAAAGAGTTTAGTAACATGCCTTTGAGTTTTAGAATGCTCGAATACGCGATTTTCGGCGTGGGGGTGCGAAGAAGAACGGCGGGCGACAAGACTCCTTGTTTTCTCCTCTACAATATTTTTGAAATTAGTGTGTGTTGTGTGTGCTGGTGTCGACTGAATGGAGTATAAAAATACCTAGGTTTGTAATTTTATAGATTTAATTTGAATGATAATGGGCTGGAGTTTTGGGCTTCAAGTATATGAGAAATTGGGCCTACTCAATATAGTTAAATTGAGCCCAATAACACATATTTTATTGAAAAATAAATGTTTATAAAAATTAGATTTCAATAATAATGCATTTGATATTTTAAAAGTATCTCGTTTGCCCAAAATCGGCTTCCAGGAAAAGATCGTGCTCGTCTCGTAAAATAATTTAAACTCTATCATTTTTAGAAAAATTAATCATTTTTAATCATATTAAGAAGCCTTGAAAATATTTATTGAAAAATATTTATTTTGTCTTGGTAGTCCCCATTCTCCTTTCCCTAGCCTATTATCGAATATTCGGGTCAAATCCTTCAATTTCATGAAACCATGCCATATAATCGTTTAATAATGCAATCATACTTTTAATCATATATAATATGCATCATGCAAGCATTTAAAATCAATTAAATAAAATAATTCTAATTTAATTTATTTCCATTCATATGGTTTACGTAGGTTGGATTTTTAGATGTTATAAAAAATGATTAAGTTATTTGGTTTTCGTTGTTTAGTTGTTATTAAGTTTAAATTTTTCATGCTTATTAGTCTGTTTAGTAGTGGATCGGGTAATGGCGCTACATTTAGTGGAATCGGAGCATTCAAAGATTGTGAGGCCCGGGGCCGAAGAGGGCGAGGGGTGATCGCCGGTGCCATCAGTTGCACGGACAATGAGCGGCTCCGGGCAGGCTTCTAGATGGAGGGAGCATGAATGAACCGACTCACACGGGAATGAGAGGGATTCCGAGACTGTTCAATGTAATGGATTGTACAGTTGAAGAGGGCTTAAAAGATTTGATTGGTACTACTCATATCACAAAGGTGCATATCCTTTTCGGTAGCTCATCACAAAAGAACTCCAAAGTTAAGCGTGCTTGACTTGGGGCAATTTTGGGATGGGTGACCTCCTAGGAAGTTTCCTAGGGTGCGTGTGAGTGAGGACATAAGCACGCTGGAAAGACTCGTCTTGGTAGAGTGAGGACAGTCGTCAAATCTCGGGCGTTACAAGTGGTATCAGAGCCAACCTCTCTTAGTACGGTGTGGTTCGGGGACGAACCAAGCGGAAGCTGGTGGGTATGTGAGGCCCGGGGCCGAAGAGGGCGGGGGGTGATCGCCGGTACCATCAGTTGCACGGACAATGAGCGGCTCCTGGCAGGCTTCTAGGTGGAGGGAACATGAATGAACCGACCCACACTGGGAATGAGAGGGATTTCGAGACTGTTCAATGTAATGGACTGTACAGTTGAAGAGGGCTTAAAAGATTTGATTGGTACTACTCATATACGAAGGTGCATCTTTTTTTCGGTAGCTCATCACATAAGAACTCCAAAGTGAAGCGTGCTTGACTTGGGGCAATTTTGAGATGGGTGACCTCCTAGGAAGTTTCCCAGGGTGCGTGTGAGTGAGGACATAAGCACGCTGGAAAGACTCGTCTTGGTACAGTGATGACAGTCATCGAATCTGGGGCGTTACAAGGATTTTTGGAACATTAGTAATTCTGTTTCGAGGTTTTAGAGGTTGATTTCGGTTTCCTTTCAAATGTCAGAAGGTGGAAGCAATCACGAAAGTGTTGGACATGGCCATTATGGCGACGATGAGGCTGGCCGATAACATCATCGTAGAGATCGTGACGGAAGGAGTCATCGAGATCATGATAAAAAGACACGTAGGAACCGCATCAACATTATGGATTTAATGAACCGAGTATTCCAAGATTATAGTTGTATACTCTAGTATCCTTAAAGAGCATGCACAACGTTTAAGGATTTTGTTGTTAGCCTTAAGGAATCATCAACGGTATGCTAAGTTGAACGATTACGAGTTTTGGCTTGACAGAGTTGTCTTCTTGGGACATGTTATATCCAAAGATGGGATTTCAGTGGATCCCAGCAAGATCGAATGCAGTGTTGAGTTGGGCACGACAAGAATCAGCTCAACATATAAGAATTTTTCTAGGTTTGGCAGGCTATTACCGGAAATTAATCTCAAGATTTTCTCATATTGCCAAACCATTGACACAGCTGATTCGTAAGAATGTGCTGTTAGAATGGACAAATGATTGTTAAAATAGTTTTAATGGACTGCGTCAACATTTGACCACTGCTCTAGTTTTAGCTCTGTCATTTGGATCAGGAGGGTACATTGTGTACACTGATGCATCACTTCTAGGACTTGGGTGTGTTTTAACTCAGAATAGTCATGTGATTGCATGTGCATCCAGATAGTTGAAGAAGAATGAAGAGAATTATTCTCAGTTCATGATTTGGAATTGGCACCGATTGTGTTTGATTTGAATATATGCTGACATTATCTCTACAGAAAGAGATTTGTGATTTTTACGGATCACAAGATCTTGAAGTATATCTTCACCGAAACAGAATTAAATATGAGCCAAAGAAGATAGATGGATTCAGTTAAAGGATTATGATTGCGAAATCAAGTATCATCCAGGATCGGAAAATCTTACAGCTGATGCTCTTAGTCGCAATGTGAGATTATCTGCACTTCATACAAGCTTCATCTCAAGGGTAATCCAAGATTATTGTTCTCTGAAATTTCACTTCCGGCATAAGAAAGGAATAGAAAACATTCAAGTAACGATAATTTTATCTGAACCGACGCTGTATGCCAAAATCAGATAAGCTCGGTTTTCTGACCCGAAGGTGAAAAAGTTAACAAGGTTAGCTAACGGAGACAACACATCTGGATTTGCGTTTCAAACAGATGGAACCTTGTGTCTGTCAGAGAGAATCGTAGTTCCAGAAAAATTCTAAATTAAGAGACAAGATTTTATCTCAAGCCCATAGGAGTAAGTTGAGTGTCCACCCTGGAGCATAAGGATTTGAAGATCAGGTTTTGGTGAAAAGGTATGAAGGAAAGTGTACCAGTTTGTAACCAAGTGTTTGGTTTGTCAGCAAGTGAAAGCTGAACATCGATGACCAGGAGGATTAACTCAGAATTTATCCTTGAATGGAAGTGGGATCATGTGACGATAGATTTTGTCAGCCACTTGCCGTTTTCATCTAAGAATTGTGATGCCATTTGGGTTGTTGTACACCGACTGACTAAGTCAGCACATTTCATTCCTTATATTTGAGAATATATTTTCGATCGCATGGCAAGACTATACACCCAATAGATTATTAAATATCATGATGTGCCAAAAAGTATAGGCAGTGACAGAGACCCATGCTCTATATCAAGGTTCTGGGGAAGTTTTCAAAAAACGATGGGAACGAGATTGAGCCTGATTACTGCATATCATCCAGAGATAGGTTGTCAGTCTGAGAGAACTACTCATACAATCAAGGAGATGTTACATGTTTGTACTATGTATTTTGGACTAGCGATCATCTACCGCTTGTGGAGTTTTCATGTTTGTCTCTGTTCGAAGCATTGTATGGTAGATATTGTCATACTCCATTGTTTGGGATGAAGTAGGAGAATGACAAGTGTAAGGATCTGAATTAGTTCAGCAAGAGATTGACTAAGTGGAACTGATCCAGAAGATAATTAAAACTGCACAAGATCATCAATCAAGTTATGTGAATACCAAGCGTAGACCCCTACAGTTTCAGTTAAGGGAAAAAGTTTCCTTAAAGTTTCACCATTCTGCAGAGTGATGAGATTTGGACTCAACGAAAAATTAGCCTCAAGATTCATTGGAACTTTCGAGATCTTGGAATGTGTTGGAAATTTGGCGTATCGATTGGCTTTACCATCGTATCTGTATAACATTCATATTGTCTTTCATGTATCGTTGTTATGATGACATGTAGAAGATGAATCGCACACTCTTGATCCAACAGATATTCAATTGGAAGAAGACTTGACTTATGTCAAGCATGCGCTTTTAATCCTGGGTAGGAAAGAGAAGAAGTTCGGAAAAAAGATCATTCCACTTGTTCTAGTGCGATGACAATGCTGAGGTAATGTAGAGGCGACCTGAGAATTAAAGAGTCTTATGTGCTCAGAGTATCCACATTTGTTTGAGTTGTATCTTTGTAATCAAGAGTTGTATTTTATTCAGCTGTATTGTACTTCAGTTGGACGAAATATTTGTAAGGAGGGGAAGATGTAATGACTTAAATCCTTATTTTGATTGAAGTACTAATTAAGAGATGATTAAAATGTTGTTAATTAAGCATTATTAAGGAATTGATAATTCTGGATCAATTTGTTGGGATCCACCAAATTTAAAATGGACAACTCAATCTAAGTCATATTACATTATCCCTAGAAATCCAACCTGACGAATGATATTTTGACACGTGGCAGATAATATTGATTCTGATATTATGAACTAGTGCGGATGTAGCTTATAAATTTAAACTGATTTCATTTGTTTCCTACACTGCTTCCTTCAGCTACTCTCTCTCGAGTTCTAGCTTTACACCTTAGGTTTTCTAGTTAGTTTTGGAGGGCATTTTAGTGTCGGGAAGTTTCAGAGCTAATGTCGTCTCGATGAGGAGTCGGTGAACTGGGACACAGATCGGGATATCATCAGTGGGATGACGACGGACGCAGGTATAATCCTAAAGCCTTAAATAATTATTTAAGGATCATTAGGAAGAACTTTGAAACATGTTTGCTAATTCAGGATCTGGCTTGATAATGATTTCATTTGTGGATATTGTTTAGGTTTAGACGAGTAAGCTTTCTGTCAGATTGTTTTAGTGAGGTGCCTGATGTAGTGACTGAGATATTCAAGGGTAATATACACACTTATATGATGCATATTTATCTGTTGCATGATATATGTTTTTATTGCTTTGTAATATTATGTATGACATATCATGTTGTGTCTGATACCTTTTGATATACCTCATTTGTTAAGGTCGTACATCCATATTCTGTATTGTGGATGGTTGGGCATCGAGAGCTACAGTGTCCGACGAGACCCATAGATTCTGATAACCCTGGACATTGTTGGTCCACTTCTTGATTATGAGTGTTGGAGTCAAAACATGCCTAGGGCAAATCAGACACTACACACTCAGGCGGCTCTAGGTTGAGCATGATATTCTGACTTGATCTTTGATATCTGAGCATATTGCATTTTGCATGCATCATATCTGTTTTTATACTCGTACATTATCGTATTAGGCGATTGTTACTCACGTACTTGTTTTCATCTTGGGAACCCCATTTCACCGGAAAGGTCTTAGGTTGGACAATTCGGACGGCCAGAGTAGTGGCTATCAGTTGGGTTTTCGATGGTGATCCAGTGGAGGTTTTATTTGGTTTATCATATTCTCGTGCAGTATTATGTTTTTCGATATGATTGTATTAACGTAAGACAATGATTATTGTTCTGTTTTCATTTGGGTTGTAAGATGATTAAGTTATTTGGTTTCCTGCTATTTAATTGTTGTTATTAAGTTTAAATTTTGCATGCTCATAATTAGTTTGTTTAGAAGTGGCTCGAGTAAGGGCGCTACAGAAAGCTAATATAATATTGCATCTGCATCCCTGCATTTATTTAGGTTTTGGACTTAGATCCATATTTGGCTCATATAGGTTAATTAACTACCGGATATCGATCATCTTTTATTATTTATATCGCATATGGTATATTATATATGATCAGTATGTGTTATTATTAATATAATAACAAGAGTTGAATGAATCCGATAAACATACAAACAAATATGACGCGAGATTTTAGAATTATGAGATAAATTTTGAAAAATAAAATCCCTTATTTTGGATTAGATCCAAAATTTAAATCGAGCTTTAAGAAAGATATTTTCCTAATGAACATACGATGACATTATTATTACTCAAAAAATATCACATCATTATCGAATTCATTTGTACTCTCGATATACTAATAGTTGCATATTCGATCTAGATATATGAGTTGAAGGGACTATACTGTACATTAACCATAAATTAAGGTTCTTGCAGGCAGAATTAATGATGTCTAGGAGATCATGGGACGATGATATTAGAGACTTTACCATGATCTGATGGGTGCAATCAGAAGAGCTCTGACGTCCTTGATCAAGGGTTGAAGAAAAATAATGAGGCTATTTAGTGTAAGCCCTAATAAGAATAAATATTATTATAAATCACATAAAATTGTGAACCCAGAGTTAGTTGTATCCTTAAACTATAAAAGGTCACACAAGTATTGGTGTCACGCCCCGAGCCCGGGACTGCGCCTGCGTGACTGCACAATAGGCCTCTATAGCAACTAATTTGTATTCGTCCTCGCTTTACGAAAATGATTAACCCAAGTTGCTATAGAAGTCCATTTTAAGCCATTATAAACTCATTTTTAAATCTTTGATTTTTAGATGTGGGACAAATGTATCACAATCACCCCTCCTTCAGAACACGACGTCCTCGTCGTGGCCTGACCCTTCGGTCCACCAGCACCGAGAATCTAGAGGTGACTCCTACAGGTTCACGAGGTGGCTCCCGTCATGTAGCACTTTGTCCCGCAGGTTCAAGAGGTGGCTCCCATGCACGTAGTACTTTTGCCCCGCATAGCACTTATTTCCCGGTGTTCTATGCCGGTGACCAGCTCTGATACCATTCTGTCACGCCTCGAGCCCGGACCCGCGACTGCGTGACTGCACAATGAGCCCCTATAGCAACTACTTTGTATTCGTCCTCGCTTTAAGAAAATGATTAACCCAAGTTGCTATAGAATGTCCATTGTAAGCCATTATAAACTTATTTTTAAATCTTTGATTTTTATATGTGGGACAAGGGTATCACAATATGTCCTTTTTTTGTAATGTACATGGGCTATCCCGATTGGGCTTAAGTCCCCTCATGGTTATCCCATTACCCATTACTCATAGAACTTCTCCAGCCCAGGCAATGGAGATTTTTACCTCTCCTAGGATTAGAACCCAAGACCTCCTGGACTTATATAGATCTTGACAGCAATCCTGGTACCAGTTGATCTAGTAGCTCAACTGGTAGCAGGATTGCTACCAAGATCTATATAAGTCCTAGAAGGTCTTGGTATCTAATCACGGGGAGGTAAAAACTCCATTTCCTGGGCTGGAGAAGTTCTATGAGTAATGGGTAATGGGATAATCGTGAGGGGACTTAAGCCCAATCGGGATAGCTCATGTGCATTACAATTGGATTTTGCATTCTCGTTGCGATATTCAAGTTCAAGGAGTTGAATTTGAAGATTAAATTTGACAGAGATAAAAAAAATTACTTATAAAGGAGTTTATGAGTTGATTCTATGTAATGTAAGTTGTGGAATGACTAATTAAGTAAAGATATTGGAATTGTATGTTTTAGTAAAAGAGTTCGCAAAATTGGCAGCTATAAAAAATGGATCAGTAGAAAATTGTCATTCGAAATTTTCAATTTTTGTCATATGAATGAGATTTGTGCCCGATACATCAACACTTTCTGATCGTCGTTCGGAGTTATAATGAGCTCACAATTATTTATTTAATTAATAAAATATACTAATTAAATAATGAAATAGTAGTCGTAACTACTAAGTGCAAAATTCTCATTAAATATTTTAGAAGAATCTAGAATAGATTAATTAATTAATTTACTAATTAAATAAAATTTACTTAATTTAAAGCTTAAATATGCATGTATATGTATATATGTACCTATATACTATTGTATTATCAAAAGTTGATAATAATTTAATTACGCATTATATTTTTAAGAGTAGAAAATAAATACATGAGAGTTTTTGAATTGTGAAAAATAGTATCCTGAAAAATTGATACTCCTGACTAGATCGGGAAAAGACTTTTAATATATGTGTATTCAATAGTTGAATAACATAAATAACTTTTACACAAAAATTTTATCCACAAAATTCTCTCTCCCCTCCCCACCTCACATAAGATTTTGGCCACCACTCACCTATATTTGGAGGAAAATTTCCGGCCACTATCGTTCCACTGTGTCGCTGCCTGGCACCTTCGGATTTCTGAAATTCCAGCTATCCAATTTCGACGTAAATTTCGTTTAGATCTTTAGTGAGATCTATACGAAGAACATAGTTTCTGATCGTGGATATAATTAGAATACTGAAAAAAATTCATAAGATTTACAAGAAGAGGTATTTCCGCCTAAACACTAGGATAGTTAGAGCAAGTGTATTTAAACACAAATGTAAATCAAATCTAAACACTCTATGAATGCTTTAAATCATACGACACTCAAGTAACGTTTTGAAAATCAAAACAAAAATTTTAAATTTCTGCTGGTGCGAGAAAACAGTTCCACCATAAATAGTATACACCAAGAATTGGTGTCTTTACGTTTGACCAATTTGTCATATAATCGAAGTCGAGTCATGTAACTTAATCGACCATGTGGATCGATGTCGATGCAAGAGTGTTTTGTTCTTACATGAGAACTTAACCATATGACTTGAATTGCATTAAATAATGGGATTGGATGTTGATTGCTTCAGCCTAAAATGGATGAAGTTTTTATAAACACGCTTAAATGTCTTATTTTTATTTGCCCTTTTTGGTTTTTATTGATGATTGATATAATTCCATGACCTTAACTTTAGTGATGAAAAAATCGAAATCCTAAGGAAGATGTTACAGTTTTATTGATATAATATGGAATTAAGAGGTATGAAAACACGTACATAAATAAAAAAAAAATGAATATTTCATCTTATTGTTATCTTGAAAAATGGCTACTTTATAATTGAATGATTGATCAAGAATCAAGATACTTTTAATATGTACACAGGGCAATGAAAGAAAATGGGCCCAAGAGAGATGGCGGGCCACGTTTTGGACTTGTGGCACGGGCAAAGAATATGATTGATTTAGGGCAACTTGTGTTTAAATCCTCAAATTCAAATATGAATAAATGTTCAGTCTCTATCAGGTAAAAAAAAAAAAATTTTCAAGTGTTTCATTCATACACACAAATTTATGCACTTTCTAGGTCCTAAAACTTTACATAGATGAAAATTGTACAACACTAAAAATATGGTACTGATATATAATATTTCAGTATCAACTGTTTTAGATTTGATACAAAAATAATATTTTATGTATAATATTAGAACAACTATATTAATATAAATACTTGTTATATTTGTTTGACTATTCAAATATCATATATTAATATTATATATGAAAGAGTTGACAATCAAATATCATATATCTATACTATATTTTAAATATTTTGTACATATGTTTATCCGAGAATACACATGATTCATTAATACCAATGCTTGATTTTTGGATACCCAAAAATTGTTTATTAATATTAGAATATTTTTACAAAAATAAGGATACCCAAAAATTGTTTATTAATATTAGAATATTTTTACAAAAATTTATTATTATTATTATTATTATTATTATTGTTATTGTTATCTTTTAACGTCAAATCAAATTATGACCTTATGACCTCAGCATCAGCTTCAATATCAGCATCTCCTGACTTCCCACTTTCCTCTTAGCCCCACGCTTTTTTTCCTTTTCTATGGTTTTATAATTTCCTAATTTATGGTATATGCAAAAATTTATGTGATACGATCTCATGGGTCGTATTCGTGAGACGTATCTATTATTTGAGTTATCCATGAAAAAATATTACTTTTTATGCTAAGAGTATTACTTTTTATTGTGCATATGGGTATGGTTGACCCGTCTCACAGATTAAGATCCGTGAGACGGTCTCACATGAGATCCACTCTTCTGGTATAATAAAGCTCTCTACACGCTACGTATATGCACACAACAAATACGGTAACAATGATATTATTGTTAGAATAAGTGAACTTGTGATTTGAGTTTTATTTATTTTAATATAAAATTATATTTATTTTGATAGTATTTTATGATTTTATCAAATTATGACAATTAGTTTATCTTTATACTCATTCAAATTGCATAGATAAAGTTCTTGAATATACTGTAGGTACCATGATATCTATCTCTCAACGTAAGATCAAGAAACTCATTAGGAATAGTATCGTATATTCTAAACAGGTTCCTAGTCCATTCATTCGCCTAAAATAAAGAGAAAGATCGCTCGAATTTAAGACTAACATATATGATGTAAATGTCATTTTCATTGGTAAGGGTACGAAGATTTCCATTATACAAAGTGCTGATCATTTGATGATGCACCGAACAACTCTCCCTCGAAGTTTCCTACTGGTTATCACTTATTGAGTGAAATAGTCTGCGGTTATTGTTGTACGCTATTAGTCCTTTGACCAGAGACAACGTAGATGCTCTACGTACCAACATGCACTTAATTGATCCATTTACTAACTCCATTAAGGGTCGTCTGGTGACAAGGATGTATGTAGTTTTGAAATACATAGAAGCAAATTCATTGTAGTCGAGGATTTGTCGTTCACCTACATGTGAAGATATCTTGTGTGATATGATGGATTAATAGTACAATAAATCTATGGCCAAAGAAAGACATGTCAGTTTCACATAACATGTCAATTTTATTACTCAAAGCTATATCACATCGTTATCGAATTCATTTACGATTCTCGATATATCAATGGTCGTAGATTCGATCGAGATATATGAGTTGAATGGACCATATTGTACGCTAACCATAATTTAAGGTTCTTAAATGCACTATCACTAATATCTAGGGTGAAACCTCCACTACTCGTTTTTCTTTAAAATGTACTAGAATTTTTTTTTCTAACTTCTTCCATTCGGCTGAAATACTTCTAACATCCTCTCAAAAACCTCTCAAATCATCATAAATTATAAAATCTTAAAAGTAACTCCAACCATTTAGCACAAGTCAGAAACATAAGCCATAAACGTAAATCATAATCATAAGTTAATTGTGGAAAACTAGCACTGGACCTCGGGTTGTGTGCACCTTCTGTCTAGCAAGATCAACCATCAAGTCCCCCATTAACATCAACATCATGCTCACCTGCATCGATCACACCTAGTGAGTTTATTGACTCAGCAAACCTTAACAATGATAACAAGTAGTACATATACATTTACATGCAACAGTGAAAATACTTTTACTTAGAATAGTTTTTCATGAACATACATAAACATAAACATTTTTCCTTTTATCATAAATAATATCTTTTTCATCATATACATATACTGTTTCCATTTTATTGAATTTGGATCGTTAATTGTTACTTTCGTATCAACTGAAGGTCGATGGATTCATCTACGTATAACCATAGTACTGGGCGACGAGGATATCAACGGACACTCTCACCCATCAACTGAGCCTTGGCCATATATATCATCATATCATGTCGATGGAAATACGATCGTCAGGCTCCTTATGGGGCCTTCTCCCGTAAACGAGCTCCCTCTGGGTTTTTTCTCTCACGATATCTCCAATCATATCATCGTATTAGTCAGAATCACTTCATCTCCTTCAAATTTTTATATTTTCATCACTTGTAAAATCATGTACATATAAATCATTTTTCTTTTAAACAAAACATGCAACATATCTTTTAGCATTAACGTTTCATCATAATATTTCATAAACATTTAAAATAAACATATTAAAATTTAATATATCATTCAGGGCACTGCCAGGATGTGTAACATTTTTCAGGTGTAAAATGACCTTTTACCCCTAGACGTATAATTTCTCATTATTATTCTTAGACCTCGAAACGACATCCCAAATCATTCCAAACTTAACCTATTACCTTAGAACACACCCATAATTATTTCTTAGACTTAAACTTATGCCCCTTAACTAATTTCCTAAATCGTTTTTAAAGCTTAGACGTACATCCCGGTTTTGACTTGTATTGACTTGAAACTAACCAAACTGTTCTAAACTTGAACCAAAGCTTCCTAACACACAACTAAACCTTTTTCAACCCAAATTGAGATGATTAAGACCCTAGAAGACACCTATTCGACTACTGAATTTTCTGCATGCATGGTTCGAACCCTAGCCCATGTTATCCTCCAACTTTAGACCCTAGCCCTTATTCCCACGACCAGACCCTAGGCCACCCTCTCATACCTTAACCGAATAGTAGGCAACCTTATGGACTGAACTTAACCAGCTTGGAAGCCGCAGCCCCAACAGCGTACCCTTCCAAGCTTGCGCGGCCTCATCATCGTGCGATCACCCTAGCCTCCACAGCTAGCATCGTGCAGCATATCTAGGATCATGGCTCAGCCCATTTGAGGCCCCTGGACGAGCCCTAACCGAAAATAGCAGCCGCTTGCACCTAGGAAGAAGAAACCGAAAACCTAGCTTCCCTCGAACTCCAAAATGTACAGCCCTCTCCTAGCTTGTGTCCAGCCCTTGCACAACCCATATAGGACCATCCTCCCGCTCCTTTTGGTCTCCTAGACACACCCTAATGATAACTAGTAACCTTGGCCCTCGAAGAGTCTTAGTCGAAGACCCTTTAGCCACTATGAATCTTATTTTCGTGCAAGCTAGATACCCTCCATGTCCAGCCCTTGTGCAACCATATCTAGCCTCATAAACCCTTTGAAATTTATCCCTTTTTATTGTCCTAGCATGACAGCCCCTTTATGCACCATTAACAAGAGTTTTGGATAATTAAAACATGAGTTTTTGGCCATGGAATGTCAAAAAACAAAAATAAAACTTTTGCAACATATTTTCGTGCAAGGTTAATCAAATATACATAATATGGTGTAAAAGATGTTTGAAGGGAGATTAATGTGTTCTTTTGCATATATTACGTACGAAAAATGGTTTGCGATGCAAAGAACGTCAGCGAGGAGACGAGGGATCAACTTTGCTGATTTTTCCTTCAACTTTCATGGCTTTCCTTCAAGAATTCCGTGTGGTGTGTGCTGATGATGGAGAAGAGGAGTCCTACTACAATTCCATGGGGTGGCGTGTGAGTTTTGTGGAGGTTGGGGTAGGGTTTCGGGCCTTTATTTTAATTAAACCATATGTGCAAGCTTAGGCTCATTAATCATAGTATAATAAGCCCATTAAGCCCATTAGTAAATATTAAAATATTTTGTTTAGAAAAGTTCGTGAAAATATTAGCCGAATTCTCGAAAAGTTCATGTTCTAGTCGAAAATTGAACAATGGTTGATAATACAACTGGACAAATAAAAACACCTCAAAAGTTGTCATTTTTGAAAAATATCATTTAAAATATACTATAATTTAAATAATTAAAAATAATTATTTAATAAAAATATTTTCCCTCATATGGATCCCATGTCTCCGTTCCTCGATCGCGTCTTGAATAACCTTTAAAACACAGTTTTATGCATTTTAATTGAAAATCATATTTTAAACATGTAAACATGCATACCATATTTAATTAATGCAATTAAAACAAATTATGCACGTGGTTCACGTGGACCTTGAAATTTTCGAGACGTTACATAGGGGATAATGAATCGGTACTACTAGAAGCTATTACCATGATTTGATGGGTACAATCTGACTTGAGTTCTGACTTTCTTCATAAAGGGGTTGATGAAAAGAATGAGGTTAATTATGGTTAGCTCGAATAAGAATAAATGTTATTCGGAATCACATGAAGTTGTGAACACACAATTAATTGTGTTCTTAAACCATTGAGAGTCACACAAGTATTAGATTATGTGTTCTTGTTGAGATAGTCAAGTTGAAGGAGTTGAATTTGACGATTGTTGTTTGATAGAGATCAAAAAAATTTCTTATAAAGGAGTTTATAAGTTGATTTCATGTAATGGAAGATGTGAAAGTTAGCTTAATTGCTAACTAAGTGAGTCGAGTAGGACTATCGGTTTTAATGAAGGAGTTCGCAACACTGATAGATGCCAAAAATAGATTGGTTGAAAATTTGGTCATTCAAAATTTTCATTTTTCATTCTATTACACTAATATAGATAGTGTGATGATTGCACTATTTTGTTTTATGCGCATTATATTATTACGCCATTGAAAAATGAAACAGTATAATAAATACACACATAACTCAAATGAGACAATAAGCTCTATTGTCTTTATATACTATCAACTACAGGATATTTGACTAGACACACCTAGTCCTTCACCTCTTTTCTGTCTCACGGCATAGTCCTGTAACATGTCCAACTGAAACAGCCTCCGAAGGGTGAGCACACACAACAATCATCATCGTAATACATAACACATATATAAACAACAAAAAGTATAATTGAAATCATAACAGAAATACTCCCTTTGTTGTTTCTGGAAAATCAAGCCATGCATCAATGATATCAACGACATCACTCCCATACTACTGCAACAACAACATCAACGATACGTCAGACCCCTACTCCGAGGACAACAATATCGTCAATCAAACAACATCAACGATACGTCTTACCCCTACTCCGGTGACAACAATATCGTCGATCGAGCAACATCAACGATACGTCGCACCCCTATTCCGGGGACAGCAATATCGTCGATAAAAAAATATCAATGATATGTCGCACCCGTACTCTGGTAACAACAACAACTTCGATCGAGAAACATCAACGATACGTCGAACCCTTATTCCGGCGACAACAATATTGTCGATCGAAAAATAGCAACGATATGTCTCCCAACAATGACAGCCAACAACATCAACGATAATAAACAACAATAAATATAATATCAAATCACTCAATTCCTGTGATTTACCATCGTTCAACACAATATTATTTATCAATACTAAACAACGACAATATATACGTGTACGTCAACACGTACCTGATAATCGAGTATATATATATATATATATATATATATATATATATATATATATATATATATATATATATATATATATATATACGGTTTTTCGTTTCCACCTATTCTTAGATGAAAATTATCAGTTGAAACTATAAATATGTAATTGTTCTATTTTGTATTCATAAACAACCGTAAACTAATCGCAGGAGATAAAAAAAAATATGCGCCAGCCCTAAAAGGTAGTGGTTATCTACTCACTTTTTAATTTCCGACATCGTTATTAATTTTGTTTTGGTTAATGTGTTAGATTTAAGGCTTCATTGCAATTCGTTCATTTCGGTATAATATATATTTAATTTATTTATGTTGTTCAAGTTTTCCCGTTATATAATAATAGTTTTTTTATGTATATCGATGTAATGCTGGTATATTCATGTTATTCACGAATCTGTTAATGCAATTCTTGAATTATTGGAACTTAACCATGTCGAGGTTTTCTTCTAAATATTTACACAGATTTAATTACTATTTAGTTTCAATGTCTTCTCCTCCTACACGGGCTACTACTTATACCAATCGCAGTGACAATGAAAGGCGTCAATTAAACAAAACGCGACGACGAGCACAAAGACAATCAATGACACAAGCTGAACGACAAACAAATCTAGACCAACGTCGGACAAACTACCAAAGACGTAGAAATAGAAGTGCACACGCTACAAATTCTGATGAATCCAACGTTGAAATGACAGATTTTAATACACATTTGAATGGTATGTTACATAAAATATGTATTGCTTCTTATTTATCAGTCATTGTTTTAATTTTTGTTACTTTTAATTTCATATACATCAATCACCTATTACTATTTATATTAATATTTCAGAAATTTATTTATTTATTTTACTACAAACATATAACCCTCTTATACATTTTTCAGTTCCCCTCAACAACAATTTGGCTACGACTACCGCATCACATGCAACAACAGAAACTTCTTCAAATCAAGATGGTATATTTCATTTACAATGTTTGAAGTCAAACGATTTTAACCATTTCTTTTAGATATTATATTATACGCTATGCAATAAAATATTTGATACTACATCCACATGTAATATCTAAAATATGTAATATTTTATTATTTTAACATCATCATTTAAATATTTTTCATATCTAATAATTTAAACAACAAAATAATTAATTGTTTAACATTCATTTTTAATGTCAGGAATCACCGCAACTACGGTTGGACAAGTGTGTCGTATACAGACATTATCTTATCAAACAATGACATCAAATTTTGAGCAAGGGAGTACTAGCACATGTCAACGTCTAACTGATTTAAATCAGCAAGGTAATCTACTAAATTCAAATACTCTTTTTGACGTGACATGTACCATTTTTCCTCATTCTTTTGAATTATGTCATCTATGTATAATACAAGTCACCTTAAATAAACATATAACTGCATGATATATCAATATCGAAAATAACATTATTGTTACGACTAAAAAACAACATTTAAGTCGACATCGATATCATAATCTAGCAAAAAAATTCAATGATATTCAACAAAATGGTCGATGGCATTTGTACAAAGCAACAATCTGTCTATATTGTCAACCATAAATTTTGCATAATGAAACACCTAAACTGTGCTGCAAAAATGGTTGCTCAAAATTAGATGTTATTTCATCTCCAATTTTATGATGAAGACAATGAACAAGATAGTTATTTCATGCAACATATAACGGCGTATAATCGCTTAAAATCAAATAATTGAATCAACTTATGTTGGATCAATATGTATTACTCTGCCACAATAATTGTTTCACTACATTTTCTATTTGTCACATACATGTATATGTATTTTCTGTTACAAACATCCTTTTTATTGCTTTTACCATCAATTTCCTCTCTAAACTTCTCAATATATTATTTAATGACTTTGACAAAACTCCATCACTCAGTTCATTGATTTTTATTTTTTTAATATAAACTTCAAAATTTTGTGCAAACATATTTAATGAAATGAAAGTTTCACAAATTTATAGAAAATTAAACTAGGAAGCTTAATCATTCAATCTTCCAAAAACTATTTCTTTTTTAAATTGTTAGTTTGAATATTAATTTGAACAATATTGCAGGAATTAACTTCAGTGAACGCAATGTCATTGCTAACATACAACGATATCCACGTCCACGTCAATATCGTAACTTAGCAAGAAATTTCGGTGAAAGTGGGATAAATTATCGATGTCAATTGTCTGACCCCAGAATTTGTATGTATTGCCAAGCTCTATTGTTTCATGGTGAAACTTCACAATTCTGCTGTAGAAATGGAAATACAAATTTGGATCATATCCCTTCTCCTATTGAATTGCAAGAGTTGTATGCTGCGGATAATGAGGAAGGAAGGCATTTTCGGCAGTTCATAAGGGCATACAATCACGTTTTCTCTTTTACATCTATGAGAGTCAACTTAGATGAGTCCTTAACAACCGGTACACATGGAATTTACACATTTCGTGCTCATGGATCAATATATCACTCGATCGGAAATCTTCTACCAAATGAGAATTGTAGGCCTAGGTACATGCAGATGTGGATTGTAGACACAGATCATGATATAGACAATAGACTTCATGAAAATCCAGAACTAAGGCGAGAATTACTGCTTAAGATACAAAATATTCTTGATCAACACAATCCATTTGTGCACGTGTTTCGGCAAATTGGCAAATGTCAAGACATACCAAACTGTAGGCTCATCATCAGGCAACAAAGACCTAATGAACATCAATATAATTTGCCAACATCCTCTCAAGTAGCAGCTGTAATTGTTGACAACGAATTTCAAGAAAATTTGAGCGGTCGAGATATTACTATACAAGGTATCGGTGGAAATCTTATCAGCATTCAAGATGTAGTTGGCTATTATGATCCTCTGCAATATCCACTCCTTCTGCCATATGGTACATATAGTTGGGACATAAATAGCCGAAATATCAATGGTACCCGGTTAACATGTTTAAATTACTATGCGTATATGCTACAGGTTAGTGAAAAAATATTGTACTTTATGCTTATTTTTTAATTAAAAACAATTTAAAACTTACATATACACCTGTACTCATGTAATGTAAATTATTTGCTTATTCAGATACGAGAAAATTCACCATCTTTGCTACTTAGAGGAGGCCGTCTACTTCAACAATACGTAGTTGACAATTACGTAAAGATTGAAACACAAAGACTGCGATGGATACGTTCAAATCAACGTGATATACGTTCTGAACTTTACCAAGGATTGCAAGATTGTTTACATGGAGGTGAAAATAATGCAGGTATGATAACTTAATTATTATAATATTATTTTTCACAACATATATTACAACTCACAAGTTATACATATCTACCAAATGCATTACAGGAAATGTTGGTACCAGAATCGTTTTGCCATCATCTTTCGGTGGAAGCCCACGTGATATGTACCAACGGTATCAAGATGCCATGACTTTGGTACAAATATATGGAAAACCAGATATAATGCTTACAATGACATGCAATCCGAATTGGGATGAGATAAAATATCAACTACTTCATGGGCAATCATCTCAAGACCGTCCAGATTTGATTACAAGGATATTTAAATCAAAATTTGAAGAGTTTAAAAAAGACATTGTGGATAGGGGGGTTTTGGGTAAGGTCCTCTCTTATTCGTACGTCATTGAGTATCAAAAAGAGGGCTTCCCCATGTTCATATGTTGGTCATATTTGATAATAATGACAAGTTGTGTACTCCCGATCACTTTGACTCAATTGTGCGTGCTGAAATACCTTCACAAACAGAAGAACCCAATCTACACAAAGCAGTTGTCCACCATATGATACATGGGCCATGTGGATCAATCAATCCAAATTGTCCATGCATGGTAAATGGTAAATGTAAGAAGAACTTTCCAAAGCCATTTGTGGAATACACATCTAGAGGAAATGACTCATATCCTTTGTATCGAAGACGTGAAGGTGGCCAAGTATCAACTGCCAACAATGACAATGTCTTCATTGATAATGGTTGGGTTGTCCCATACAATCCATGGCTTTTATTAAAATATGATTGTCATATTAATGTTGAAGTATGTGGAGGGATTAAATGTGTCAAGTACATATACAAATACATCCATAAAGGTCCTGATCGGGTCGCACTAGAGTTACGAAATGGGCAAAATTGTGATGAAATCCAACAGTACGTAGATGGAAGGTGGATTTGTGCGCCTGAAGCATTGTGGCGAATTTTCTCATTTGAGTTCAGTAGGATGTATCCTTCAGTCATTAGATTACAACTACATACACCTAACCAGCACTTGGTTTATTTTGACCCCCAACAACATGTAAGTGATCTACTAGCAGATGATGACAACTCGAAGACTATGCTTACGGAATTTTTCAAAATAAATTGTGATCCTGACTTGATTGGAAAGTATTTATATCGAGAATTTCCACAATATTACACATGGATAAAATCTGGAAAAAAATGGATTCGTCGAAGAAGCTACAATAAAGTGGTTGGGAGAGTATATGTTGTGTCACCATCTGAAGGTGAGAGGTTTTATCTCCGTATCCTTTTAAACCATGTCAGGGGCCCAACATCTTTTGAAGATTTGATGAATGTGAATGGGGTAACATATTCAACATTTAAGGAGTCTGCTCAAATTAGAGGACTTCTTCAACAAGATGATTATGTAAAACAATGTCTGGAAGAAGCACGTTATGTTAAAATGTCATCTTCATTTAGAAGGTTATTTGTATCCATACTGGTGTTCTGTCAACCAACAACAGTTCAAGAACTCTGGGATGAGTTCCATCCTTGCATGTGTGAAGATTATGGTCGAGAAATTTCATCAAATAACTTAATCATCAATAAGTTATTGCTTGAGATACGAAGGTTGCTGCATCAGTACAAAAAAAAAACTTGATGATTTTGATTTGCCATCGATAAGTGCTGATTTTTTACAAGACACAACACTTCCAAGAATAATTGAGGATGAGCTTTCTTATCAAATTTCTGATGATGATTTGAGATCTATTGAACGTTTGAATGCTCAGCAGAGGATTGCGTTTGACACCATCATAGAAAGTATTACGCATAACTAGTCAAAACTTTTCTTCATTGATGGTCCAGGAGGTACTGGTAAGACTTTTTTATATCGCTCAATTTTGGCACATTTGAGAAAAACAGGTAAAATTATAATTGCGGTAGCAACATCTGGAATAGCTGCAACATTGTTGCAAGGTGGAAGAACTGCACATTCACGTTTTTTAATTCCACTTAGACCAACAGCATCAACATTGTGCCAAATAAAGAAACAGTCAGAACTTGCAGATCTAATCAGGCGTGCATCAGCTATAGTATGGGACGAGGCTCCAATGGCAAATCGCTATGCTTTTGAATCCGTCAGTAAGAGTTTCCAAGATATAATGGAAAATCAAATAGCGTTTGGAGGGAAGACAATGGTTTTTGGTGGCGATTTTCGACAAGTGTTACCGGTTGTTAAACGAGGGTCCAAGGCAGAACAAATTGCTGCAAGTATTTCAAGGTCAACATTCTGGCATTGCGTAAAGATAATACACCTTCAGCAAAATATGAGATCTGCTCAAGATATTGACTTCTCGCAATTTCTCTTGCGCATAGGTGATGGATTGCAACATACTGTGAATCGTGATTTCATAAAATTACCAGATTCAATTATCATACCATGGGAAGGAGAACAATCAATTCAGATGTTGATTGATTCTGTTTTTCCTAATATGATAAATCATGTTAACGATGAAAAATATATGGTTGATAGAGCCATCATCACACCAAAAAATGTTGACGTCGACAATATTAATCAAATGCTCATTGTCAAGTTTCCTGGAGAGGAAAAAGAGTATATCTCTTGGGATAGTGTAGCAGACGACAATCACAACCTATTTCAAGAAGAATTTTTGAATTCCCTTTGTCCAAGTGGTTTGCCACCACATAAAATCATATTGAAAGTAGGAAGTCCTATCATGCTCTTGAGAAATGTTGCGCCCGAACTTGGTCTATGCAATGGAACAAGATTAATATGCCGCAGTCTTTGTAGAAATTTTATAGATGCTGAGATCATAACAGGTCCTCACAAGGGTATCAGATTCTTTATACATAGAATGCCATTGAAAAGTGAAGATAATTCTGGATTACCATTTGAGTTGACACGTCGACAGTTTCCCATAAGGCTTAGTTTTGCTCTGACAATAAATAAAGCACAAGGTCAAACGATCCCAAATATTGGCATATTTTTGCGTAACCATGTGTTCGCCATGGTCAGCTATATGTGGCACTTTCAAGAGGAGTCTCACAAAATTCTACAAAAATTCTGGTGAAAGATGGGAACTTAGAGCGTCAAACTGGAGTATTCACAAGAAACGTGGTTTTCAAAGATGTATTGCTACCTAATAGAGAATTGTTAATTGTGAGTACGTCAACTCTCTTTATTTTAATCATATCTCTGCCCATGATTATGTATTTCTCATCATCTATCTTATCACGCAACCCGAATTACAATTTTTGCCATTGCTACAATACTTTCTATATTTATTGAATCAAATTTAAACAGTACTTGGGTAGTGCCTAATGGATAAACATATTATTTATGATTATTTTATTGTTGGCTTAAGTTGAATTTCTTTGCTGATTATGAATTACCTTTGTGTTTTTTTCCTCAAAAGAAGAAGGATACTGGTTGCAAACAAAGTATTTGTACAAATGACATACTCGGTTCAATGGATCAGATCTACTCGCCCCCATCTTCATCTGGTTTGTTTTTAACAGTGAATTAGTTTATGACCTTCCATTTATTATGTTGCATTATATTAATGGTCATATGTTGCATTATATTAATGGTTATATCATATTCGTCTGTTCGTTTTTATCTTGCAGGTGAGATAATATATTTATTACGAGCTCCAAGATCTTATGATCTAAACTCTCATATATGATCAACAATTTCAATAAATCATTATAGTAGGGCTTCTTAGATATAGTTTTATTACAAACAAAATTTACATTTTGGTTGGTAAATATTAAGCTCAAATGCTTCAAGATCTAGCAGAGCCATGATGTCAACATCTGAACTTTTATATGCTAGAACTGTTTCTCATGAAACCTTGCTAACCAAATGCAGTAATTAAAGAGATGGACGTGAGAAAAACGTAACTAGAACTGTTTCTCATGAAACCTTGCTAACCAAATGTAATTGATATGAAGTTAAACAATTCATTTAAAATCCGATCTTAAAATGCTAGACAATGTTCTCTCATTTACATTCCCTACTATTTTATTAAATCAAAGAAAATGGGATATTTGAACCCAATCAAATAATTGAATTTTTTAATATAAAAAAATATACTTTCTGTGTTGAATTTTATGTTACCTTTGTTGGTTTTTGAACCCATTCCAATAATTGAATTATTTGAATATTAAAAAAAAAAATTTCTGTTTTGAATTTTGTTGAGGGTGGGTTTTATTGCAAGGTTTTTTCTGCGGTAGAAAACTCGCCACTTTGCAGAAGGGAAATGACCGTTTTATTTTTAACAGTAAATTTTGTGTTTTAGAGTGAATGAATCTTCCATGGTTAGAGTTATTGATTTGGAGAGTTGTTTCTGATGAAAGAAGTGGATATAATATGTTTGCTTTATTTATTATGTTTGGTTCTTAACACAAACAATGATTTATGAAATTGGTATAGTTATTTCAGATTGTTGTGAGCATGTTTGAACAATGAAGTTGTTCAGGTAGGTGTGTACATGATGTCTAATGAACGTATTGGGTGCTCCTTGGCTGATGCTGCATCCAGTCCTAAATATATGGATTATCTTGCCACCGCTGCAGCTTCCGTTCCTTCTCCCTCTTTGCATGTCGTCTATATTAATACATCCCTCGAGACCAAAGCTTACACACATGAAGTTGTTCCAACAATTAACTGTACCTCTTCTAATGTCGTGCAAACCATTCTGCAGGTTGGCTGTGCCATTTCTTTTTGAATAATCATTTGGTTGTTTACTTTATGTCCATACTTCAGATTCTTTTTACTTATTGTGAGCTGCATCTGGTAATTTTCAAGGCTTTTGCAGAAGTGCCTAATTTAAGCGTATGGTATGGTCCTGACACTTACATGGGAGCAAATATCATGGAGTTGTTTCGGCAGATGGCTGTGATGTGCAGTTTATATCAATGATTGTTGATTCCCAGTCTATTAATTGAATGTCAAATAATATTTTTGAGAGTATGAAAGAATTAATCGAAATTTATATCAAATTAATTTGTTCGTTTTTATCTTGCAGGTGATAATTTATTTATTACGAGTTTCAAGGTCCTATGATCTAATCTTTCACATATTCTTAACAGAGTCACTAAATCATTATATTATGTCTTCTTAGACATTGTTTTATTATAATGTTTACAGACACATTTAGATTTTGGTTTATAGGTTTTAAATTCAAATGTTTCAAGATCTAGCAGAGTTGCGATAACAAAAATCCAAACTTTCATCTGGCACAATTGCATACATACTAATATGGTGTATTTGAATATTTGATGCATATTCTAATATTTTTTGGACCATTTTTTGACTATTTTTTTACTTCTTTTACATTGAATGTTAACATTATTGTATTTCAATAATATATTTATGATACAAAATATTTTTGTGTCATGATGTTGTGATATCATGAATATTTAATATATCACGCTCATATATTCATGACACACGCAACGCGTGTGCCTCGGTTGCTAGTATATATATATATATATATATATATATATATATATATATATATATATATATATATATATATATATATATATATATATATATATATATATAATCTAGCTATTTCTTTGATCACGAGGCTTGTGACGTAACTAAATAATTCAACAAAAATTATCATATCATTTTCACCGTATCAACGCAATCATCACAGCCTCAATATATGACATCAAATAGGCCAACAACAATTAATTCAACAAAATATAAAAATCGATTATAAATTCTTATCGTTCAACAATTTAATATTCCGGTGTATTTAATTCACAATACTACCATCAAATACACCATAATCAATTAACTTCAAATAATAGGATTTTTTACAACATCCGTTAAACTATGAAAACTTTATATCGACATGTAGCCTGTACTTCGTATACTCCGAATATATAATCAAAATTAATAACAACTGACAAACAACTCTTCAGTTTCAATTCAACGATTAAAATCCATAGTTATAATAAATTTGGAATAATTCAAAACAACATCACTATAATCTTCTCTATTTCGTTTACACTATTCAACAATCTTCAATTTCGGTATGATTTAAAAATTTATCGAATTTATTTCAGAAATCGATGAATTTCAAACATCACCAAAAAATATAAAATTTACACCTCAAGTCGAAGACCTCGTGTCAACGATCCCAAAACTGAAGTAGATTCGTGATGTGACCATGATAGGACAAGCTCAAAGAAGGCATGAGATCCTTTAGAGTTGCCGGATGGACCAATCATGAGGGGACCCCTGAAGAGATTCAAGGAAGCATTGAATGGGCTTATGAGTAATCAATAAGGGCTTACAAGCGAGGTGCAAAGTGACGAAGGGTTCGTGATGCATGGTAGTAAGTTTGGGAGTCATAGGAATATTATTCAAGTGTTAAATGATGAGGATTCCAGAAGCTTCGACGCTCGAGCGGCCAATTCTTACCGCGTGAGCACCACACTTACTGTCCAAGAAGAAGATTTCCAGAGCACCCAGCGCTCGAGCGGCCAAACCTTACCGCCCGAGCGCCAAAACTCCAGAACACTCGGTGCTCGAGCGGTAACATCTTACCGCCCGAGCACGAGGACCTGCAGGAAAAATCCTAGTTTACTAGTTTAGAGTCCAAGTACTTTAGGTAACTAGATTTCAAATATTTTCTTATTTGCTAAAATATATGGATGAAATTTTTAAGAATTTTACACATTATTGATTGAATAGAAATTGATTGTTCTTAAGTTTTCTCTCAAATAATAAAAAAACACTTTGCTTTGTATCCAAAAATCAAACTTACCAAAGTTTATTCTTTGTGGAGTTTGTCGATCGTTTCTTACACGGATTGTTCTTTGAAGGTTTGTCTAGTTTTGGTTGTTTTCCTTGTGATTCTTTATTACTAAACCACATAGTTTAGGGGTGAAAATCATGCGTTTCTTGAATCAAAATATCGGGACACAATAATATCCTTGTTCGCTATTGAATTGAGGGCGCAATTCTAATTTAATCGTGTTTGCCTTTCTTCGTACGAGGATTCACATCATTTGGTATCGGAGCTTTGGATCATTGAATTCAAGTAAGTATCCATTGTTATTATCAGATCTTTTTATTCTTTCGTTCCATTTGCAGATCTGTTTTGTCCTATCATTCTTTTCCTTCGTGAACCAGTGATTCTAAAATTTCTGAGATTTTCTTGGGATTTTCGAGTTTGCAAACCCTTCATAGTGCAAAAATTTTAAAAAAAGTACAAAAATTCAAAATTTTTGCTAAAATTTTGTTTTGGTATTTTCTTCTATTCCCTTTAGTGAGTCATATTCAATAGTCTCTCACAGTCAAAAAAAATATTCAAATTTCTTGTCTATGCAGTCCAAGTGAGTTGGTCACAATTGTTCACTTGTTGAACTTGATTGTTTGATATATACAAATTCAAAACTTGAGCACCTTGAGGGAACTCTCGAATTTGAGTGGAAATACTTGAGTGTGTGTGAATCTTCTTTGGAGTAACCGATTAGTATTTGTATTGAGGAACAAAAAGAGAGAAGAGACGAGCGAATTTTATTTGGAGTGACCGTGAGAATTTAGGTGATGAATATTTTGTTTTATACTAACGTTTCTTGCAGGTACAAACTCTGAAATGAAAATGGAAAGGGAGGTTGGAGATAGTTCGAACCAAGGGTCATCTAAGGTTCAAATGGAGGCGTTGTTAGGTCATTTCTCTAGGATGATGAGGACCGAGTTGGAGCCATTACATGAGCGGTTGGATAAGCTTGAAGTTAGTGCTAGTGGGAGTAAGTATAAGCTTAAAGATTTGGGTAGAGGAGAAGAAGAGGAGGAGTAAAGGATTTTAGCACACTGGCGGCACCGATGACGGCGATGATAAAGAAGAACGTCCCATTCCATTGGGGCGAGGAGCGAAAGAAGTCTTTTAATATTATTAAGCAAAATTTAATAAATGCTCATTTATTTGTTTTGCCTGACTTTGCTAATACTTTTGAAATTGAATGTGATGATTCATGTGTAGGTATTGGTGGAGTCTTGATGAAAGTAGGACCTCGGTGGCATACTTTAGCGAGAAGCTAAATGGAGCAGTGTTGAACTATCCGACATATGAGAAGGAGTTGTACGCGCTTGTGAGGACTCTTGAGACATGGCAGCAGTACTTGAGGCCTAAGGAGTTTGTAATCCATATGGATCATGAATCCCTAAAGCACCTTAAAAGGCAACATAAGTTGAAGAAGCGGCATGCTAAGTGGGTGACGTTTGTGGAGACGTTCCCCTACATGATCAAATATAAGCAAGGTAAGGAAAACATAGTGGCTGACACACTATCACGAAGGTACATACTATTCTCTACCTTGGAATATAAAATCTTGGGGTTTGAGCATGCCATGGTGTTATATGTGCTAGATAGGGATTTTAAGGATGTGTTTGAAACATGTATGCATGATCCACATGACAAATTCTATTTGCATAATGGTTTTTTGTTTAGAGATGATAAGTTGTGCATCCCTAATCATCCATTCATGAATTACTTGTTAGGGAGACACATGTGGGTGGTTTGATGGGACACTTTGGTGTGGCAAAAACTTTGAATGCTTTACATGAACATTTCGATTGGCCACATATGAAGCGTAACATTGAACGAGTGTGTGATAAGTGCATAACTTGTATGGAAGCTAAGTCTAGAACACAACCACATGCATCGTATACACCGCTTCCAGTCCCTAGTGAACCTTGGGTTAATATTTCTATGGATTTTGTTTTGGGGTTGCTTAGGACAAAGAAGGGGAGGGATTATATATTTATTGTTGTGGATAGATTTTTGAAAATGGTGCATTTTGTTTCTTGTCACAAAACTGATGATGCATCTAACATTGCGGATTTGTTCTTTATAGAAGTCGTTAGGTTGCATGGTATGCCAAACATGATGTTAAATTTTTTAGTTACTTTTGGAGAACTTTGTATGCTAAACTTGATACAAAATTGTTGTTTTCTATGTGTCATCCTCAAACGGATGGAAAACTGAGGTTCACTACAAGAACAACGCTAAACGGCTACGGATTTTATCTGTTGTCGTAAGCTATTTAAAACTGTTGTAACTGAGGGTGTTGTCGAAAGTGCGTGTAAAGACAACAGTTAAAAACCGTTGTTGTAGTTTTCATTTTGCAGTGGTTTTTTTTTTTTAAATATTCGCTAATTAAGACCGTTGTTAATTAACAACGGTCTTGTATATACCGTATTTTAGCGACGATTTTTGACTAAGCCGTCACTAATTAGCGACATTTTTTTATTAAATCCATCGTGATTTTTTGACGTAAAACAAAAAAATTACTTTTATAATTTAATAAATCTACAAAAAAAACTTACAATCTGACTAAACTAATAATATTCATGATCTTAACCAACACTTAAAAATTTACCAAGATTTTAAGGGAAAAAACTTATCCTATTTCGAAATTAAAATCGTATAAGAGAGAAAAATTTATGGTGTTAAGAAAATAGACCGAGGGTGCGGATATTTATAGACAAGTTGCGACGGTTGATTAAACCTTGCTATTAGTGACAATTTATGGTTAAACCGTCGCTATTAGCGACGTTTTATATTAAACTGTCGCTATTAACGACGTTTATGCTAAATCCGTTGCTAATTTAAAAATGGCGACGGTTTTAACAAAACTGTCGCTAATTTAAACATGCAACAGTTTTATCAAAATTGTCGCTATATTTAGCGATGGTTTTATCTATAGCAACATTTTACAAAAACCGATGTTGTTTCTCCAAAAAACACGCTAATTCACAACGGTGTATAAAACGTTGTCTTTGATCCCAAAAAATGCTAATCCACAACAGTTTTCTAAAACCATTGTCGATTGTTTAAAAAAAAAAACACGCTAATAGACAACGGTTTAAAACCGTTGTCTTTGACCTCCAAAAAAATGCTAAAAGACAATGATTTTTAGAAAATCTTTGTCTTTTGCTTAAAAAACGATAAGAGACAACGGTTTGCATTAAAATTGGTGATAAAAGACAAAAGACAACGGTTTTTAACAAAAATTGTTCTCTTTTGTGTGTTTTTAAACCTATATTTTCTTGTAGTGGTTGTCAATAGGACTTAGGAACAATATTGCGTGCTATACTTAAAAATAATTTGAGAAATTAGGAAGAATGTTTACCATTTTTTTGAGTTTGCTTATAATCGTAGCGTGCATTCTACTACAAGTTATTCGTCATTTGAAATTGTGTATGATTTTAATCCTTAACTATGTTGGATTTGATGTCTTTACCTGTGAGTGAAAGATTAAACATGAATGACAAAAAAAGCTGAGTTTACTAGGAGTTTGCATGAGAAGGCCAAAGCGATTGTTGAAAAGAAAAATGAACAATACAAAAAGCAAGCCAAGAAGGGGAAGAGAAAGGTTGTGTTTGAGAAGGGTAATTGGTTGTGGATACACTTGCGTAAGGAAAGGTTCCCCGAGAAGCTACGTTCAAAGCTATTAACTAGGGGTGATGAACCATTTCAAATCCTTGAAAGGATCAATGACAACACCTACAAGCTTGATATGCCCGGTGAGTATAACGTTAGTTATACTTTTAATGTTAGTGATCTTTCGTTGTTTGATATAGGTGATGAACAAGATTTGAGGACAAATCATTTTCAAGAAAGGGAGGATGATGCGACCATGATAAGTCAAGCTCCAAGGAAGGCATGAGATCTTTTAGAGTTGCCGAATGGACCAATCACAAGGGGATGACTGAAGAGATTCAAGGAAATATTGCATGGGCTTATGAGCAATCAAGAAGGGCTTATAAGCGAGGTGAAAAGTGCCGAAGGGTTCTTGATGCATGGTAGTAAGTTTAGGAGTCATAGGAACGTTATTCAAGTATTAAATGATGAGGAGTCTAGAAGCTTCGGCGCCCAAATAGCCAAATCTTACCGCCTGAACGCCACACTTACTGTCCAAGAAGAAGATTTCCAGAGCACCCCGCGCTCGAGCGGCCAAACCTTACCGCCCGAGCGCCAAAACTCTAGAACACTCGGTACTCGAGCGGTAATATCTTACCGCCCGAGCGTGAAGACCTGCAAGAAAAATCCTAGTTTCCTAGTTTAGAGACCAAGTTGTGTAGGTAACTATATTTCAAATCTTTTTTTATTTGCTAAAATATATGGACGAAATTTGGAAGATTTTTACACATTATTGATTGAATAGAAATTGATTGTTCTTGAGTTTTCTCTTAAACAACAAAAAGCACTTTTCTTTGTATCCAAAAATCAAACTTATCAAAGTTTATACTTTGTAGCGTTTGTCGATCGTTTCTTACACGAATTGTCATAGGCTTTTCTTTGAAGGTTCGTCTAGTTCTGGTGGTTTTCCTTGTTATTCTTTATTACTAAACCACGTAGTTTAGGGGTGAAAATCACGCACTGCTTGAATCAAAATATCGTGACACAACAATGATCCTTTTTCGCTATTCAATTGAGCGAATGATTCTAATTTAATCGTGTTTGCCTTTCTTCTTAAGATGATTCACATCAGTTCGTCGATTGGATAAATCAAGATCGAAAAGAAAATCAAAACCTTGTTCTCTCTTTTTCTTTCCACCTCTCTGTTGAAACTTTATGTGAATGAATTGAATTCATTCAAGTAAGTTTTCAAATTTATCTTTTTTCAAAAAAAAAATATATTATATTAATAATAATATATAATATTTAATATTATAACACCGGTATATCCCTTTAGACTAGTTAAACGATCAAATTTTTCAAAACTCAAAATATGAAACCTTTATATCTTTGAGTTTTTTTTTACGTTATATCCAAATTTCAAATCATTTGAACTTCATATAACAAAAATATGCATATTTCAATTTTTAAAAATCATTAATTATTTAGTAATATTACATTACTAAATCAATAATTTGTGATATTTAATTCAGGCATTACATGTATGCCCCTCTTAAATGAATTTCGACCTCGAAATTAATCAACAACAATAATAACATGCATAAATAAGGATACATCATACCATCAAAATAAGTAGGGGTAAAGCTGTAACGTCCCGAAAAAACATATGCAAGTTTCAATTTATTGTGTATTTTAATTAAATTATTTTAATACATTAAATGTATGGTTTTAACATGAATATATATATATATATACATATATATATATATATATATGTTTAATTTTTTGATTATTCAAAGTTTCACGCATTAGAGTTTTAAGTTGCATTTTGCGCTCGATTGATGAATGGAGACCGAGGATATTTAGAAAGTAATTTTTATGGAATGATTAATTTTAATAATTAATATGGAGTGTTTTTAAGGGTGTTTTTTTTTAAATGAGCCTTGGTGGATATTTTTACTCGTCGGGTCGTATTTATTTTAATTGGTACGCAAATTTTAGCGAGTCGAGAAACTTTTTGAGGGCTCGGACAATAATTTTAAAAACGTACCTAAACAAAATATTTTTCAGGAGTGTGTCTGGGCTTGTTTGGTTTGTTTTATTTATAATTGGGCTTAAAACTTTTTGAACCTTTTAAGAATCCATTTAGAGCCCATTAATACATGGATTATTATTTAAACACTACACTAATCCACCCTAAACCTAACCCTGCATACTAGCAGCCGTTCCCCTCTCCCAACAGCAGCATTTACATCCCAAAACCAGCAGCAACCTTGCTGAACATTTCGATCCTCCAAAGTTCTTGCATCAAGGCTTTACCCCGCTCCTCCGGCACTTCCCCGACGCTCATTTCTTCGAGCTTTTTGCATAAAATACATCAAGGCACGCATGTATCTTTGTTTTCTCTTCATTCATGGCAATATTATTGCTGATATATATATGAATTCACGAGGATTTATTTTGGTTAGTTGAAGCTTCGGTTTTATGCAAGAATTGACATGAATGTGCATTCCTTTTGTTAAAAACTCATGTATTCTTGTATATGTGCAAGAGACTGCCGTGATTTTGTGTTTCTGGAGCTGTACACAATGGTGAGATGGTGTCAATAGGTTGGAGTCGATGGTTAGATGGGTTAAGTCGAGGATCGATCGTTTTTTTGTTGTAGTTTGTTACAAAACCCGTCACCGTCGGTTATTTTGAATTCTGCGACTTATAGGTTGGTTTTCTGGAAATGTATTCAATATATGATATGTAACACTCTGTGTTATCTTTGATTCGATAGCAAATTTGTAATTTTATGATAGGAAACAAGGGAGATATGATTTTTATCGTAAAGCCGCGCAAAGCTGTGAAATTTCTATGTTACAAAACCCATCACCCTCGGTTATTTTGAATTCTGCAACTTATAGGTTGGTTTCCATGGAAATATTTTCAACATATATTTTTAGCACTCTGTATTATCTTCTATTTGATAGCAAATTCATAATTTTCTGATAAGAAACGAGGGAGATAGGATTTTTATCATAAAGACGTGCAAGCTGTGAATTTTTTATGTCACAAAACCCATCACCCTCGGTTAATTTGAATTATGCGACTTATAGGTTGGTTTTCTGGAAATATGTTCAACATATGATTTGTAGCACTCCATGTTATATTCGATTCAATAGCAAATTCATAATTTTTTTATAATAAATGAGAGAGATATGATTTGTCTCATAAAATCGCTCAAGTTGTGAAAATTGTGTGCATACACTGGATATTTCTAGCAACCTTTGGGCTTGTTTCGTGGTTCAGAAGTGGGCTGGGATGGGTTGTTTATAGTCTGGTCATCTAGGTTTAAGTCACGGTTAAAGTTGGAATAAATTTGGTAAAGTTTCAAGTCGATTCAGATTAAAACCATGACTCCGGTCCAAGTTTTAAAACGAATCATTTAATATTGAAACATGCTCGAGTTTACGTCTAAGGATGCTCATAAATATGTTTTGGGATGTTTTAAGGAGTTTGGTAGACTTCGGGTCGAAATTTAGAGGTCTAGGGGTAAAATGGTCATTTTGGGTTTCCAGGGAAAAAATGGTCATTTTGCACCCCTGGGTGAGTTTTTATCCTGGCAACACCCTGAGCACAAATTTATCATGTTTTTAAATGTTTATGCATCATGATCACGATTTTATGAATTTATGAAATATACGTTTCATGCTTGATTTTAAGAAAAATTTATGCATGTGCATGATTTTGACAAGTGATGAAAATGATGATGTTTTGAAAGATGAGAATTTGTTTTGGCTATCGAAGTATATGTAAATACCTAGGACATATATGTAAATGATGATTATGAGGCCTAGGCACAGTGGATGGGTAATACTAACATTGATGTCCAACAGCCGCTGGGTACCACGGTTCTATGTA
This sequence comes from Primulina eburnea, assembly GCF_022965805.1. Classification (NCBI taxonomy): domain Eukaryota; kingdom Viridiplantae; phylum Streptophyta; class Magnoliopsida; order Lamiales; family Gesneriaceae; genus Primulina; species Primulina eburnea. The sequence goes on from NC_133113.1 coordinate 19,293,808, forward strand.
TGATGGATACATCGTAAATGATTAATCATGACGACAGTCACAACTAATGAACTGAATTCACCAAAAGAAATGATGAATGATGATAATGATGAACGATGAATGATGATAATGATGAACTATTTTGACATGTAATGATTTCATATGGCACGTCTACATATACGCTTTTAAAATGCATGAAAGGTAAGTTGATTATAGTATATTTTCACCGTTGTGTGCTATGTATATGTACTTGTTATTTCTGGTATATGTGTGTTGAGTCTTTAGTTTCATTAGGCATGTGTGATGCATGTGAGCATGTTTTTTAGGGGACAGGAGGTGCCGAACTCTGAGTTGGTAGGACTTGATGTGTGTGCACGACCTGAGGACCATATTTCTTCCACACATGATGTTTTTACGAGTTTTGAGAAAGCATGAGCATTTTTTTATACACTGATTTTATACGCTGTTGATTTTAGGATACTTACTCGTTTATGTTTACGCATATTTTGATGGATGAGCTTGATCATTTTAAACTGCTCTATTTTTACTGTCAAATATTTACAGTTGTTTTTAAATGATATACTTTTCAGTAGAGTTGCATGCGTGCAAAATATTTAAATAGGATTTCGAAATGTGATCTTTAAAAAATAAATAAATAAAAATATTTCCGCATTTTAAATAAGTAGATATTTCAAGAGCTCCCTCATATGCCGCTTTGTCTCCAAGTGGCCTCTTCGACACTTCTATGTTTCCACTGAACCTTAACCATCGGTATAAGCTTGCTACAGAGCTTTCGTTCAGATCGATCTAAAATGCAAACTGGTCTCTCAACATTAGAAACATTATGATCTAACTGAACTTCAGAAATACCAACACATGTGAAGGATCTCATACTTCCACAACATCGACACATGAAACACATCATGAATACCAGATAAAGATGGAGGTAAAGCCATTCGATAAGTCAAAGTGCCTATCCGCTGCAATATCTCATATGGGACAACATACTTCGGTGCTAGATTCCCTTTCTTGCCAAATCGCACAGTGCCACGAAAAGGAGAAACTTTAAAAAATACTCGATCGACATGCTGAAACTCTAAGGGTCTTCGTCTTTTATTTGCATATGCGGCATGTCTATCTTAAGCTGCTTTCAATCGCTGCTGTATCAACTTTACTTTCTGTTTCATCTCATGAATCATCTCAGGACCGGTAACTGTAGCTCGATCAACATCATACCAGTATTACAGGAATCTACAACGTCTCCCATATAATGCATCAAATGGAGACATCTGAATACTACTCTGATAACTACTGTTATACGCGATCTCCACCAATGGAATAGATGATTGCCAAACAGATTTAAAATCCATAACATAAGCATGCATCATATCCTCTAGCGTCTGAATAGTATGCTCAGTCTGACCATCTGTCTGGGGATGATAAGTTGTACTCAATCTCAACTCTGACTCTATTGTAGTCTGCAATCCTTCCAAAAAATGAGAATTAAATCGAGGATCTCTATCAGAAATAATAGACACTGTAATCCCAAGAAACCGTACAATCTCTCGTATATACAACTGTGCCATCGTCAAGTACGTACTATTAATATTATAGGGTACTATCAATCAACAATCACTCAAATAGCATCAATAGTCCTAGCGCTTCTTGGCAAATGAGTCACAAAATCCATCGATATTTGCTCTCATTTCCAAGTCGGCACTTCTAAACTCCTTAATTCACCTCCCGACCTTCCTCTTTTTTTCTTTGATCTGTTGATAATTGAGACATCGACGTACAAAATCAATCACATCACGTTTCATTCTCTTCCACCAAAACTGAGAGCATAGATCCTTGTTCATCTTCTTGCCACAAGAGTGGATAGAATACTGACTGCAATGCGCACGTCGCAACAGGCCCTAGCGCAACCCAGATGTATCAGGAAATACTCATCTATCATTCATTCTCAAACTACCATCATCAGCTACTCTAAAACGAGTATCTTGTTTCCGAGAAACTAAGTTCTTCCATCGCTGAACTCTCTCATCTATCATCTTTGCCTCACGAATACAACCATATATATCAGGTTCAGCTAATAAGGTAGATACCTGGATACGATTCGTTGAGATATTAAAATCATACCCCAAGGAACAACAAGACATCCTCATAGCTGATAAAAAACTCAAATCTTCTGTAGTACAACTAACTTTACGACTCAATGCATCAGTGATAAAGATAAAATATTGTATATTAATTAAATGTTTTTTTATATAAATATATAGTTTTTGTTTTATTAAATGTTTAAATATTATATGTTTTATAATAAATTGTATAAAATATAAGTTGTTGTGTAATTATAAATTTTTACTATTTTTACAGGTTCGATAAAACACGAATAAACTTGGCGTTGCAAATGGGATTAAGATGATTCTTGGACCTGTAGAAAGTTGATGTTAATATTCACAATATTGATGGAGAGCATGAGATAAAAATCTTCTCACAAGTGGGATCAAATTATGCAACAATTAAAGTTACCAAAGGAGTGGCAGTTTTACCATGCTCTAGTATTTTGACCATATCTCTCAAATTACTTGGTCAAATATTCTGAAAAAAATACCACAACTAGACAACTCAATTATCCACATGTTTCATTTTATGTGAAGAAGCAAATTCGGAGAAGAAGATTTTCAAAAGTGATGTGAAATATAATATTAATTTCTTGGAACACCAATGAAGACTTATGTGTAAAAAAATAATATTTTACTTGTGGTTGTCTCCCCAAATTTGGCTATAAATAGGGGTGCATTGTAATGTATTGAGATATCCCTCATTCTATGAACAAATCTTTGAGTTCATAATATTTCTCTCTATATTTTTCTTTTATTTCTTCATTTAAATATAATTAGCATGTTAATTTCATATTCGAAGTTTTACACTTTGAATAATGAATAGCTAACTTCCTAAAGTTGAGATGATAAGGTGAAGCTCTTGGCATGATAATAAGGTTATTATAAGGTAAGAATCTATGTTTTATATTATTTAATCATTATTTATTGTTTATGTTATATTTATTTTTTTAAGTATTTTTATACCCTACTTATAAGTGGGAGGTTTGATTTATTGTTGCTATATGTTACACTAAATTCTTGGAACCATTTAAATGTTAGTTTGGTATTACCAACCATTTAAAGTGGATGCCTTGATTTATTATATATAAATATATTATAATATTAAATTCTTGGAACCATTTAAATGTTAGTTTGGTTTTACCAACCATTTAACTTGGATTCCTTGATTTACTATATATAAATATATCATAATAATATTTTCTTGGTACCATTTAAATGTTAGTTTGGTTTTACCAACCATTTAAAGTGGGAACCTTGATTTAGTGTTTACAAATATATATATATATAGCACAATAAATACTTGACCACATTTATAAGTTTTGGTATATATGATATATTTATGAGATAATAATTTATAACATAATATAAATATGATTATTTAATATATTGGAACCATTTTATTAAGTGGATTTCAATATTGTTCGTTAATGTTAACTTTATTAAAATACCAAGAGTGGATCCTTTAATCTCAACTACTTAAATTAAAATTTGAACAATTAAAATTTACCCATTAAATATTCAAACAATTAAAATTAAAAAGTAACAAAAAACAAAAACAAAACAAAAAGACATTGTAGTGGACTTGTAATTACCTTAGCTTCCCTGTGGATACGATATTCGGACTCACCGAATTATATTACTTGTGGACAACCTGCTCTTGGGAGTGCAACAATCAAAGTCGCAACAAGTTTTTGGCGCCGTTGCCGGGGAAGTATAATTTAATTTCAAGTCTATTTAATTTTGTTTATAGTTTATTTTTATTTATTTGAATATTTATTGTTTTTGTGTGTTTTTATTCTTTTGCATTTAAATTTGCATGAGCATTTGGTCACGTACACTTAGTGGTCGACTCATTCGAAATAACCCTTTATTTTTAAAAAACATGGCGGAAGAACCCATCCAAGAAAATGAAGAATAAATTCAATCTCAACATGATCATGATAGACGAAGAACACTTAGAGATCACATGAATCCTACACGTACTAGTGCACCTTCATGTCTAGTTTTTCCCCCTGATGCATCTCATTTCAATTTTAAGCCTGGTATTATCCAACTTTTACCCAACTTTCATGGCTTAGATTCTGAAAATCCATACATGCATTTACGAGAGTTTGAAGAAGTGTGCAACACATATAATGATCTAAATTGTAGCATGAACACCATTCGCCTTAAGCTTTTTCCTTTTTCTTTAAAAGATAAAGCTAAAACTTGGCTACAAAATCTTAGATCGGGATCCATTCGAACTTGGGATGAATTGCAACAATAATTTTTGAAAAAGTTTTTTCCATCTCATAGAACAAATTCTTTCAAAAGGCAAATCATCACTTTCACTCAAAAACAAGGAGAAACTTTTTATCAGTGTTGGGATAGATACAAAGAATTGCTTAATCTTTGTCCACATCATGGTTTTGAAATTTGGAGAGTTGTTTCTCAATTTTATGAAGGCTTAACACCTAAAGATAGGCAAATGGTTGAATTTATGTGTAATGGAACATTTGAAGATAAAGATCCAAACGAGGCAATTGAGTATCTCGATTCATTAGCTGAAAATGCTCAAAATTGGGACACTATAGGTACAATCGAACCATCAAACAAGATTCAATCTCCTACATCTGGTGGAGGTATGTACACTCTCAAAGATGAACATGATCTTCAAGCTAGATTTACCTCTTTGGCAAGAAAAGTTGATGCGCTTGAATTGAAAAAGAATGGTCAATTAAAATCTGTTCAAGAAATTGTGTGTCACATCTGTGATACAAGTGATCATTTTACAAAAGATTGTCCCACTTTGCCCTCTTTTAAAGAATGTCTCCATGAACAAGCCAATGTTTTGAACAATTTCAAAAGGCCAAATTTTGAACCATTTTCTCAAAATTACAATCCAAGTTGGCGAAATCATCAAAATTTTAGTTGGAGGAATGATAATGCTGCACAATTTCCGCAACCACATTTTCAAAATCAACAAAATTTTCAAAATTATGCACCTTATGTTCCTCCGCCGAAAAGAAATTTGGAAGATACATTGAATTCTTTCATTGTAAAGCAAGAGTCTATCAATACTCAAACTGCTCAAACCATGATAGATTTGAAAGATACTCTTGCTAAATTTGCATCTGCACTTAATGTTCATGAAAAAGGTAAATTTCCTTCACAACCTCTGCCTAATCCCAAGGATCATCATACACAAACTGGAACTTCTGGAACTCAACCGATGGATCAGGTAAAATCTGTTATTACCCTTAGAAGTGGTAAGGTTGTGGAAAAATCCATTCTTGAACCTTGTGAAGATGATGATAAATCAACTCCAAAGGGTAAGGAAGTGGAACCCATAACTTGCGAAGAGAAGGTTCAACAGACAGTGTCACCACCATTCCCTCATGCATTGAAAAATACAAAAAAATCAAATTTGAATTCTGATATATATGATATTTTTAAACAAGTAAAAGTTAATATTCCTTTATTAGATGCAATAAAACAGGTACCATCATATGCCAAATTTTTGAAAGACTTGTGCACTGTGAAAAGAAAATTGAATGTGAAAAAGAAAGCATTTTTAGCCGAACAAGTAAGTGCAATCATTAAAAATAATAATACTTTGAAATACAAAGACCCTGGTTGTCCTACTATTTCATGTATTATTGGAGAACGAAAGATTAAAAAAGCCTTGCTTGATCTTGGAGCTAGTGTGAATTTACTTCCATATTCAGTTTATCAAGAACTCAATCTAGGCGAGTTAAAACTTACTTCGATAACACTTTTACTTGCCGATAGATCTATTAAAGTGCCAAGAGGTATGGTAGAAGACGTGTTGGTCCAAGTTGATAACTTTGTATATCCTGTCGATTTCATAGTTTTAGATACACAACCTATCAAAGCTTGTAATGCAATTCCTGTAATTTTGGGTCGTCCATTTTTAGCAACTTCTAATGCTCTTATAAATTGCAGGAATGGAATAATGAAGTTGTCATTTGGTAACATGACCTTGGAGCTCAATGTTTTTAATCTTTGTAAGCAACCACATGACAAAGGAGATGAAAGTGAAGATGAAAATCTTATTGAAACTCTTGTGGAAGAAAACATTCAAGAAGGGAGTACTCGTGATCAATTAGATATTTGTTCAATTGAAACTGTTAAAGAAAATATTGAAATTGATCTTGATGATTTTATCAGGTATCACTCGTTACCAGGATCAGAGAAAGAATTTGATGCAAAATATGAGAACAAAGACGAACCACCCATATTGGAGTTAAAACCCTTGCCAGAAGAATTGAAGTATGCATTTCTTGGAGAAGATGAAACATATCCGGTGGTAATTTCTTCCAAACTAGAAAGTGATCAAGAAGGTAAATTAGTTGATATGCTTAAAAGACATAAAAATGCAATTGGTTGGACACTAAAAGATCTCAAGGGCATTAATCCACTAATTTGCACACACAAAATTCATTTAGAAGAAAATGCTAAAACATCTCAACAACCACAAAGGAGATTAAATCCACACATGAAAGATGTTGTGAAAACTGAAGTTCTCAAACTACTTGATGTTGGGATTATCTACCCTATTTCTGATAGTAAGTGGGTAAGCCCAACACAAGTAGTTCCGAAAAAATCGGGCATCACAGTGATAAAAAATGAAAAAGGTGAATTGTTAACAAGTCGAGTCCCATCTAGTTGGCGGATGTGTATTGATTATAGAAAATTAAATGACGCCACTAGAAAAGATCATTTTCCATTACCATTTTTGGATCAAATTTTAGAAAGAGTAGCTGGTCATCCCTACTACTGTTTTCTTGACGGATATTCAGGCTATTATCAAATTCCCATTGCACTCGAAGATCAAGATAAAACTATATTCACATGTCCTTTTGGAACATTTGCATTTAGAAGGATGCCATTTGGATTATGCAATGCCCCAGCAACATTTCAAAGATGTATGCTAAGCATTTTTTGCGACATGGTTGAAAATTGTTTGGAAATTTTCATGGATGATTTAACTGTCTTTGGGAATACATTTTATAATTGTCTTGAAAATTTGGAAAAAGTTTTAAAAAGATGCGAGGAAAAAGGTCTTATTTTAAATTGGGAAAAATGTCATTACATGATTACTTCTGGAATTGTTTTGGGACATGTCGTGTCATCTCATGGAATTGAAGTTGATAAAGCAAAAGTTGATGTCATTGCCAATTTACCCCCTCCAAAAACCATTAAAGAAATTCGCTCATTTTTGGGACATGCTGGATTTTATAGGAGGTTTATAAAGGACTTTAGTTTAATCTCTAAACTTATTTGTAACCTCTTAACGAAAGACACTGCATTTGAGTGGACTCAAGAATGTCAAAATGCTTTTGATAAAATCATTCGACATTTAACATCAGCTCCTATCATGCAACCTCCTGATTGGTCTTTACCATTTGAAATCATGTGCGACGCAAGTGATTATGCAGTGGGTGCAGTACTGGGTCAAAGAAGAAACGGTAAGCCTTGTGTGATATATTATGCAAGTAGAACTTTAAACAATGCTCAAATGAATTACTCCACAACTGAAAAAGAACTACTTGCTGTAATATTTGCATTAGATAAATTTCGTTCTTATTTGATTGGATCAACGACTATTGTGTTTACTGATCATTCTGCTATTAGATATTTGTTGACCAAACAGGATGCAAAGCCACGACTGATACGATGGATTTTGTTGCTCCAAGAATTTGACATTGTGATCAAAGATAAAAAAGGAACCGAGAATGTTGTAGCCGATCATTTATCGAGACTAGTAACAGGATCATCTTGTGAAATGACACCAATTAACGATAATTTTCCTGATGAACATCTATTTTCAGTTACTACTACACCTTGGTTTGCTAACATAGTAAATTTTCTTGTGACAGGAAAAATGCCACCGCAATGGAGTTCCCAAGATAAGAGAAAATTTTTGAATGAGGTAAAAAACTTTTATTGGGATGATCCGTATTTGTTCAAGTACTGTCCAGATCAAATTTTTCGACGTTGCATACCCGACAATGAGGTAAGTAGTGTCATTAAATTTTGTCATTTAGAAGCATGCGGAGGACATTTTTCTTCAAAGAAAACGGCTGCAAAAATCTTGCAGTGTGGATTTTATTGGCCCACTTTGTTTAAAGACACCCACGAAATCTGCAAGATCTGTGAAAATTGTCAAAAATTGGGTGCGATTTCAAAAAGAAACATGATGCCTTTGAATCCTATCATTGAAATCGAAATTTTTGACTGTTGGGGAATTGATTTTATGGGACCTTTTCCACCGTCGTTTGGATACTTGTATATTTTAGTTGCAGTTGATTACGTTTCCAAATGGATAGAGGCAATTCCATGTCGAACAAATGATCATAAAATTGTCATCAAATTTTTGAAAGAAAATATTTTTAGTAGATTCGGAATTCCTCGAGCTATGATAAGTGATGGGGGAACTCACTTTGTTAATAAACCATTTGCTTCATTAATGAAAAAATATGGTATTACTCACAAAGTAACAACTCCTTATCATCCTCAAACAAATGGACAAGTTGAATTAGCTAATAGGGAGATAAAGCAAATTTTGGAAAAAATTGTTAACTCAAATAGAAAAGATTGGTCTCTGCGACTTAATGATGCACTGTGGGCATATCGAACAGCTTTTAAAACATCATTGAATATGTCTCCCTATAGGTTGGTTTATGGAAAACATTGTCATTTGCCTGTGGAATTGGAACATAAAGCTTATTGGGCGATCAAAACTTTAAATTCAAGCATGGATGATGCCAACAAATTGCGTAAATTGCAACTTAATGAACTTGATGAACTCAGAAATGATGCGTATGAGAATTCAAGGATTTATAAAGCAAAAATCAAATCATTTCATGATAAAACAATTCTTAGAAAATCTTTTGAGATTGGTAAAAAAGTTTTGCTTTATAATTCTCGACTTTACATATTCCCAGGAAAATTACGATCAAGATGGACAGGCCCATATGTTGTAAAGCATGTGTATCCTTATGGAGCTGTGGATATTGAAAATCCTAAAAATGGTGATGTTTTTAAAGTGAATGGACAAAGGCTTAAACCATTTTTGGAAAATGAAATCTTTGAAGAAGAGTTTATTTTCCTTTCTGATCCTTAAATTTTTATGTTGCATTTAATTTTGTTTGTTTTTATTTCAGGTTTCCTTAATCTTTTATTTTCCCGGTTAAATGGAGGATAACGGTACTCCGTGACTCTTATAGTCGGTTAAATCAGTTTCCCACAATTGCTGATACAAAAATAAAAAAAAATCATTTCTTTTCTTTTCAAAATGGATGAAATTCTCTCAAAAATTTGTAAATATTTTCCCTCTGTTTCTGAAAATGTTCTAAGAAAAATTTATGCAGGAAGGTGTGAAAGATTGAGATTGCTAATACAAAAAGGAATTCCAGAAGATATTCGTCTTGTAATAGAAGCTAAGGTCCGATTAGGAGGAGAAGTTCCACAATCATTGCTCATTCGATATTTGCCTGGATTAGGAAAAAGCACTTATGCGAAAAAACGAAGGGCAAAAAGTTTAGGGGTTTGTCATAAGTGTGCAAGATGGACTTGTGACAAACGATGCAGATCTTTGTGATGTGTTTCCAATAACAGAGAAGATAAAATTGATTTCATTAAGAATGGGCTGAGTAAGGAGTCTTTAGATAACATCTTATCGACTCTTGAGACGCATTCTAGTGGACATGTGCATATTGAACTTCTCCGTTTATGGAAACAATTCAAGATGAGCGTCATAGTCTTGAGAATCTGACTAAAAAAGACCCTGTTTGCCAATTTATAAGAAAATTGGATGGGAAGCATATCCTCGACTCATAGAAGGCGTTGAAGCCGTTTCTGGACGTAAAACCAGAGGAAATTGTGAGCCACAATCACACTACTGTTTATATGCATGTGTGTCATTATTGTTTTTAATATTTATTCTGTTTACAGCTGTGATCCATAGTTTTGTCATGATAACATATTACCCCTATAAAATCTCTCATCTTTCTCTCTATTTTCGCAGAAAAAAAAAAAAGAAAGTAAAAACATGGCTGGATCCTCTGCACAAACATTGAAAAATATTTGTGTATTTTGTGGGTCGAGTCCTGGAAAAAATGAAATGTTTGTAGAAGCAGCGAATAATCTTGGAAAGATATTGGCTGAGAGAAAAATTCACTTGGTATATGGGGGAGGTAATATTGGGTTAATGGTATCTGTTTCAACATCTGCTCATCTTGGAGGTAGTCAGGTTTTGGGTATTACTCCTATAGCTTTAGCTGAAGGAAATATTACAGGTGTTACGATTGGGGAGGAATTAAAAGTTTCTTCTATGTATGAAAGAATCACTCAAATGATTGAAAATTCTGATGCTTTTATCGCACTACCAGGTGGTTTTGGTACATTAGAAGAAATTTTTCACACTGTTTCTTGGGCACGACTTAATATCCATAATAAACCTGTGGGCTTGTTGAATATCAATAATTATTATGACAGTTTGTTGAGATTTCTTGATAAAGCTGTGGAACATAATTTCATTTCAGAAAATTCACGACGGATGCTCATCTGTGCTTCGACTGCCGATCAATTAATTGATGATTTGGAAGCTTTTGTTCATAAGCCTGATCCGATGATAACAAAGATCAATTGGTCGCAATCAAGCAGTAAGAAAAGGAAGTTGGATCATTGATTCAAAAGTCGTGGAAGGTTTGCGTTTGTTTCAGTTTGTTATCTTCAATAAAATCAAGGTGATATCTCTTTCATTATGTACTCTTTATTAATAGCTATTTTGACATTAGGGACAATGTCATATTCTGATTGGGGGAGAACACATTTAAAAAAAAAAACAAATTTTTTTTTTAAAAAATTAAATATTATTTTAAAATAAAACCATGTTTATTGTTTGTACCTTAGTAATTTTTGCAAAAATGTCATACATTACATATTTGAAAGATTTAAATTAGAACATGCATTAATCTATTTAAAAATGTTTAAATTTTTATTTGAAAAAAGGTCATTTTTAATATTCTGATCAATATAAAAATATGATTTATGAAATCTTTTTGAGTGATTAACTATTGTGATAAAATTAGGTATTAAAGTATATGGCCCAAGATATACCTTATAAGAGTGCCTAAAATTTTTGAACTCACACATATTTTGTGAGTGAGTGGAGAGGATTGAGAAAACAGCTTGCGAGCCTTTATTGATCATCGGAGAGGCTATCAATTGTTTAGATCTTGAGTTCTTATTTTGAAAAAAAAAATTTGATATTTCCTGAAAAAAAAAAGCGAAGAAAAAAAAAAAGAAAGAAAGATGTTGAAGATTTATGTAATTTAAGTTATATGCTGCGACCCATTTTTCTCTCATAAAAATACAAATAAAAAAAAAGAAAAAGAGAGAGAAATACACTGTACAAATTAAATAAATATGTGGTCAAGAAGCATAAACTTAGTTTGATTCCATGATGTAAAAAAAATCAGGAAAAAAAATATATATAATAAGAACAACTGGATTTTAAATCAATGGATTTCCTATCTTTTGATTAGTTTAGCTCGTTTGTCTGTCTGCATTCTGTAAACCATTTTTCTGAGCATTTATCTGTATTCCAACTCCATGAGAGAAATCGTTGCCATAAATTGAAACATTTATTAACCTGTGAGGATATGGAGTTGAGACTCTTACTAGGAATTTCTGAAGGCCGTGTACATTTAACTACCTGAAATAAGCTTTGAATTAATCATCTCAAATTATTTCATAAATTATAATTATGATGATTTTAATATAACTTTGACAGTTTTCAAATTTAATTTAAACACTTAGATAGTTCTAATTACATTTTTATTTAAATTAATCAATATGTTTTGTGTTGTTATTAACGCTTAAATTGCTAGGGACTAGCAATAAGCTGGTTGGGGAGTGTGATAAAGATAAAATATTGTATATTAATTAAATGTTTTATTATATAAATATATAATTTTTGTTTTATTAAATGTTTAAATATTATATGTTTTATAATAAATTGTATAAAATATAAGTTGTTGTGTAATTATAAGTTTTTACTATTTTTACAGGTTCGATAAAACACGAATAAACTTGGCGTTGCAAATGGGATTAAGATGATTCTTGGACCTGTAGAAAGTTGATGTTAATATCTACAATATTGATGGAGAGCATGAGATAAAAATCTTCTCACAAGTGGGATCAAATTATGCAACAATTAAAGTTACCAAAGGAGTGGCAGTTTTACCATGCTCTAGTATTTTGACCATATCTCTCAAATTACTTGGTCAAATATTCTGAAAAAAATACCACAACTAGACAACTCAATTATCCACATGTTTCATTTTATGTGAAGAAGCAAATTCGGAGAAGAAGATTTTCAAAAGTGATGTGTAATATAATATTAATTTCTTGGAACACCAATGAAGACTTATGTGTAAAAAAATAATATTTTACTTGTGGTTGTCTCCCCAAATTTGGCTATAAATAGGGGTGCATTGTAATGTATTGAGATATCCCTCATTCTATGAACAAATCTTTGAGTTCATAATATTTCTCTCTATAATTTTCTTTTATTTCTTCATTTAAATATAATTAGCATGTTAATTTCATATTCAAAGTTTTACAGTTTGAATAATGAATAGCTAACTTCCTAAAGTTGAGATGATAAGGTGAAGCTTTTGGCATGATAATAAGGTTATTATAAGGTAAGAATCTATGTTTTATATTATTTAATCATTATTTATTGTTTATGTTATATTTATTTCTTTAAGTATTTTTATACCCTACTTATAAGTGGGAGTTTTGATTTATTGTTGCTATATGTTACACTAAATTCTTGGAACCATTTAAATGTTAGTTTGGTATTACCAACCATTTAAAGTGGATGCCTTGATTTATTATATATAAATATATTATAATATTAAATTCTTGGAACCATTTAAATGTTAGTTTGGTTTTACCAACCATTTAACTTGGATTCCTTGTTTTACTATATATAAATATATCATAATAATATTTTCTTGGTACCATTTAAATGTTAGTTTGGTTTTACCAACCATTTAAAGTGGGAACCTTGATTTAGTGTTTACAAATATATATATATATAGCACAATAAATACTTGACCACATTTATAAGTTTTGGTATATATTATATATTTATGAGATAATAATTTATAACATAATATAAATATGATTATTTAATATATTGGAACCATTTTATTAAGTGGATTTCAATATTGTTCGTTAATGTTAACTTTATTAAAATACCAAGAGTGGATCCTTTAATCTCAACTACTTAAATTAAAATTTGAACAATTAAAATTTACCCATTAAATATTCAAACAATTAAAATTAAAAAGTAGCAAAAAACAAAAACAAAACAAAAAGACATTGTAGTGGACTTGTAATTACCTTAGCTTCCCTGTGGATACGATATTCGGACTCACCGAATTATATTACTTGTGGACAACCTGCTCTTGGGAGTGCAACAATCAAAGTCGCAACAATCAGCGGTAAGATTAGCTCGACCAGGATGATATTAAATCTCACAGTCATAGTCTTTAAACAAATCTAACCGCCGTATATGTCTCATATTCAAATCTGTCTCTGTAAACAAAATTCTCAAACTCTTATGATCCATATAAATAGAAAATGAGGTACCATATAAATAGTGTCGTCATATCTTTAAGGCAAAGATAATGGATGCCAACTCCAAATAATGCACATGGTACCTTGTTTCGTGTGACTTCAGCTGTCTCGAGGCATATGCCACAACATGTCGATCCTGCATCAAAACACATCCCAAACCATGTAATGATGCATCAGTATAAACAAAAAACCTCTTGTTTTCTGTTAGGATTGATATAAATGGTGTGGTCGTTAGTCGGTACTTCAACTCCTGAAAACTCCTCTCACATGCTTCAGGCAGCTGAAATCACACCTTTTTGAGTCAATTGTTCAAAGGTCTAGCAATATTTGAAAATCTCTCGATAAATCGACGATAATAACTTGCTAAACCCAAGAAACAACTAATCTCTGGTACAGATGTAAGTGCAGACCACTGTAACATGGCTTCGGCCTTCGACCTTCTTTGAATCAACAAAAATCCCATCTATTGATATAACATGACCCAAGAAGACCACTCGATCCAACCAAAACTCACACTTAATGAGTTTGGCATACACCTTTCTATCTCGCAGTACCTGTAATTATGAAGCAAATGCCCTACATGCTCAGCCTCACTCCTGGAATATATCATAAATAAACACAATAACAAACTGATCGAGATAAGACTGAAATACCCTATTCATCAAACTCATAAACACAGCTGGAGCATTCGTAAACCCAAACGACATAACTAAAAACTGATAATACCTATATCTGGTCTGAATGCTGTCTTCCGAATATCCTCCTCTCTAACTCGTATATGATGATATCCTGACCACAAATCAATTTTCGAACACACTGAGTTTCCCTGCAACCGATCAAACAAATCATCAATACGAGGGATGGGATATTTATTCTTAATCGTTACCTTATTCAGCAGTCGATAGTCAATACAAAGCTGCATCGTTCCATCTGTATTTCTTACAAATATGACTGGTGCACCTAAAGGCGATACAATAGGACAAATGTATCATTTTTCCAGCAAGTCCTGTAACTGGGCTTTCAACTCTCTCAATTCTGTTGGTGCCATTCTGTAAGGAGCATGAGAAATACGGGAAATACCTGGCATTCGACTCAATCCCAAACTCCACCTCACGGGCATTTGGGAAGCTTGGAATTTCATCAGGAAATACATTGGCAAACTCTGCAACTACAAGTATCTCCTCTATTCCCACATCCTTCTTCTTTTCTGTCACAACATAAATAAGATAACTCTCATGTCCATGCTCTAATAACTGAGACATCTGGATAGCAGATACCAACAGAACACGGGGACAAGAACCTTTCCCATAAAAGGTCCAAAGTTTTTTCTGATCTGTATAAAAATATACTATCCGCTGATAACAAATAAATATTCGCACAATATCTTCTCAGCACATTAATTCCGACAATATAATCAAGATCAGTCATTTCCAAAATAATCATATTAGATCTTAGCTCGTAGCTCTCATACGAGATAATACCATCTGATATCATAGATACAACTGATACATCAACTCCAGAGGGTGTCGAAATAGAAAAACTCATAGACAATGGAGACGGGCGCATATGATGTTCAACCACAAACCTATTTGATATAAATGTATGTAAGGCACTTGTATCAACAAGAATATAAGCAGGATAAGAACATAAATAACACTTACCCGCTATCATCTCTTCTTGTGCCTTCTCTGCCTGCTCTCGTGTCAAAGCATACACAAGTGCATGAGGCGGACCAGTTTCCTACATACGTGGTTGTCCTCGAGAAGGTCGTGGTGTAAACTGCTGAGGCTGTCATTCTCCTCTCTCTGATGATCTACCTGTATCACCGATGGGCTCTCGCTGTCTGTCACGACTAGAACAATGCCTATCTATATAGCCCACACCGCCACACTCAAAACAGGTGATCTCGGTGATTCGCACCCCTACTCCGACGACAGCAATATCGTCGATCGATCAACATCCACGATACATCGTACCCCTACGCCGACGATAGCAATATCGTCGATCGAAAAACAGCGACGATACATTTCCCAACAACGACAGCCAACATCATCAACAATAATAAAAAACAAGAAATATAATATCAAATCACTCAATTTTGGTGATTTACCATCGTTCAACACAATAGTATTTATCAATACTAAACAACGACAATTTATGCTCGTACGTCAACACGTACCTGATAATTGAGTATATATATAAAATCTGGCTATTTATTTGATGTCGAGGCTTATGACGTATCTAAATAATTCAACAAAAAATATCAGATCATTGTCACTGTATCTGTAACGCCCCAGATTCTACGCCAATACTCACTGTACCAAGACGAGTCTTTCCAGCGTGCTTCTATCCTCACTCACACGCACCCGAAGAAACTTACTAGGGGGTCACCCATCCCAGAATTGTCCAAGTCAAGCACGCTTAACTTTGGAGTTCTTATTTGATGAGCTACCGAAAATAAGATGCACCTTCTTGATATGAGTAGTACATATCAAATCTTTTAAGGCCTCCTTAAATTCACAGTCCCATACCTAAACAGTTTTGCAATCCCTCTATTTTCGGTGTGAGATCGGTTCATTCATGTTCCTTCGACCTAAAAGCCTACCAGGAGCCGCTCATTGTCCGTGAAACCTCATGGCACCGGCGATCACCCCCTCCCTCTTTGGCCTTGGGCCTCACATGGCCATTAGCTTCCGCTTGGTTCGTCCCCGAACCACACCGTACTAGAAGAGATCGGCTCTAATACCAACTGAGACGTCTACTAATTTAAAATGCTGCTAATTTTTTTTAAAGATCATATTTTTTAAATTAAACATATATATATTTTACATGCATGCAACCTTACTAAAAAATATGTCATTTAAAAATAATCATAAATTCTTTTACAGATAAACTACTGCAGTTTAAAATTTCCGACACGGCATAATATGCTACGTAAAAATAACTCAAATAAACATTCTAATAATGATCAACATAACAAAATCTTCGTATCAAAATGTTCATGTCCACTCAAACTCATAAAAACGTGATGTGCGGAAAAGTGTGGTCCTTCCGTAGTGTGCGCACATCCAACGCTGCCTACTCAGCATTCGGCACCTCATGTCTACACATCGACATGATCACCTGCATCATTCACACATATTGAGTCTAAAGACTCAACACGCATGTACCGTCATAACAAAAATATATACATATCATGCAGTAGTGAAAAATACCATATTCAACATACATTTCATGATCATGGAAAATCGTATGCAATATCTTAACCTGTCAAAACATAATAATAAACATAGCACATATTATCATATCACCATATACGTGTTCATTTTCTTAATTTGAATTCCGTTCGTCGGCTGTGACTTTCGTGTTATCATGTCAGTCGATGGATCCATCTACGTGTAACCGCGGTACCCGGCAATAGGGACATCAGCGACAACATTACCCACCCACTGAGCTCTGACCTTACATATCATCGTATTAACGTATTCGTATTAGTCACAACCAACTCCCTTCCTTCAAAACATGTCATCATATTCATCACTTAATAAAACATGCACATACACAAACTTTCTTAAAATAAAGCATGAAACATAATTTTATAATTACATAGAAATCATATACATTATGCATAAACATTTACAAACATGATAAATTTGTGCTCAGGGCTCTGCCAGGACTAAAAACTCACCCCGGGTGCAAAATGACCATTTTTCCTCTGGAAACCCAAAATGAACGTTTTATCCCTGGACCTCACGATTTCGACCCGAATAATACCAAACTCCTTGAAACACCTCAAAACATATAAAAAGTATTTCTTAGATGTAAACTTGAGCTCCTTTCAAAACTTAACCGATTCGTTTTAAAAATGGGGTCGAGGCCTCGGTTTCAACCCAAATCGACCGGAAACTTAACCAAATATTTCCCAAACCTTTACCACACCTTAACTACAATCTAACAGCTCTTAATCCTCAAACAGCAGCTCACTACGCCCCACGAACATCCCCTGCAGCTTATGGATATTACTCGGCCCTCCACACATGAAAACCCTAAATGCCATCCCTCGGCCCTAGCTCGATCGCCGCCCTTACTAGACCGAAACCAAGCCACCTAGGATTTAGAACAGACCATACTGGACCCATCTGACCTAGACTTGCAGCCCCTCACACGTCCCCTCACCCGTGCCCCTGAATAAGAAGACACACCTAAGCCCCGACCATGACTCATCTTAATCAGGTGACTTCGAGGTCAACTCCAGCCGTGTTCAAGCCATCATGGACCATGACTTCGAGCCACCAGGGTCTGGTTCTTGGTTAAGGAAGGCCTTTGCACAGCTGGCTTGGCCCTTCACCCTAAACCCTAAGAAACCGAACCCCACTAAGGAATACACCTCTAGCCCTCCACCCTACAATTTCCCGCCCTTAACACTAATTTCATATCTCCTCCATACCATCAAGTACAGCCACTTAGTGACTAAAAACCAGCAATCCTTTGCACCAAAACAAGAAAACGTGAGTTGCACACAAGTTATACTCATATACCTGTCAAAACCTTTACAAAAATGATTCTATTTGGGGGACCAACGAATTATCATGCAAATATATACATAAACACGCATAAAAATGGTGTAAATGATGAGAAAGGAGATACACAGCATGCCTTGACGTTTTTACGCTATAAAACTTGAAGATGCGTGCGTATGATGAATACCGGAGAAGCGGGAAAGGGTTGTCTTGCTAGAAAAGGGAGGGGCCGATGGTTGCTGTTCTTTGCTGCAGAAAATTTCATGAAGGAAGCTGATGGAATAGGGGTGGGCGGCTGCTAAGAGGGGGAACAGATTTATGGTTTGTTTAGCGAAGTAATTAAATAGTAAACAAAGTACTAATGGGCTCTAGATAGGATTTTATAAGGGTTACAAGGGTTTTGAGTCCATTATGCACTAAACCAAACCCAACAAGCCCAAAAATGCTTCCGAAAAATATTTTATTTTTGTACGTTTTTAAAAATATAGCCCGTGCTCTCGAAAAGTCCTCTGAATCGTTAAAATTTGGTTGCCGGCTAAAAATACAACCCCGCGAGTAAAAATACCCACTAAGGCCCATTTTCAAAAAACATCCATAAAAACGCTTCATAATAAATAATTATTAAATAAAATATTTTTCCAGAATATCCTCGATTTCTGTTCCTCGTTCAAGCGCAAAATGCAATTAGAAACTCTAATGCGTGAAACTTTAAAACAATCATGAAATTAATCCTATAATGCAATAATTATGCATTAAATGCATAAAATCAATTAAACACATGATTTAAAATAAAACCCTAGATTGCATGCATTCAGGTTACTAAATTTAAATTTCCTGGACCTTATAACTCTCTCCCCCATAAAATAAAAATTTGTCCTCGAAATTTGAAAAATATCGAATAACTCCGGGTAGCGACTCCGCATTTCAACCTCAGTCTCCCAAGTAGCCTCCTCCTCGGAATGATTCAGCCTCTTGACTTTGACCATGTGGATCACCTTGTTCCGGAGCCTCCTCTTCTGTCTGTCCAAAATCTGAGTGGGTCTCTCCTCGAATGACAGGTGCGGTGTCAGCTGAAGCAGCTCATAGTTCAGCACATGCGAAGGATTCGACATGTACTTCCGCAGCATAGAGACGTGGAACACATTATGAACTCCCGATAGATTTTACGGAAATGCAACTCTGTATGCGAGTGTCCTGACTCTCTCTAGTATCTCGAACGGTCCGATGATTCTAGGCCTGAGCTTGCCCTTCTTCCAAAATCTCATCACACCCTTCATCGGTGTCTTTCACAAAAACGTGATCCCCTTCTGCGAACTCAAGATTTATGCGTGAAGGATCGTGTGTGCTAGAGCCTTTGAAGGCATTTCAAACACAATATTCTCCAATGAGCTGCAATAGCTCGTGTTCTAAGAATATTAACACCGATGAATTAAATCAACTTTGGTTTAAAACCAAGCGGAAGAAACTCGAAATAATTCTTCGCGAAGAAGACTGTTATTTTAGAAAACATTTTAACTTATGTAAACTGAATAATTGAAAAAGGTAGACTGATTTTTGCATTCATCAGTTCAGTTATGTTGACAGCTGAACTGGCGAATACTCTAACTGATCCAAACAGTTTTAAAACAACAGTTAATCAATTAAATACATAAAATATATTCATGGATGTTTGGAGACTTCAACTGCTCCTACGTCACCCCTTCTACCGCCTCGGGTAGGATCCAATAGAAGACTTTGATTTATGCAACACATTGTACAAACCCACTCAGCTATGACTTTCAATACTGCCTAAACTGAACTCCTAGCTACTACTGAAAGCAGCACCTTCCAGCCAACACTTCTTTAACGTCTATGTGTCAAAGACTACATACACAAGTTTAACGTCTTTGTGCAAAACTGTATTTGAGTGGTTGAGAATGTTTGTGTGTGAGAAATGAACAATGATGTTCTTACACACTAAGAGAAATAAGCTTCTACACTAAGCAGATAACACGTTAAAGTGTCCTTCTGGGCTGATTGCTTCTGAAAGCTGATGTGCAATGTGTGTGCCCTTTCTTTTCTCTCAATCGTTCTTTTTTATTTTTTCTTCTTCTTATTATTGAGTCTTCACTGATCTTCTCTTATATAGGCGGGAAAACTGAACGTACAGTGAGACTC
Organism: Primulina eburnea; assembly: GCF_022965805.1. NCBI lineage: Eukaryota > Viridiplantae > Streptophyta > Magnoliopsida > Lamiales > Gesneriaceae > Primulina > Primulina eburnea. The sequence continues at coordinate 19,314,248 of NC_133113.1, forward strand.
ATTTATTGTATCCGTTGCATCTTGAATTCATTTCTTGAACTTTGTGTCTCGACTTTTCGACTGCCCTTCTGAAACTTTATGTCTTTAATGCTCTGATGCAACGTCCATTATTGTCCTTTAACTGGACGATGGATTTGTACCTTCACGTATAGCTTGAATCCACTGAAAGAGTTTGTCTTCATGTACAACTGAAAGATTCTGACTGATGCTCCGAACTAGTCTGCTGAACTGATCTTCAATCGGGCTGGTAAAATCAGTTGACTCGTCAGTAGAACTGATTTCACTCTCGTTCAGTTGAACTCATTAGCTGGGTTTCTTCATCAGTTGAACACTCCTTTGGCTGGCCAGGCTTCTGAGGTCCTCCTGCTGAACCACCTATCAACTGGACAATCAGCTGGACTGCTCAATTGACGTAATTAGTTAGACTGATTCAGTTTGTGCAATCAGTTAGGTCTTTCGCTTGCGATGTAAACAACTCTTGAATGATCCTAGCTTCTGCACACTAAGGTAGATTATTATTAACACAAATTAACAAGTTTTGTTATCATCAAAATCAAGATTGCGAACTCAAAAGTTTCCAACAATGCGCCTATGTTCTGCATAACTTTTCTGGTGGCTTTGAGCGATCCTCATCCTGTCTTGAATCTTGACCACTAACTCTGCGGTCTGCCTGAAAATATCCGAACCTAACTATGCTATATCTCCTAACTCATCCCAATACACTGGAGACCTACACTTCCCCCTGTACAGTGCCTCGTATGGAGCCATACCGATCAAAGCCTGAAAACTGTTGTTGTATGTGAACTCCACGAGAGGTAACTTCGGCTCTCAGCTGTCCTAGAAGTCGATCATGCAATCTTGGAGTAGGTCCTCTAGAACATGAATCACCCTCTTTGACTGTCCGTACTTTTGAGGATGCAAGGCAGTACTGAATAGCAGCTTACTACCCAAATGCTTGAATTGCCAACAGGTGAAAGCATAAAGAAAGAAACCAGGAGGTCTACTACATAGCTTATCTATTCCAGAATGGAAATGAGATCACATTTCCATAGATTTTGTGACAAAGCTACCACGAGCCTCCCGAGGATGTGATGCGATTTGGGTCATTATTGACAAATTTACCAAATCAGCATGTTTTATTCCTTACCGGATGACATACAGACACGACCAGATGGCAGAGATTTATGTCAGAGAAGTGGTTAGATTGCATGGAGTGCCAAAGTCCATCGTATCAGATCGTGATCCTCGATTTACTTCACACTTTTGGCACAGTTTGCAACAAGCTCTAGGTTCGAAATTACATCTGAGTACTGCATATCATCCTCAGACTGATGGACAATCAGAACGGACTATACAGACATTAGAAGATATGCTTAGAGTTGTAGTGCTATATTTTGGCACTAGCTGGCAAGATTCTTTACCACTTTGTGAATTTTCTTACAACAACAGCTATCAGACGAGTATAGAGATGACTCCGTTTGAAGCTTTGTACGGAAAGAAGTGTAGATCTCCTCTCTATTGGGATGACATCGTCGAGGTACCTGAACTTGAGCCTGACATGATTCGAGATATTACTGATAAAGTAAAGTTGATTCAGCAGAGAATGAAGAGAGCTCAAGATAGAAATGCCAAATATGAAAATATTCGACGTCGACCTTTAGAATTTGAGCCAGGAGACAAAGTATGTAGTAGCCCGAATTCCAAATTGGGTAATTAACGGATTAATGGTGATTAAGAAGGTTTAATGTGTAATTTTGACCGTGGTCATGATCGGACGGACCGAAGATGGTTCGGTAGCACCGAAGAGTTCGGACGATCCGAAGTGAGTTCGGTGGATCCGATCATGAGGTGTCAAGAGTCGATGGACACGTGGGAGTTCGGACGTTCCGAAGTGTAGGTTCGGTGGATCCGATCATGAGGTGTCAAGAGCCGATGGACACATGGGAGTTCGGACGTTCCGAAGTGTAGGTTCAGTGGATCCGATCATGAGGTGTCAAGAGCTGATGGACACGTAGGAGTTCGGACGTTCCGAAGTGGGTTCGGTGGATCCGAACATAGCCTATAAATAGTGCTCGGAATTCCTCATTTTGGATGGCAAGTTCTTGAAGTTGTGTCTCATTTTGAGAGGTTTGGAAGGTTTCTAGGGTTAGTTGTTGGTCGAGCGATAGCCAAGAGCTGCCAGGATTGGTAGCGTAGCGACGCCTGAGTTACGAGGCAATCGACATCAAAGGGCTGTCGACGGACGAAGGTAAACCCTAAACCTTTGGTAGTACTGGTTTTGCTAGTCTAGCATAGTAGTATTGTTCATTGGGTATGCTTTTGATGCGTAGGCTTGTTCTAGACCTGATTAGCGGTGTTGCGTAAGGCTAGGCTTGCTGTGATAGAGGTACGAAAGTACTATCCGAGATATCCTGGTCGAGTATACATTCTTATATGTGTTGCATGATTATGTGGTGCATTGATATATGTCATATGATGCATGCTATTATGTCACGTTTATTACTGCATGTTGCATTTCATGTTGAGCCGTATCTCCTTCGAGATAGCCTTTACTGTTGAGCTGTATCTCTTTCGAGATAAGCTATATCCTGTGGGGCCGCTCAGCCCTGTCTTGTCTTGTGGACGCATGGACACCGAGAGTACACAGTGGCCGACGGGTCGGGAGGGCTTCGGTGATCCGGGACATTTTAGGTCCACGTCTGTTCTTGTAGTGGATGCAGTGACCCAGAGGAGTACCGCGCGGCACTATCCACTTGGCGCCTCTAGACTGAGCATTTTGAGATCCTTTGTTACTCCTGTTTCTTGACTACCCTGGTATCATATCATAGCATGTGCATTTCATATAGGTTTGTATACTCATGCTTTTGTACTGGGCGTTCTTATCGCTCACGTCCTCGGTTTTGTTTATCTTGGACACCCCATTCCCACGGGGCAGGCCTCAGGTTGGACAGCTCAGGAGGAGGAGGAGGAGGACGTTGAGTAGCTGGTTGGTTTAGTTCTTCGGTATCTGTTTTGTTTCGATTTGGTTGTACCGTATATTTCAGTTTAAGTTGAGTTGTTCTGGATTTTCTATTGGGTTGTATAACTATCGTTTGGTGTCAGTTTTCCGCTGTTATCTCTGATTATTATTAATTAAGTTAATTGCATGCTTAGTTCTTCATTAGTAGGTGATTCTGGAACGGGTCACTACATTTATGGTATCAGAGCATGCTTACGATTTTGGGATATAGATTCTGTTTTGGGATTTTTCGTGGACCATTTTACCATTTTCCCCATTCTATCTTGTAGCGATGGCTGACCACTTTGGTGATGAGAGTAGTCAGGGAAGTGTAGGTCGTTGGGGTGACCAGGACGATCGTAAGCGTCATAAGTTACCGTATGTTTCTCTAGACGTCATTCTTTCCGTTTCTACCCCGATGGGTCATTCGGTGTTAGCAAAGCGTCTAGTGATGGGTTGTCCCTTAGATTTTGAGGGTAACGAATTGATTGCGAATCTTATGATCTTGGAGATGGAAGATTTTGATTGTATTCTAGGTTTAGACCTATTGACTACCTACCAGCTACCGTGGATTGTTACCAGAAGCTTGTTCAGTTTCGTACGACTGAGAGCTCTAGTTGGTTTTTCTATGGTGAGGGAACGTGACCTCCGATGCCAGTGGTATCTGCTCTGAAAGCCTGTCGTGCTTTAGAGGCGGGCGGGGAAGGCTACCTCATCTATGCGATTGATTCCTCCACAGGTAGTGTTGGTATAGATGATATTCCAGTGGTTTGTGAATTTCCAGATGTTTTCCCAGATGAGATTCCTGGTTTTCCTCCGGTTAGAGAGGTGGAATTTGGCATTGAGTTAATGCCAGGGACTGCACCGATTTCTCGTGCCCCCTATCGTCTTGCTCCGTCAGAGATGAGAGAATTGAAGCAGCAATTGCAGGATCTTCTTGATAAAGGTTATATTCGCCCGAGTGTTTCACCTTGGGGAGCTCCAGTCTTGTTTGTCAAGAAGAAAGATGGATCTATGCGATTGTGCATTGATTATCGCCAGCTGAATCGTGTGACGATCAAAAACAAGTATCCATTACCTCGTATCGATGACTTGTTCGATCAGCTTCAGGGTACCTCTGTTTACTCCAAGATTGACTTGCGATCGGGTTATCATCAGATGAGAGTTAGGGATGATGATATTTCCAAGACTGCATTTCGTACTCGATATGGGCATTACGAGTTTCTAGTTATGCCATTTGGTTTGACGAATGCGTCAGCAGCGTTCATGGATCTGATGAATCGAGTCTTTCGGGATTTTCTAGATCAGTTGTGTTCAACAACAATTGAGATGTAATAACGATGTTGTTATTTCGTTTTGTTCATCCTCTAAGCCTGATTTCGAGGACGAAATCTTTTAAGGGGGGGAGAATGTAGTAGCCCGAATTCCAAATTGGGTAATTAACGGATTAATGGTGATTAAGAAGGTTTAATGTGTAATTTTGACCGTGGTCATGATCGGACGGACCGAAGATGGTTCGGTAGCACCGAAGAGTTCGGACGATCCGAAGTGAGTTCGGTGGATCCGATCATGAGGTGTCAAGAGTCGATGGACACGTGGGAGTTCGGACGTTCCGAAGTGTAGGTTCGGTGGATCCGATCATGAGGTGTCAAGAGCCGATGGACACGTGGGAGTTCGGACGTTCCGAAGTGTAGGTTCGGTGGATCCGATCATGAGGTGTCAAGAGCTGATGGACACGTAGGAGTTCGGACGTTCCGAAGTGGGTTCGGTGGATCCGAACATAGCCTATAAATAGTGCTCGGAATTCCTCATTTTGGATGGCAAGTTCTTGAAGTTGTGTCTCATTTTGAGAGGTTTGGAAGGTTTCTAGGGTTAGTTGTTGGTCGAGCGATAGCCAAGAGCTGCCAGGATTGGTAGCGTAGCGACGCCTGAGTTACGAGGCAATCGACATCAAAGGGCTGTCGACGGACGAAGGTAAACCCTAAACCTTTGGTAGTACTGGTTTTGCTAGTCTAGCATAGTAGTATTGTTCATTGGGTATGCTTTTGATGCGTAGGCTTGTTCTAGACCTGATTAGCGGTGTTGCGTAAGGCTAGGCTTGCTGTGATAGAGGTACGAAAGTACTATCCGAGATATCCTGGTCGAGTATACATTCTTATATGTGTTGCATGATTATGTGGTGCATTGATATATGTCATATGATGCATGCTATTATGTCACGTTTATTACTGCATGTTGCATTTCATGTTGAGCCGTATCTCCTTCGAGATAGCCTTTACTGTTGAGCTGTATCTCTTTCGAGATAAGCTATATCCTGTGGGGCCGCTCAGCCCTGTCTTTTCTTGTGGACGCATGGACACCGAGAGTACACAGTGGCCGACGGGTCGGGAGGGCTTCGGTGATCCGGGACATTTTAGGTCCACGTCTGTTCTTGTAGTGGATGCAGTGACCCAGAGGAGTACCGCGCGGCACTATCCACTTGGCGCCTCTAGACTGAGCATTTTGAGATCCTTTGTTACTCCTGTTTCTTGACTACCCTGGTATCATATCATAGCATGTGCATTTCATATAGGTTTGTATACTCATGCTTTTGTACTGGGCGTTCTTATCGCTCACGTCCTCGGTTTTGTTTATCTTGGACACCCCATTCCCACGGGGCAGGCCTCAGGTTGGACAGCTCAGGAGGAGGAGGAGGAGGACGTTGAGTAGCTGGTTGGTTTAGTTCTTCGGTATCTGTTTTGTTTCGATTTGGTTGTACCGTATATTTCAGTTTAAGTTGAGTTGTTCTGGATTTTCTATTGGGTTGTATAACTATCGTTTGGTGTCAGTTTTCCGCTGTTATCTCTGATTATTATTAATTAAGTTAATTGCATGCTTAGTTCTTCATTAGTAGGTGATTCTGGAACGGGTCACTACAAAGTATTTCTAAAGATTTCTCCTTTCAGGGGCGTTGTCAGATTTGGCAAGAGAGGGAAGTTATCTCCACGTTATATCGGTCCATATAAGATTCTTGAGAAGATAGGTGATTGTGCCTATCGACTCGCTTTTCCTCCATCTCTATCTGGAATACATGATGTCTTTCATGTGTCTTTGTTACGGAAATATCTTCCTGATGCTTTTCATGTTCTTCAGCCTGACGAGTCCGAACTTGATGAAACTCTGAGTTATTTTGAAAAGCCACTTCCAATTCTTGATCGTAAAGAAAAGCAGCTCAGAACAAAGACTATTCCGCTTGTGAAAGTTCAGTGGAATCGTCGTGACATTGAAGAAGCTACCTGGGAGACTGAATCAGATATGAGATAGAAATTTCCATAATTGTTTCAATGATGTAAGTGTCTTATTTAGCTTCTGTTATATATTCTTATTGTATGTGATTTGATTGCCTGCGATTTCGAGGACGAAATAATGTCTCAGAGGGGTAAAATTTTAAGGCCTGAGATTTTATCATTATAAACCGAGATTAATTAATTGACGAATTGACGTGATTATGGAAGGAAAAGCCCCAAGGAAGACGTGGAAAATGTGTGAGGCCAAAATACCTCGCGCATATGCGCGGTAATGAGGTGCGCATATGCGCGAGATGCCAAATGCAGAGGCAGAAGACCTCGCGCATGTGCGCGAGAAGAGGCACGCATATGCGTGAGCAGCTGGAAGTTATTCCAAAAGATCTCACGCATATGCGCGGAGATGAGGCGCGCATATGCGCGAGCTGGTGAATTTCATAAGTGCCGAGACAGAGAGTCTCGCACATATGCGCTAGTGTTGGACGTGCATATGCGCGAGACGTGTTGAATGAAAAGTGAGCCACATGTCTTGCCATGCATGTTAAGATGTAATCTTTTCCTTCCATTTTAGAATGTTGATACCAGGAAAAACGAAACCTCCATGGTTAAATTCTCAAGTTTCCTCTATATATTAAACTATTGATTGTGAAAGATCTGACCGTCCGATTTTCAATCCGAGTTTAGTTCCATGATTTTCTCGTCAAAGGCTTCAAAGGGATGTAAGTTTTATTACTTTCCTACATGGTTCAAAAATTTGATGTTGGGGGAATCATAAATTGATTGATATTATGTGTTCTTAAGATTGTGGTCATATAATCGAAACTGGATCGAAGAACGGACAACGTATGAGATTGTTATTATTTTCCAGCCTATGTGAATGTAGTTGTGCAGAATCAGAAATGATGGGTTGTAATTGTTACTGATTATGAGTTGTGGTTTGTATCTATTGATATTTGAATTGCCGGATATCTCGAGGTTGCGCCGTTATGCCATCAAAATTGAACTAGATTGAGTATTGATCAATCAAGTCTTGCTTTGAGTGTATGTTTATATTAATGATATGCCTCTCGAATATGTTATTTCCAGATTGGTATTGAAGGCTTCGAACTCGAGAATTCAACTTCGGAATCGATAAAAGAACGAGCAAAGCAAGATTGAGATTGATTGCGTCAATCTGAAACCGAGAAAAGAAATGTATAAATCAATGTTAACCTGGGATAGATAACTCGAGTAAGATATGAATTGAGTTCCCAAAACCACATACTTAATTGTTATTGTTTTGATATATTTGAACTCCTTGAATGTATGTGCTTGTTCTATTGATTTATAGAAAATCATAGAATAGAAGATAGATATCGTAAAAGAGTCTTTGGCAGAGGTGCCAAGTCACTGGACGTTTGGTTTATATCGATGCGCTTAGGAGAAGATCGACTCCTATTGTAGATACTTATAGTGTGCCGAAGTCCGGAAATAAGAACGTACCACCATCTATAAGGGAAAGTAGATGGGAGACTTGTTACGTTCTTATTCAAACCGGGATCCCTAGATAAGAGTCGAGTCAAAGAGTAAGAGTTATAGAATTTGATTTAAATCTTTGGATTGATTTATGTTTCTCAGATTATGCTACATGCTATTTGATAAATGTTTTATGCTTTTGTATATGCTTATATGAAATACATGTATACATTGTTTATAATGGGAAATATATTTCTTACCGGAGTTATTCGGATGTTGTTGTGTTTGTATGTGTGCATGACAATAGGTGGGACATGATCAGGGTCGAGAAGAGGATGATATATCGAGAGTAGAGAGGTGATCCGGGCCTCTAGATGTAGAACTGGTTTTCAACACTTGATATGTAGTTGATGAACACTAGTTTGTTATGACTTTGTTTTGAACAATTTTGTATCTTGGATCATGTTGTAGATATTAAACTTGATCTTGTAAATTAAATAAGATGGAGCATAACTTGTTGTAGTATTTTATACACTTTTTTATGAAGTGTTCAACTTTAAAAAAAATAAAAAATTCGACCTAGATTATTTAATTGATCCATTTAATCCCAATGATGATTTCAGAAAATGAGTTAGCGTCCGGGTCCCCACACCAGGTGGTGTCAGAGCTATATGTTCCTTAGATCGAAATAGAAGAGAGTGAGGGGGGTACATGGAGTGTTATTTCTTGCTTCTGTGGTACTAGCATGCGATTAATTATAATGTTGATTTACATACGTTGTATGCTAGTATGACAGCATGTTTTCCCGCTTTAGAAAATACATGTTTACCTGATTATCTGATTTGATTTGAAATGTGTATTATTGGAGAATGAATCAGAACCGATTCTTGATCAGAAGTGTAATGATCATAGGAGGACTGAGACAGATTTTTTAGATTTGATTACTAACCATTTTGATAATAAGGTATGCCTCCTCGGAGAGCCCCAGAACAGGGTAGTACTTCAAATAATCCGATGGATGTTACAGCGACACCCATGGAAACACTGTTAAAGAGATTTCAGTCATTCAAACCGCCGACTTTGAAAGGCACTGAGACGTCTATTGATTGCAAGAGCTGGCTTGAATATTTTGAGATGTTGTTAGATTCACTGGACTATACAGATGAGCGTAGAGTCAGACTGATTGGACACCAGTTACATGAGGTTGCGAAGAGTTGGTGGCTCACAAACAAAAGAGCTTTGGAGAATTGAGGTACAGTGATTACTTGAAAAAATCTTTAAAGCTGAATTTTATCAACGATTTTTCCCAGTATCGACAGAAAGGACAAAAGTGCAGAGTTTGCCAACCTGAAACAGGGTCATTTGAATATTGAAGAATACGTGGCCAAATTCTCTACCTTACTACTGTAAAGGCCCTCTAAAACTTCTTGCGGAAAAATTAAAAATTTTCTTTTCAAAAGAACATAATTGGCCTTTCTCATAAAATCAACTGATGAATCAAGTTCAATGTTTAAAAAATAAAACAGCGGAAGGAAATAATTGTTTCCCAACAATAACAATTTAAAATATTCAATGACTGATAAAATGTTTGCGGAATAAAATAAACACTGCTGCACTGAGGTCCTCGGGTGCCACTACTGCCAACGCAAGCTGGCTCACTGGTCCCCGCCCTCGGCCCTGACCTCATCAGTACCTACAACAATCAAGTCTAGTGAGCCTAAAGACTCAGCATGCATATATCGCAAGTAACGAGTAAAATCTGAATTATAATATGCATGGGATAAAATATCATGTCATGAGGCATGCTGAAAATAAACTGATCTGAGCAATTATAATACGTGCATAACTGAACTGATAATCACAGTAAAAATATTTGCTCCTTGGAGCCTGTACTGAAATAACTAGTAAAATTTTTCTGATGAGATTATGTTTTACGCCTGTGGCCACTGCACTAAGCTGAACTGATCGGTAACTGACTACCGGGGAGCCTGGAACTGAGTTGGCGGTCACTGAAGACCCGATGGTACGTACCATCCTGAACTGATCGGTCACTGGCGACCTGGTGGTACCAACCTGAACTGAGCGGTCACTGGCGACCGTATAAATAATGCTCCCGCATAGTGAATGAACCACAAGCCATATCGCATAAATCTCAAAAATAATCATTTTCTGTTTTCATCCACGTAAAATAATTTAACTGGCATAATGAAAATCCTGTAATATTACCAACTGTATTGGATTGGATCGTCTCCAGGCTCGCTGGGACCTAAATATGCCACAACAATATGCAATAGATTTTCTTGGATGAATGATGCAATAAAATTTGAAAATTTTGACAATTATGCTTAACGACTCCGTATTTTAATCATGACTCCGAACCAACCCGAACCAACACTGAACCGTCATCATGTCATGATTAAAATACGCTAAACATACTGAAATTATGCTCCTAAAATGATGAGGGTCGAAGTCATGTGAAACGGAGGCCAAAACGTGAAGGGGCTGTTTGTGTTGTTTATTTAAAAACCGATGAGCCATGGACCGAGCCACCAAAAGGGCGACTTGGTCACGTCTTAGACTTGCTATGGGAGTGATCTAACCATGGCTATAGGCCCTTAGGGCAGCCATGATCAGATCCTTACCCTTGGACAGAATCTGAATTTTCGAGACACACATAAGGACACAAATGAAGTTGCTGTCAAGTTCTGAATTCTCAGCGATATGGGGGCTGCATGAATGGACAAACACGATCCTAATGCATCCTATTACGTGTATAGGAGTCGCCTTGGGAGCCTGGAGTCGAGCCAATCACCTGAATACACAAAAACAAGCAAACCGTGAAGAGCATCATGAAACTCGAAAATTCTGCACTTAGCATTTTTCTAAAAATTCTAGGTAGATTTCGGTTTTGCCATAAAATGATGATCATAAATCATAAAAATAATGATAGTATGACTTGATTGAGGTTTTGAAAGAATCTAGACATGCCTTGGATTTTTCGTTTGAAAGAAAACGAAAAGAAGAACGATGCGGCGCGGAGGAGTGGAACGCTTCTTCTCTACCTTTCTTGCACTCGATTTCCTTTCCTATTTCTTGATATGCTTCTCACGATTTTTCTCTCTGGAAGGCTACTGATTTCGAGACTAAGGGAGAGGGGGAAATGGTTAGGGGAGTGAGGGAGAGGGTGCAAAAATATATGGGACAAAATCAAGACCAAGTCTCCTTTCTTTTCAAATTTGAATTGTTGTTGGTATCAACTAATTGTTGGGTGCTTCTAGAATTGTCAGGGCCGATTATTAGCTTGCTAAGGTAGACTAGGATAAGCTCAACCATTAATTAATTAAGGTGGACTAAAAGAAATCCTAGAATTATCCTACTAATTAAGCATCAAGAAGAGGTCAAAGGTGAGTTGGCAAGGACATGGATTGCCTATCAACTATGGTAGCCGAAAATGCAATAAAATAAAAGGGGAAATATTGTTATCTAGTTGATAATTAATAACCCTTAAAAGCCTTACTAATCCTTTAAATAATTTAGTAAGTAAAACCCTTAATAAATGGAGCTTAATTGAATTAATTTCCTACTCACCTCAAGTTATTAAAATAGATCCTCAAACCTTATTTTTAACTTAAATTAAATTACTTGCTAGCTAAAGTAAGTCCTGGAAATATTTCTCGAATCTTAAATTCTATCTTAAAACTCCAACTCCGGTCCGACCTCACTGAAATAACTGAAATGCTGAAAATCAACTACTGAACTGAATAAATAAATAATTTAACTTCAAATAAATGCATAAAAAAATAATCATGCAATGAAGTTAATTAAATTTAAAAATCTAGAATTATGCATGGCTTATACGTCTACTAATTTACGGGTTCTACAACTACGTTTTGCCCCTCATGTTGCTGATAATGATGAAGTCGTGTCTAATCAGTTCATCAATGGACTTAATCCTGATATTTTTACACTGGTAAATACAGGACGACCCAATAATTTTGTTGAAGCCTTGAACCGAGCAAAAGGAGCTGAAGCGGGCTTGATCAGGCAGAGAGGAACTTCGTATGTTGCTCAACCACAGAAACAGCAACAACCTTCAGCTCAGTTCCACCAACCACCTCCCAGATTTGATAGTGGCAGTAGCAACAGTGGGAAGAAAAATAATTTGAAAGTTCTAGGGAAACAGTTTAAGAAGTCTGGTAGTAGTTCATCTAGCTACAGTGGTCCATGACAAACTGGTTCTGGCCATTATTATACAGGGGTCTATTGTAGAACATGTGGAGGAAAACATCCAACAGAGTAATGCCAAGGAGTGCTTGTTAGTTGCAACATCTGTCGACAGTCAGGACACTTTGCCAGAGTTTGTCCACAGCGAGGTTCTCAATGATCCCAGGAAGCAGAATCGTCTGGATCAGTGGCTCAGACTGATAAACGATCATCTGTTGTTCACTCGTTCTAGCCACCATCTACTCAGTCACAGCCGAGGCCAGGAGGAAGCCAGACTGTTAGATAGCCTCCGAGACAGCAGGCCATAGTGTTTGTACGAGTCACCATAAACTCATAGTGTAATGCCCGAGATTCTTGTTAATATATCTGAATGGATTATATTGTATAAATAAGAAAAGCAAGAACAGAAGGAGAGAAATGATGTGGCGAAACTTGAATGTATTGCCAAAGTAAGACCGCACCTGCGGTGCCAGACATGACCGCACCCGCGGTGCATGGACAGAAAATGGAACAATTTTCCAGTAGCCACACCGCACCCGCGGTGCAGCTACAGTAGGGTGACCGCACCCGCGGTACGAATAAGACCGCACCAGCGGTCGTCGAAATTCAGAAAATGAAAGTGCTGCCGAAGCATGAGCGCACCCGCGCTCTTTGAACCACCGCACCCGCGCTCGTGCGTGGTTGCTGAAAAATGATAACACTTGTCCTGGCCATGCATATAAGAGAGATGTGGCTCTTTCTCATTCCATTTCAGAGGTGAAAAACGAGAAGAGCTTCAGAGTTCCTTCAAATTTGCATCCTAGCTTAGATTGTGAGTTTTGAACGATCCGGCCAATCGATTTTCCATCTGAGCTTAGATTATTGATCCTCTTGCTACGGGCTGCACAGGACGTAAGTTTTATTACGTTTTGAGATATTTGGAAATACAATGTTGTCAGAACTGAATATGATTCAGATATGATGTTTCTACTACCGTAGGTATTGTATAATCGAAGTCAGATTAAAGAATAGACTGTTTATACAATTGTTATGATTTTTGAAAGATATTGACGGAGATTTGATATCAGATTTGTATCGTTATTATTAAGAATAGAGAATTGATTGATATCATACGTTCTGGATAGACTATTCAGTAGATTTGTGAAAATAGATCGAGGAAATAATATTGCATATGGTTGTTCTCAACTCCAGCATATTTATATTCCACTATGAATTATGAGTTGAGGATTATAACTCATTGACATGATATTTGTAATGTTGAGTTTGACGGGGTTATTGAGACTATATTGATATACCGTCGAAACATCAGTTGAGTCAGATTGATCAGATTTAGATATGATTTCGATTATATTGTGATGTCGATGATATAAATTGAATTGTATCTTGTTCAGATATTGATCAGATTATGTACTAAGTTGATTATTGATCAGAACAGATTGTGTATTGAGTTATTCACTGATATAGCGTATTCGATATTGTCATTTCAGATTTGATATGGACAGATTTGAATACAGGTCATCGTCTTCGTCAGACAGGGACGACAAATGTATAATTCATGTGATTGTAGGGAAGACACGACTCGAATCAGATTTGATTGGAGTTTCCCAACCAAATCCCATACTAGATTTATTGTTTATGTTTTTGATATGTTTTGAATTGTTTATAGATTATATTGAAATCTCCTGATATGATAATGTTGTGTTTATAGATTTATATTCAAGCATTGAGATAGGAGAGTCATTGACAGATTTGTCAAAAACTAGACGTTCGGTGTATCGACGCATAGGAGCAGACTTCCTCCGATTGTAGACATTCGATACAGACATGACCGAAGTCTAGGAATAAGGCGTACAGTTACCCCGATTGGGAGGGTAGGTAACAGACAGTGACGTCTTATTCACCCCGGGATCCCTAGAGTTAGAGTCGAGTCGAATTCAGATATGAATTTAATTGAGTTGCATGCTTACTTTGTTTTGGTTTCAGAGATTATGGAACCCATTGTTAATGCATGCCTAATTTGATTTGGTTTCCTAGCTATGAAATCTATTGTTATTGATTTTTATGCATGACAGTATACTTTATGATTTATATTGTGTACATGCATGTCTACCATGTTTTATACTGGGATTTATTCTCACCAGAGTATCCGGCTGTTGTCTTGTTTTGTATGTGTGCATGACAATAGGTGGGACAAGATCGGGGTCAAGAAGATGATAAGAGAAGACGAGTTTAGAGTGGTGATTCCGGACTTATTGTAGACTTGGTTTAATACTTGAAATTTAGTAGTTAAACCTTAGATTAGTTTGAATGAGTATTGTACATTATTGAACTTTTATACTGAGATGTATGTTAGTTTAATTCCATTACGTTCCGCACTTACATTTTAACAAGAAAAAAATTTTAGACCCTGTTTATCTGAATTGATAATTAAATCCCAAAGATGATTAAGAAGATGATTAGCGTCCGAGTCCCTACACATAGTGTCCATAAACTCATATTGCCCATAACTCGTTCCAGCCACCATCTACCCAGTCACCATAAACTCATAGTGCCCATAACATGTCTGGAAGGCTGTCTTATGTACGTCAGAATCTCTGACCTTCAGCTGATGGTATCCGGATCTGAGGTCTATATTTTAGAACACTGATGCTCCCTGAAGCTGATCGAACAAATCCTCCATCCTCGGCAACAGATACTTGTTATTGACTGTGAGCTTGTTCAGCTCTCTGTATTCAATGCAAAGCCTCATGCTGTCATCCTTCTTTTAACGAACAGTACCGACGTGCCCCTTGGAGAAAATCTAGGGTGAATGAGTCCCTTATCTAGCAAATCCTATATCTGATCTTTTATTTCTTTCATCTTTGTTGGTGCTAGACGGCAAGGTGCCTTAAAGATAGCCACGCTACCTAGCATGAGCTCAATAGCAAAGTCCACATCTCTGTCTGGTGGAATGCCTGAAACATCGCCAGGGAAAAACTGGAGAACTCTCTGACCACATTGACGTCCTCTAGCCTCTGATCGACTGGCTTTGTCACTGATACAATGCTGGCCAAAAACGCCTTGCAACCTCTCTTCATAAGGTTCCTCACACACATGCAAGAAATGACGTGCTGCAACTGATGGTGTCTGGCTGCCTCAAATATAAATAGTTTACCATTGGGCGGTCGGACAGATACCGACCTCTGTCGAAAGTCTATGACAGCTCCGTTCAAAGAAAGCCAGTCCATACCTAGAATAATGTCAAACTCCGGCAATGGTAACACTATCAAATCTGCATGCACCGTATAATTCTGTAATCGAAGTTCCAATCCATTCACTATCTGGGAAGTCAACATCTGATCCTCGGATGGAATCGATACTCTGAACCCCTAATTCATCATCACCGGTATGATTCCTAGTCGCTTGATGAAAGATTCAGATATAAACAAATATGTAGCTCCTGAATGTAGTAATGCATGCGTGGTTACACCTAAAATATAAATATCCTTCATGTGACAAATCATACCATCAAATATGATCGCGTTGAAACTTAAAAAAATTTCTTACCAGTCATTATCCCAAATTCCTCAAAAATTCACTGAATTAATCCCAAGTAACCCATGAAAAGTTAAAAAATAATTCTCAATATTCGGAATTTTCATTTAGCCTTTTAGTTTCGAAAATTGCACTTTGGCACTTACAAAATTTCTCGAAATTTGCAGTTCGACCCCTCAAAATTTTCAAACTCTAACCCCAAAAATCATATAATTCTCGAAATATTAGAATTAAATCTCCAAAAATTCAGAAGTTCAAAAATAGCCCCCTAAAAATCTCGGTTTTAGCAATTAGGTCCTCAAATTATCAATTATTACACTTAGGTTCTTAAATTTCTCAAATCATGCAATTAAATCCTTAAAGCCAACTAAGTAGAATGCACCCTACTCCTTCTATGTTTGTAATTTCAGCAATTAATTCCCATAATAATCATATCACTTAATGCATTCAAAATTGTAAACACATAAAAATTAAGCGTAAAAGTTATCGGTGATCAAAGTAGAATTGGGCTCCGCCTCAGCCTCCTCGACATGCATCACGTATGCCTTGCCTGTAGTGGGGTCCTTGCTCTGAGGGCAATCTGCCGTCTTGTGCCTCTCCTATTTGCATACGAAGCATCTAAAGGAGCCCCACATGCATTTGTCGTAGTGAAATCGGTTGCATTTCTTGGACACATGTCCTCCACCGGACGCCCGGGTGCCTAAGGTTGCCTCTGAAACTGTCCTTGGGGTTTCTGTTGCCCCTGCCGCCTCGGTGGCCCTATATACTGCTTCTTTTGCGGCTGAGAACTGGACTGAGTCTGCTGTCTCTTCCGTTGCATTTCAAAATCAATGTCGCGCAGCACCTGCTCCACCTGAAAAACGCAGGTGGTGGCCTCTTCACAACTCGCCGGTCTCATAAACATAACATCCAGGCGCATGGTGGGTCTCAATCCGTCTATAAAATGCCTAAGCTTTTGAGCTGCATCTCTAGCAATGATGGGAACAAAATGGCAGCCCCTGTCAAACTTCCGGATAAACTCCGCCACAGATAAGTCCCCCTGTCGGAGACTCTTGAAATCCATCGTCAGGCGGCCACTGACATCAGTTGGGAAATACTTGTCGTATAATATCTTCTTGAACCTATCCCATGTGATGATAGCCAAGTCCACTGCATGAGCGGCTCCCTCCCACCATAGGGATGCATCATCCCTCAACATATATATGGCGCACCTGACCCGGTCGTCATCTCTCATCTGAAGATACTCATAGTGAATCTCCAACGATCAAATACATCCCTCTGCCAAGAATGGATCAGTGGTACCCACGAACTCCTTCGGATTGAGCCGTCTAAACTGCTCATAATCATCATCCTGGGGTCGGGGTGCCTGTTGCACCTACTGTTCCTGCTCCATAAGCCTGGCTATCCCCTCCAGTGCTCGGGTAGCTGCATCTCCTAGCGGCGATGGTGGCGGAGGGCCTCTACCGCCTCCAGGGGTATCATCCTGACAGTCTGTGCTTGGAAAGCGCCTAATATAGTCCAATTTTAAACGTAACTCATCATGCAATTTAATCTAGTTTTTCAAAATAACAAGTCCTTAAATAAAAGCAGCTAAACATGCACTGTAAATCATGGTAAAACATATGTCATATAAACATGCAGGTGATAGTAGTAAAGTCATTTAAAACATTTAAGCTTATAGACTTGAGGCTTGAAGACTGAGCTGCAGAAGCTGATGGTGGCACAACCCTATACAAGAGCCTTGCTCTGATACCAACTGTAACGCATTATATTCGACGACTGTCCTCACTGTACCTAGATGAGTCTTTCCAGCATGCTTACGCTCTCACTCACACATACCTTAGGAAACTTCCCATGGATCACGCATCCCAAATTGCCCCGAGTCAAGCACATTTAACTTTGGAGTTCTTATGTAATGAGCTACCGAAAAGATGATATACTTTATTGATATAAGTAGTAATATCAAATCTTTTAAGCCCTCCTCAACTGCACAGTCTCATCCCTGAACAGTTTAAGAATCCCTCTCCTTCCGGTGTAAAATCGGTTCATTCATGTTCCCTTCGCCTAGAAGCCTTCCAGGAGCCGCTCATTGTCCGTACAACCTCATGGCACCGGCGATCACCCCCCGCCCTCTTCGGCCCCACGTCTCACATTATCAACACAATCATCACAGCCTCAATATATAACATCAAATAGCCCAACAACAAGTAATTCAACAAAATATAAAACTCGATTATAAATTCTTATCGTTCAGCAATTTAATATTCCGGTATATTTAATTCACAATACTACCATCAAATACACGATAATCAATTAACTTTAAATAATAGGCTATTTTGCAACATCCGTTAAACTACGAAAACTTTATATCAACATATAAGCTATACTTCGTACACTCTGAATATATAATAAAAATTAATAACAATTGACAAAAAACTCTCCAGTTTCGATTCAACGATTAAAATATCTAGTTATAATAAATTAGAAATAATTGATAACAACATCACTATAATCTTCTCTACTTCGTTAAAATCATATAACATTCAACAATTTTCAATTATGTATGATTTAACAATTTATCGAATTTATTCCAGAAATCGACATATTTCAAACATCACCAAAAATATAAAATTTATACCTCAAATCAAAGGTTTCGTTCTCTCTTTTTCTTTCCACCACTCTGTTAAAACTTTTTGTGAATGAATTCAATTCATACGTGATTCATTCACGTAAGTTTTCAAATTTATCTTTTTTCTAATATTATATTATATTAATAATAATATAATATAATATATTATATTTAACATTTTAGCATCGGTATATCTCTTTGGACCAGTCAAACTGATCAAATTTTTCAAAACTCAAAATATGAAACTTCTATATCTTTGAGTTTTTTTTACGTTACATCCAAATTTCAAATTATTTAGACTTCGTATGACCAAAATATGTTATATTTTATTCTTTAAAAATCATTAATTATTTAATAATATCACATTACTAAATCAATAAATTGTGATATTTATTTCAAATATTAAATGATTCAAATAAAGATTCCTTATTAGATCATAAATTAAAAATTATAAATATTTGCATTAAGGGTTATGTGAAAAAATATAACACTCAAATTTTGTCCATCAAAATGTCTCTCATCGCAATAAAAATCGGTCACCCTCTATTTTGGAGAAAACTAATTTTTTTCACAAATTTTGTGTACCAAAAATTTCTCTCATCTCTCTCCTCACAAGAAAAATAAGTCGTCCTTACAAGAAGGACTAGACACCCTTAAAAAAATTCCGACGATCCAATCTCGACACAAATTTCGTTTAGATATCTAGTGTAATATATATGGAGAACAAAATTTCTGATCGTGGATTTGATTTGACAATTGAAGGAGGCGGAAGATCCGTTCGTAGATATTTACAAGAAGGATTATATTCTTAAAACTCGAAATAGTTGGAGTAGGCGTGATATACACAAATGTAAATTAAACTAAACACCTTGTGAATGTTTATTTAAATCGTACGATGCCTAAAAACGTTTTAAACATCAAAACAAAATTTTATACTTGCATCCTGGATACGAGGAAAATCATACAACAACATTTATATCTCAAATATTTTAACTCTCCCACAATAGTTGAAATAATATGTCAAACTACTTTAGCAATTGATTCAATAACTTCTTGTATTTGATATATAAATTGAATTGTCTATACTAATGGCTCATCAATCAATTAGATGATCTACAAATAGTTTAGTAGGCAAAATGAATTTCACCCATTAAAATAATAAATATATACAGAAAATGACAGTGAAATGAAAAAATATTTTTCATCAAAGATTTCGAAAATATCTTATTCAAAAATAAAAATACTCCTGAAACACACAAATACCACATTGAAAAGAATCCCAAGTTCACTTCCGCGCGGGACAATAAATATTTATTCAATTACACAATATTTATTTGTAACTTGAAATTAAATTGAGATATTAAAAGATTTATTTAAATTTTTGGAATTTAATATAATATAAAAGTTTTTGGTTAGAACATAAGGTAAAAAGATGAATCAGGAAATGGTGAACACAAGGTTCGATTTAACCAAGGAATAATAAATTCATGTTGTAGCCCTTCAGCGTGCTTAGCCGAGAAATGACGTTTAAGGCATTTATGGGTGATTTTTATGAATTTATGTTTCTGAGGTGGATCTCGGTAAAAACTCCTTTGATGTTTAATTTCTTTGGTATATTTTTAATAAATCCTTTTATGTTTTGTAAAATTCCAAATAAGAACCTTATATTCATTATTATTCTGGAATTTAAATGTTTCGCTTTATTAGCTCAGTATGAGTCGAAAATGATATATAGGTTGGAAAGCAATAACCTTCATGTGTGTGAAAGCCACTAAGAAAAAATTTGGTAAAACAACGCCACGTATCAGATTCACTTTGATTCCAAGCCTCAGATGCTATCAGAGCCATGGAAATAGTCTGGTTAATAATTTAGCACTTTTATTTAATGAATATTTTCAGTATGAAAGAAACTGTTCAAAACAGTTTAAATGAAGAATATGATTCATCATAAAATTTAGATTTATTGAATAAATGGACTATTCCTAAGATAGAATCTAAAATAACTTATAAGTTAGGAGCATTTGAAAGAATTAGTTTCAAACAAGTAGTTAAAACTACAGAATCATCAATACCTCTTCATAATGAAGAAATGGTTATTAGATTATTAAATAATAAAGATATTTTACCTTATATGAAAAATTACAGATTTATTATATATGTTTAATTCAAATTTTATTTAGACCTATAACTTTAGAAGGTTTACCAGAAAGCCTTCATAGCAGCTTTAAGAGATGGTAGAAATTTAAATCGGAAACAATCTCTTATGGGAATAATTCAATCTAGTCTGGCACATGGTCAATATATTTTGATGTTTATCCTAATTTATCTTTATCTCTGTCTGATATAAATATATTAGATTCTTTAACATTAAATGTTAAAACACATAGTTATAATATACTCCAGGAACAGAAGTCATATGTATATGTTATCGTATTTATTCTAAACCATTATTTACACTAAATTCTATGTGTAAAATAATAGATAAAAAATTAAATGAAACTATTCTAATAGAAACTAATATAATAGATCTAATATTACAACTCGTAGATCTATAAAATGGGAAGATATTGAATTTCCAGAAAACTGGATAATTGGACAAGATGTTCCTAGAAATCTTATAATAAATAGAGATTTACAACAAATTATACAATCTAATGAAGGATCTGTTCAAATACAGTTCAATAATGAATAAGAAGATTATTATCATCTTTTGTCTATGTTAGATCAAGATCTAGTCATTCTTTTATTTCACCTCTAGATTATATGGTAGATATACCACAAACTTCTAGAGTATCTACTTATCAGATAAGAGAAGATATAGAATCTTCTGTACACGATACAGTAGAAGATTTAATTATAAATCAAAATAATAATGTTCATAAAAGTAACTTTCAAAAAGTTAGAGAAACTGATACAGTTTCAGAAATGAATTTTACCATTTAATGGATAGTAAAACAAAAATAGATTTTACTAAAGGTTCTATAGCTAGAGCCAAGATAAATGCAGAATTTTATTTACCTAAATGAGAATCTTTCAGAGATTGGTATTTTAAAAGTTTCTCTGAAGAAGAATTTGAATATATTGTTTCAGAATTTTATAAATATTGTGAAAACCAAAATAAACTAATTCATTTTGTTCCTTGGTTTTTTAAAACATTTATTATAGATTATATTTTTATACTTGATAGAAAATATAAACATTCTTCATGACAGATTCAAAAATCTGTTTATCCACCTCAACAATCTTTTATTATAGAAAAACATAATAAAATTTTAAATTTTACTGCATTTTCAAAATTATTTGATACTGACATGTTACAAATAACTGTTAAAAATATTAATCAGATAATTGAAAAACAGAATTATACAAATTTATATCTTACGATAATAGGAGAAGAAATAAATTCTATTAAAGATCGTATTGATAAAATTATTTTAGCTATTAATCAAATTAAACCAGATATTCATATACAAACTAAAGAAGAAATTAATATTGTTTCTATTGCAACTTCTTCTATTCAATCCTCTCCAGAAATAAAAGATTTTAAATTTAAGTCTTATGTTTCTGATATAGAAAAATTATTAGAAGAAAATTTTAAAAATCTTAATTTAAATACTCTTAATGAAGAGTTTGAAAAAAATTAATAATTCTTCTGATGAAGAAATAAATTGATAGATATGAATTAATTGTGGCGATGAAATAAAAACCAGTAAGCATTCCTTAAGAAAACAGTAGACGATAAGAAAATCAGAAGCTACTGCTCTAGTAAAACAAAAGCAGTAGAAAGGATAGAAAAACAGAATCAGAAGAAGTTGTTACCTAACGAGACTATCTTAAATGTTACCGTTAAGTTTACCAAGTACTAGTATTAATTGTAGCATTAAATACTGTACGGAGTCATTTAATTCACTTTACCGATTTTAGTATAAATCAGGACTGATTGTTTTATAGCTTTTCTGCAGGAACTTTTTATATAATAAAGCTAATTCAATCAGAAGTCTGAAGACATCTTCTGATCATAGACGTTGAAATCAGTCACTTATATATACGTGGAACAAACCCATATAGAAGATACGACAGTGCGCAAAATATCTTTCAAGGATTAACGCTATTTCACTCAACGAGACAACCTCGAAATTCCTTGATAACTTTGAGTTCAACACAGAGAAAAGTAGCACACGCATCATAGCAAATATCTGATCTTTTGAATATCATCTTGTGCTACTGTTTCTTACACTCTTCACAATCATTTACAACACTTATACTTTATCAGAAGAGTTTGTAATCTGAAAAGAGTCTTTTCAGAACCTTGTGTATCACGTCTTCACTGTGTTGAGTAACTAAGAGTTTCAGTAGGCAAAAGTGTAAGTCCTTCTGAAGTGGGTGTGTACAAGAGTTGTACTGTAATATCCAATGTCTTTTAGTGATACCTTCTGGAAACAGGAGAAGGGGAGACGTAGAAGATTTCATCTTCGAACTTCCATAAACAACCACTATCTACTGTTATTACTGTCTTTCACTTACTTCATCAGATTGTTTCCGAACTTATATTTGTAATATGGTGAAAGTATACGCAACAAGATAAACTAATATTTCTAACAGGATTTTAGTACCTCCTTAAGAAGAAAAAGGAGTAGAGTTTATTCACCTCTCCCCTCTAAACTCAACTTCGATCCACAACAATTGGTAACAGAGCAAGGTTATTCTTGTTCGTGAAAAACTACAACAGATGGCACACTTTAGCAAGATTCCTATGTTCTCTAAGGAAGACTTTGATGATTGGAAGATTAGAATGCAAGCTCATCTTGCAGCACAAGATGATGACATGTGGTATGTCATCACAGATGGTCCCTTAAAGATATTAAAGCCTAACACAGCTGTTGCTGTCACTGAGGGTGCACCACAGATGGTTGAAAAATCAAGAAGTGAATGGACCAGCGAAGATAAGAAGAAGGCCAACCTTGATAATGTTGCAAAGGATATATTATATAAAACTCTCGACAAGAACACCTTTAGCAAGATTAAAATGTGTTCTACTGCAAACGATATTTGGGAAAAGCTCATCCAGATATGTGAGGGAAATGAGCAAACGAAAGAAAACAAACTGTCTGTAACAATGTAGAATTTTGAGAATCTAAAAATGAAAGCTGGTGAAACTCTAAATGAGTTCGATGAAAGATTTAGTAGCTTGATAAATGAGTTAACAACTCTGGGTAAAGAGCATAGCAACAGATAAATAGCCCTCAAGGTGATGAGAGCCTTACCCAGAGAATGGGATGTAAAAACAATTTCTATGAGAGTGTCCAAAGATCTAAACAAGTTGGAATTGCACGACTTGTTTGCAGATCTAAAAGCTTACGAGTTCGAATTGGAGGTAAGAAGTGGAGAAGAGCCTTCAAGTCTACCTACCAAGGCTCTTGCTGCTGCTACTACTGCTACTGCCTCTTCTACTGCTGCTACAGTTGCTCCTCAAGCATTATCTACTGTCATCATTGATAGCACATTGGAGAAGACTGCTGAACAGATCAGCAGTGATGCTATGTCCTTGTTTGTGAAGAAATTCTCCAGGTTCATGAAAAAGAACCATCGAGCTTATCAAGGTCCCAATCGCAATTTCAAGAAAGATTCACCATTTGGTGATATGGGATGCTTTAACTGTGGAAAAATCGGTCACTTCATTGCTGATTGTCCTAAACTAAAGAAGGATGACCAGAACAAAAAGGATCACAAGAGGAATGACAAAAAGTCCAGAAGAGACCGAAAAGCAATGATTGCTGAAGAAAGCAAATCCAAATGGGCGGACTCTAGCTCTGAGTCATCTGATTCAGAAAGTCATTCTAGTTACAGTGATGCAGAAGAAGTCAAATTTCTCATGGCAGATACTGATTCAACCTCGACATCTGGAGAGGTATTTGATTTTGATTCTAATGAATTCACACGAACTGATCTGATTAATGCATCACATGAAATGGTTAATGAGTACTCAGGACTTTCTAAATCATTCGAGGAATTGAAGACTGAAAATCAAAACCTAAATGATCAAATTAGTAAGTTTGATTACCTACAAGAAAGTAGTTGTACCGATCTGAAGGTTGAGATTAATAGGTTGAAAACTGAGAATGATAGGATAAACACAGATTAACAGACACTAAAATCTGAAAGTCAGAGGTTATCTGTTCTGGTAAATGCTTGGATAAGTCCTCAGTTTCACTGGAAAAGATGCAGGAATTGCAGAAGCAATCTGGAGACAAAAGTGGTCTTGGATTCACCAATAGTGAAACCATCTCTGAAACTAGTACTAAGACAGAACTGGATACGAACAAAGAGAAGTACATCCGCTTTGTAAGATCCAGCTTGGTATATGAACCAGAAGTATCTACTGTTCAAATTGAAAGGAATGTAGATCAGATGAACAAAAGAAAGCATTATGGTCTTGGTTATGTTGAACCCAAGGGAAGAGTCCACCAGAGCTCTGGATCCAGTAAGGGATTTAACTCAGGAGGACAAATCTGTATAAAGGTTAAAAACTACCAACACTATAATTCTAGACCTGTTCAAAAGAGATACAGACTAGACAACAAAAACAGAAGAGAAAAACAACATTTTAATATGCATACTGTTAGAAGTAACAGACCTTCTGTTGCACGCACATCTTTGGATATCCGAAGACAAGGTCACCAAAAATTGTACAAATGTGGGTCCCCAAAGGACTGATAAGGCTTGGACCCAATTAGATTTGGGTACCAGATACTAAAATTTGTGTTTGCAGGAACAGGAGAAGAAAACAGAAACCAGTAACTCTACATGGTATCTGGACAGTGAATGTTCCAGACACATGACTGGACAGAAAAACCTACTTTCCGAGATAATGTGTTGCACTGGACCAAAGATAACCTTTGGAGACAATTCAAAAGGTAAAACCGTGGGTAAGGGTAAGATTATCCATGGCAATATAACCATTAATGATGTGCTACTAGTTGAGAACCTTTGTTACAATCTGATTAGCATTAGTCAACTATGTGATAATGGATATTCTGTAGCTTTCCAGAAGCACTCGTGTATAGTTAAAGATTCTGCTGAATCTACAGTATTAACTGGAAAGAGAGAAGGCAACACCTACAGAGTCTCTTGGAACTCAAATCATGTCAATACTCCTACATGCTTAGTTGCCTCTCTTAGCAATAAACACTAGCTCTGGCACAAGAAATTGAATCATGTGAATTTCAAGTCAATCAATCATCTCAAAAAGCGGAATATAGTTGATGGCTTACCTGACATTAATTTTGTTAAGAATCATGTTTGTTCTGTCTGTCAGCTTGGGAAACAGATAAGATTTAGTTTCAAGTACAAAGATAGAAATAAACTTTAAGATGTTTGGAATTGTTGCATATGGACTTATTTGGTCCAATCCCTATCATGAGCCTAGGGGGAATGAAATATACTCTTGTTGTTATTGATGATTTTTCTAGATTCACTTGGGTAATATTTTTCGCAGGAAAAGATCAAACCAGTAGCCTCCTGATCAAGCTTCTAAAAAAAATTCAAAATGAAAAATCTTCTTCTATCATTAAAATCAGAAGTGATTGGGGTACTGAGTTCACTAACAAAAATCTTGAGTTATATTTGGATGAACAGGGGATTCATCATGAATATTCAGCTGCCAGAACACCTCAACAAAACGGAGTAGCTGAGAGGAGAAACAGAACTCTAAAAGAAGCAGCTAGAACAATGCTAGCAGATGCAGACATTTCTCAGTGCTTCTGGGCAGAAGCAATTAACACTGCTTGTTACACGCAAAACAGAACAATGGTCAACAAAAGGCACAATCAAACTCCTTATGAAATATGGAAAGGGAATAAGCCCAACGTATCTTATTTTCATGTGTTTGGTCGCAAATGTTTTGTACTAAATAATGGCAAAAATCAATTAACTGCATCTAACTCAAAATCAGATGCTGGACTATTCCTTGGTTACTCTGCCATAAGCAAAGCTTTTAGAACCTTCAACAATAGAACTCTTAATGTTGAAGAGTCGATTCATGTTGTCTTCGATGAAGACAGCAGTGCTCTTGAAATATCTAACACGTCAAATTTAAGTAACAGGTTAGACAGGATCCACTTGAAACTGGACAGTGAAGATGATGTAGAAGCAGACATCAAGGATGTTCAAAATCCAGAACCAGACATTCTGATAATGGAACCAGAAGTACAGACATTAGATCTAACAATACCAGCAGAAGACACTCAAGAACCTAATACTGGTTCTGTCGAGAACAATCCTAACATATCAAATCAGGAAAATATCCTTTTAAATCATTTTATTTGGAGAAAATATCATCCTCCATCATTGGTTATTGTAAATCCAGCAGCGCCTCTAAGAACCAGAAGGCAAATGATTAATGAATACATGCATGCTGCTTTTATTTCTCAGGATGAACCAAAGAAAATTGAAGAAGCCCTTCTGGATCCTAGTTGGATTGAAGCTATGCAAGAAGAGCTGAATCAATTCAAACAAAACGAAGTTTGGTTTCTAGTACCTAGACCATCTCACCAAGCTGTCATTGGAACTCGGTGGGTATTCAGAAACAAACTAAATGAAGGAGGCACAGTGATCAGAAATAAATAAAGACTGGTAGCTCAGGGTTTTAGAAAAGAAGAAGGAATAGACTTTGATGAGACCTACGCACCAGTAGCAAGGCTCGAAGCTATCAGAATATTTTTGGCATTTTCTGCGTTTAAGAACTTCAAAGTTTATCAAATGGATGTGAAGAGTTCCTTTCTAAATGGTCTATTACAAGAAGAGGTCTACGTCGAACAACCTCCAGGTTTTATCGATCATTTCTCACCTCACCATGTATTCAAATTACACAAAGCATTATATGTTCTAAAACAGGCACCTAGAGCGTGGTATGAAACTTTATCGCAATTTCTTATCGATCACGACTTTACAATTGGGACAGTAGACAAAACTCGGTTTACTTTTGTCAAGAATAAACATATACTTTTAGTACAGATCTATGTTGATGATATTATTTTCGGGTCAACCAACCCCAAATTATGTGCAAAGTTTGGAAAGTTGATGCAGGATCAATTCGAAATGAGCATGATGGGAGAATTAACATTCTTCTTAGGATTACATATCAAACAACTTGATACTGGAATTTTTATAAATCAAGCCAAGTACACCAAGGAGCTTCTGAAAAAGTTTGGTATGGAAGCATGCTCTGCTGCTTCTACTCCAATGAGCTCATCTATTAAAATTGATAAAGATGAAAATGGAATTCCAGTAGAGGTAACTCAGTATCATAGTTTTATTGGTTCATTGTTATATCTGACTGCCAGTAGACCAGATATCATGTTTGTTGTTTGTATAGTGCGAGATTTCAATCTAACCCCAAACAATCTCATTATATTGCTGCTAAACGTATTTTGAAGTACTTAAAAGGAACTCAAAATGTCGGTCTATGGTATCCCTATGATTCTTCGTTAAATCTTATTGGATATTCAGATGCTGATTATGCTGGTTGCAAACTAGACAGAAAAAGCACAAGTGGTTTCTGTCAATTTCTTGGTGATAGGTTGATATCCTGGTTTAGTAAAAAGCAGACTTCCATAGCCACATCTACTGCAGAAGCAGAATATCTGGCTGCTGGAAGCTGTTGTTCTCAAATACTATGGATACATCAACAATTAAAAGACTATGGAATTCAAGCCTCCGACTCACCTATTTTCTGTGACAATACCAGTGTTATTGCAATCACACAAAATCCAGTACTTCATTCCAGAACGAAGCACATAGACATCAGACATCATTTCATCAGAGATCATGTGCAGAAGAAGAACATTCGTCTGGAATATGTTTCTACTGATCAACAAACAGCAGATATCTTTACAAAACCTCTGCCTGAAAATAAGTTTTCTTATTTTCGAAACTCACTTGGATTGATAGACTTAAATTAATTATCTGTTTTCTTCATTAATGTGTTTTGACTTCTTCTGTTTCTTCAGAGTTGTTTTGCAGAAAATAAAAGACAAGCGATAGAGACAATCAGTAAACATAACATAATATTTTCATTAATAATATAGGCGGGGGCGTACAACTTTCACTTCATTTTAATTGTACTCTCTCCAGAATGCCAACCAAGTGGTCAGCTCTCCAATAGAGGTACGCAAAAATTCCTCTGAAAAAGCAATCTTTTTCAGAGACCTCTGCTCCTTTAAGAGCATGAGGAGGTAGACGCCATCATCAGAGAAGACGTCTTCGCTGTTAGCATTATGGAGACTTCGATAATACTTCTCCATTGCTACCAGCTGTTTGGTTGTACCATACAACCCACCCTCAAAAGAGGACTGAAGCTCCTGGATCTTGGTCCAGGTAGCCAGTGTCTTCTCGAACTCCTTGTCCTCAATCGCTTTCTTTCTTTCTGCTACCACCTCTTTCATGAACTCATCAGCCAAATCGAGACTATATTATCTTTCCATTTTGTTTAAAGGTGAATGTATGACTAACCTCTATGCCGGTATTTATAGATGATAAATCAGGTACCAGAGATCGAGGTAATCATAACATTCAGCGGGAAATACGAAGAGTTCTGAACCAAATCATCAACGGTTCACTTACCAAGATGTGACATTTAATAATTACATTAATTTAGGGAGAATT
This sequence comes from Primulina eburnea, assembly GCF_022965805.1. Classification (NCBI taxonomy): domain Eukaryota; kingdom Viridiplantae; phylum Streptophyta; class Magnoliopsida; order Lamiales; family Gesneriaceae; genus Primulina; species Primulina eburnea. The sequence goes on from NC_133113.1 coordinate 19,343,034, forward strand.
TTATTATGATTATACTTAATTTTGTATCAGAAGCAGAAGGAGACTTATCTTTTCATTAAAATGAGGCACTCTGTTTAAAACTTCCAGTAGAAGCTGTCAAAGTCTCTTATGATTCTTTCATATATGAATGTCAATTTTTCTTTTATAAATTATGCCTTATTCAGCTAATATTGAGTTATTTGCAGAAGAAAACGATTTAAGATAAATACTGGTATTCCATTGCACATTTACTCAAAGATAGGTTACAACATACAATTCCACATCTATGGAGTACTTCCACTCAACCGGATGCATCTGATAATGAAGAAGTTGACGAGTCTCAAGTCGGCCGAAGACTTACTGATTCACCAGACTAAGTCTTTCTTACTTTTTTTTCATTCAATGAGGCAGTAGATGAACAAAAATGTTAAGATTTCCTTACATTAAGTTTATCTACTCCATTCATTGTTATCAGCAGCTGGAAATACTTTTTATGTTGCAAATTACTTCAGAAAGAACTTATAAGGACTGATTAGGAATTCTAAACTGAGGATTTTCTTCCTAATCCTTATATCTTGGATAAGGATGGTCTTCTTCGAAAATTATCCAACAAGCTTGAATCTTGTCAGCACTAATGTATTGGAAAAATATGTCTTCAAACATCTGTATACGAGTGACTGAAAGTTGCTTTTGGAATTCCTCTGCTGATTCTGATTCTGGTGAAGGCTTCGATAGATCACTTGCACCTCTCATTTATACTGATTTGAGAAAAGAAAAGTTTGAATGACTTAGTTTGTAAATTTGCAGGCATTTATATAGAGTATCAGGAAGCTGAAGAGCCGGCAATTTTGGTTACACGAATACCAAGATTCATCCATCTTGTCCTCAGATTTCATATCTCTACATTTATTAGTTGCATTTATCGAGGGGGAACAGTATCTTAGTCAGACTAAGATTTTTATATCTTTCTCAGAAAACAGATAGAATATTTGTCTTTTCGATAAAAACAACGAGTCTGCTGATTTTATCAAAGTGCTCAAATATTTCAGTACTTTGAAACTTCCAGCAGACGTTATCATAAAACGACAAATCTTCTTCTGATTACTCTCGATAATCGTCTGGACAGCCCGCCTCTTTCAAATTTTAAAATCATTCGAGTCTCTGACAAACTCTGCATGTCTTTTCAAATACTCAACCGTAAACATACTGACACGTGTCCTTATGTTTACTTGACGGCTGTACATTTATTTTAAAATATCACTTTCTCACTTTTCACTATTACTGTAGTAGCCCGAATTCCAAATTGGGTAATTAACGGATTAATGGTGATTAAGAAAGTTTAATGTGTAATTTTGACCGTGGTCATGATCGGACGGACCGAAGATGGTTCGGTAGCACCGAAGAGTTCGGACGATCCGAAGTGAGTTCGGTGGATCCGATCATGAGGTGTCAAGAGCTGATGGACACGTGGGAGTTCGGACGTTCCGAAGTGAGTTCGGTGGATCCGATCATGAGGTGTCAAGAGCCTATGGACACGTGGGAGTTCGGACGTTCCGAAGTGTAGGTTCGGTGGATCCGATCGTGAGGTGTCAAGAGCTGATGGACACGTAGGAGTTCGGACGTTCCGAAGTGGGTTCGGTGGATCCGAACATAGCCTATAAATAGTGCTCGGATTTCCTCATTTTGTATTAACAATCCTTGAGTTGTGTCTCATATTTGAGAGATTTGGAAGGTTTCTAGGGTTAGTTGTCGGTCGAGCGATAGCCAAGAGCTGCCAGGATTGGTAGTGTAGCGAAGCCTGAGTTACGAGGCAATCGACATCAAAGGGCTGTCGACGGACGAAGGTAAACCCTAAACCTTTGGTAGTACTAGGGAGTACTGGTTTTGCTAGTTGAGCATGGTAGTATTGTTCATTGGGTATGCTTTTGATGCATAGGCTTGTTCTAGACCTGATTAGCGGTGTTGCGTAAGGCTAGGCTTGCTGTGATAGAGGTACGAAAGTACTATCCGAGATATCCTGGTTGAGTATACATTCTTATATGTGTTGCATGATTATGTGGTGCATTGATATATGTCATATGATGCATGCTATTATGTCACGTTTATTACTGCACGTTGCATTTCATGTTGAGCCGTATCTCCTTCGAGATAGCCTTTACTGTTGAGTTGTATCTCTTTCGAGATAAGCTATATCTTGTGGGGCCGCTCAGCCCTGTCTTGTCTTGTGGACGCATGGACACCGAGAGTACACAGTGGCCGACAGGTCGGGAGGGCTTCGGTGATCCGGGACATTTTAGGTCCACGTCTGTTCTTGCAGTGGATGCAGTGACCCAGAGGTTGGACCGCGCGGCACTATCCACTTGGCGCCTCTAGACTGAGCATTTTGAGATCTTTTGTGACTCCTGTTTCTTGACTACCCTGGTATCATATCATAGCATGTGCATTTCATATAGGTTTGTATACTCATGCTTTTGTACTGGGCGTTCTTATCGCTCACGTCCTCGGTTTTTGTTTATCTTGGACACCCCATTCCCTCGGGGCAGGCCTCAGGTTGGACAGCTCGGGAAGAGCAGGAGGAGGACAGTGAGTATCTGGTTGGTTTAGTTTCAGTACTATTCTATTTCGATATGGTTGTACCGATTATATTTTGAGTTGTTCTGATTTCGATTGGGTTGTATAACTATCATTTGTTGGTATTTTCCGCTGTTATCTCTGATTGTTATTAATTAAGTTAATTGCATGCTTAGTTCTCAACTAGTAGGTGATTCTGGAACGTGTCACTACAATTACCGTCTCAAAACTTTTGATTACTCAGCTACTGCTTTCTCTTAAACATCTTCTTTCTACTGCAAAATCTATCTGACTCTTTCCTAATGGCCGGAGCATATACTCTTAACACCTATCAAGTAAACTTTGCTTCAGTTCTCAATATCAAAGATGAGAACCTTGTTAAAATGTTTCAAGCCCTTGAAAAATCAGGACTTCGACAATTCTCGGAATCACCCGCTGTTATATACAAAACTGCCCTTCTGGACTTCTATGCTAAGGAAACTGTTCATGAAGGAAAGATCATTCATTCTCAAGGAGACGCATCCATCTCCATTGATGCCACACTGTCGGGAGCAACTTTCCTCCTCCCATTTTCAGGTATCTCTGAAATCTCTGATATTTCTAAGATAGAAATGTCTACTGCTCTCAGAACTTTCTCAGCTTCTGGAGAAGAACTGTCTCCCTCTTGCCACAAAAAGCTCCTCAAAATGGAATATCAAATTCTTGCTGATATTGTGACGAAAGCGCTGTTAGTCAAAGCTGAAACGTTCGATAAACTGACAAAGGAGAAGATCCAAGTGATGGCTGCCATCACTTGAGGAACTAAAGTGGATTGAATTCGTTTTCTATTCCGAATTATGAAAGAAATGGTTACAAAGAAAAGCTCTGGATTTGCTGTTCAGATCAGCACAATGTTAAAGGATGCTGGTTTCGCTCTTACAAGTGAACAAAATGCTGCTTCTGTAACAATGATTGATGCTGAAAATGTACTCGCTTAAAGGCCCAAGCCAACTGTGGCTGAATTTGTTGCTTTGAAAAAGGAGATTGGAGAAACTCTTTCTGAGGTTCAAAGACCTCAAAGAAAGATTAAAAGGAACAGAGTGATTATCTCTATTGATTCTGACAAAACAGTATCTGAAGAGTCTGCTGCTCATATTCAACCATCCTTACCACCAACTCCCATAAAAAAGAAAGCTCGTGTTGTTCTTAAAATCAAGAAGACAACAGAAATTTCTGAAATTGAGAATGTACCAATCAGACAAGTGTTTACAAAAGTTGTTTCCTCTGCACGACCCACTGCTCCTACTTCACTACCAGCTGCTGCATATGTTCCAACAACATCTATTGCTTCTATTTTCAGACCGGTGTCTGGAATTGTAATTCGAGAACCAACTACGGGGTCTTCTGCCTTTCCACCCATTTTGCCTATCTCATCAACCGATAAAGGCAAAGGAAAGCTGAATGAAGAACCACAAATTCCTGGACCCAAGACATTTGTGACCACTGGTGTTGATCTTCACTTGGCAGAAATAGAAAGCTCTGCCAATGATGAAATGAATTTCTTTGACGAATGGCACAAGGTCCGAGTTTTTCATTCCTTTGCATACTTCCAGAAGAAAGGGTCTTATGGGAAAAATATGAAAACTGAGAAGAAGGTTTTTCAGCTTGCCAAAACTGAAAATGTAATCGAGGCAATGCGTAGAAGAAACTACATCCTCGAACAGCTGAAATGTCAGAAGTTAGAATCTGTTCTGAAAACTCTTGAGTCAAATTTTTATCCTATGATTCCTACTGCTGTTCAGGATCAGAACGTCATTCATATTCTAACTGACAGATTGAAATAGATGAGTGAGCAACTTCTTGCTCAAGAACAGGCTTTTGGAGAGCCAATTGCATATCATGTCGGCTTTGTTCCAGACTCTCCACAGATTCAGACAGTTGAGGAACGGACTACAGCTTCACCAAAAGCTCCTGCTCTCAGTACTCCTGAATCACCAAAAAGGCTTCTTCAGTCATCATCTCTCCTGTCTGTGCGTGAACTGGCTTCGGTGGAAGAAGTCATTGAATCAATTTTTCCCACGTCCTCTACTGCTCAGGAAACTGATCCAGCTACTTTGTTAGTCCCATCATCTTCTCCAACAGCAGACCAACCCATGGCAGAATCAGATGCTATATCCTTTTTGACAAATATAGAGAACTTTTCTGCTGCACATCAAGCAGAAATGAAAGTTCTTTTGAATCAGCAATCTGAACCCATGACTGCAGACCAATCAGTTAAACCTGCTGAAATTGTTCCATCAGAAGAGAACTTGGTCTCTGCATTTGTTGCTCCTGATGAAGAGGTTGTTCCTACGAACACTGCTGCCAAACCAACTGTCACTACTGTTCCAGATGAAAGCTCTGCTAACCCTGGCCCTTCTACTGATTTGGTGGATACCATTTCCCATCCCAATAATCAAGTCTCTACTGCGTTGATTATCACTAATCCTGTACAAACTCACACGGATATTCGCCTTGCTGAAATTAGGCAACGCTTGCTTGAGCGAACTCCATCACCAGAATCAAAACCATTCAATTTATAGTTTTAGATTGACTCTCTACAAAGGGAACTCAATAATATTTCTGATTTAGTCAAGCGGATGTCTCGTGAAAGTGTAGCAGAATTCAGTGGTGCTGAGTTCTTCCGAGAACGTATGTCCAAAGAAATACATAAAACGGCGGAATCTATGGATAGAATGTATGCTGAAACCATTTTTTTCAGACAAGCTCTATCTAGAAATCATGGTAAAATCATTCTTGCTCAATCTGACATGCTTAATCGACTCACCGAGCATGATGATCTCATTCGCTCATTTTCCACCTCCATGGAATTAATGGATGCCAAGATTGACTCTCAAACTCAATCTCTCACGACCCTTAATGATCGAATCTCTACTCAAGCTCCATATCTGGAAATGTTGACCAATGGTATTCAAAACTTGTCTGGGAGAATGGATGATTTTATGGCCCGTATTATTGCCGCTGATGCCAAAATAGGGGAAGAACAACGAAGAGGAGAAAGAGATCCGTCTGAAGCAGAACAAAGGAGATCAGAAGACCAGGCGGAACCTTCAGATAGAAGATCTCAGGATCCTCTAAATGAAGAAGTCATATACAGGGACATTGGAACTAATGATTGACAATTTATTTTGTTAATTTCACTGATATTATCCTTTTGCTAACTGTTATCTTTTTTTTTAACGCTTTCCTACTGTTTAGGTTTTGGCATCACCACAAAGGGGGAAATTGATATATATGAATTAATTGTGGCGATGAAAATAAAAACCAGCAGCATTCCTTAAGAAAACAGTAGACGATAAGAAAATCAGAAGCTACTGCTCTAGTAAAACAAAAGTAGTAGAAAGGATAGAAAAACAGAATCAGAAGAAGATGTTACCTAACGGGACTATCTTAAATATTACCGTTAATTTTACCAAGTACTAGTATTAATTGCAGCATTAAATACTGTACGGAGTCATTTAATCCACTTTACCGATTTTAGTATAAATCAGGACTGATTGTTTTATAGCTTTTCTGCAGGAACCTTTTTAGGTAATAAAGCTAATTCAATCAGAAGTCTGAAGACATCTTCTGATCATAGACGTTGAACTCAGTCACTTATATATACGTGGAACAAACCCATATAGAAGATACGACAGTGCACAAAATATCTTTCAAGGATTAACGCTATTTCACTCAACGAGACAACCTCGAAATTCCTTGATAACTTTGAGTTCAACACAGAGAAAAGTAGCACACGCTTCATAGAAAATATCTGATCTTTTGAAGATCATCTTGTGCTACTGTTTCTTACACTCTTCACAATCATTTACAACACTTATACTTTATCAGAAGAGTTTGTAATCTGAAAAGAGTCTTTTCAGAACCTTGTGTATCACGTCTTCACTGTGTTGAGTAACTAAGAGTTTCAGTAGGCAAAATTGTAAGTCCTTCTGAAGTGGGTGTGTACAAGAGTTGTATTGTAATATCCAAAGTCTTTTAGTGATACCTTCTGGAAACAGGAGAAGGGGAGACGTAGAAGATTTCATCTTCGAACTTCCATAAACAACCACTGTCTACTGTTATTAGTGTCTTTCACTTACTTCATCAGATTGTTTCCGCACTTATATTTGTAATCTGGTGAAAGTATACGCAACAAGATAAACTACTATCTCTAACAGGATTTTAGTACCTCCTTAAGAAGAAAAAAGAGTAGAGTTTATTCACCCCCCCCCCCCCCCCCCCCCTTCTAGACTCAAATTCGATCCACAACATAAATAAAATTAAACAGGCAGATAAACCTACCCAAAACTAATATTATTATGATAGAACCACTCCAGTGGATGTTCTTTTAGAAGAACAATAATATATCTTTTCCAATAGTTATAATGGGAAAAGTATTTATGAGTGGAATATTGATGGTTTTAGAGATAAGCAAATTTATAATACTGCTCACGGAATGCTTATGTATAGCACTGTGCGTAAAACTTCAGGCAATAATGACAAAAATATTGCTAAAATAATAATAGCAGGATTTACTGGCCAATTTAAAGGTTGGTGGGATAATTATTTAAATCAATCTCATAAAGATGAAATTCTTAATTCAATTAAAATTGAGAATTCAGTTTATTTATTAATAATGACAATGATTGAACATTTTACTGGTAGATTTACTGATAATGGTCAACAAATTTGTACTTTATTAAGTAATCTAAAATGTAAAACTCCTATTGATTTTAGATGGTACAAAGATACCTTTTTATGTCGAATATTTGAGATAACAGACTGTAATAATATTCTTTGAAAAGCAAAATTCATAGATGGTATACGTTTTTAATTTTCTGAAAGAATTAGAAAAGTTTTAAGAAAAGATGATATATATTCCATATGAAAATTATACTTATGGAAAATTAATTAGTATTCATATTCAAGAGGGTTTAGCTCTTTGTAATGAATTAAAATTAAATAATCAAATTAAAAAACATAATTTATTTGAGAAAAAACAATTAGGTAAATTTTGTGATAAATTTGGTATGGACTTGCCTAATAAAGGAAAGAAGAAAATAATAGATAAAGACGAAAAGCTTTATAGAAATAAAAGACATTTGTCTGAAAGAAAAAAAGACAAAAAGAAGAAAAGAAAAGAAAACCGTAATTTACGGATATCAGAAAAGTACAAAACAAAAATAAATTAATAATTTGTAGAAAATATGAAGAGCCAGGACATTAATGTAATCAATGTTGGGCTAAAAACAAAATTAATAATTTAGATATAGATGAAAACTAAAAGAAATATTATTTAAAATAATAATGGATTCAAATCAAGATTCTAATATTGAATCTGAGAATTTTTCAGAATCTGAGAATTTTTCAGAATCTGAGAATTTTTCAGAATCGTATAATTCAGAAGAAATTTTAGATAATGAATCAGATATTTCAGATCTAGAAGAATGTAATAACTGTATACAAGGAAAATCTTGTATAAATCATATAAATGATAAAAATTATGATTTTTATAAACTTATGTCTCAATTTAATGATTTAAATATAAATGTTTTAACAAATAATAATATTTTAGAATTTCTTAAAATGATTAAGGATCCAATATCAAAATCTACAATTATTGATCAAATCAAAAATACCACTTCAACTAGCAATAATAATAATATTTTTGTTAAACAATAACAAGCATATTCTATTAAAGAAGTAAAAAAATCTTTTACAGAAGAAATATAGTCAACAAAATCCATTTACTATACAAGATTTAGTTAAAGAAATAGAAAATCTTAAAGAACAAGTAAAACTTTTAAAACATAAAAATAATAATTTAAATTATCGTATTTAAGTTATTGAAAATAATAATAATAATTCAACTTATAATTCTGAAATTTTTGAAAATATTCAAGATATTTCATTTCCTGATACAAACCAAAAACATTTATCTGCTTTGAGTATGATAATATCTCAAAAATGGTATACTAATATTACTTTATTAATTGATAATTCTTATAAAAAAAATTTCATTGCTATGCTTGATAGTAGTGCAGATTTAAATGTTATACAGGAATGATTAATTCCTACGAAATATTTTCATAAAACTACTCATTCTCTTTCTCATGCAGGAGGAGAACCTTTAGAGATAAATTACAAATTACCAAAATCATATATTTGCAAAGATAAAAACTGTATTCAAACCAGTTTTTTATTATCATTTAACTTATGTTGATGAAACATGTATTATAGGAACTTTCCAAAGTAATCCTATCTCCTTTAAGTTTATAACTAAATATGTTCACAGAATTTTAAATGAATTACAAGAAAAAATTGAAAGAAAAACTTTTTAAATAAATTCTTTAAAAGAAGAAGTAAAAATTCTAACAATATATGATAAATTAAAAAATCCTAAATTACAGGAAAAAATTAAAATTATTTATAATAAATTTTCATTAGAAATATGTAATGATCTTCTAAATACTTTTTGGAATCGTAAGAAGCATATTATTTCTCTTCTATATGAAGAAAATTTTGATGAAAAGAATATTCCTGAAACGTCTGCCCATTTTATCGCTTTAAAAGTACTAGAATTTTTTTTAATCCTCTAAATTCCGGCTTTCCCTCAAATATTTTTATGAAATATTTTATCCCTTTTAAAATCAAACACCAACCAACTAGCATTTTAAAAATCAAGTGCAATAGTCATAAAAATAAAATCAACTGTTTTACCAAACCTAAAAAACAAAAAATTTGAAAAATATAGCACATACTAAACCTCTCAAAAACATAAATAAATAGTCTTAAAAATCTTTAAAATAAATCATAAGTTAGAAATCATAATGCAGAAAAAGTAGAAGCGCTGGTCCTCGGGTTGTGTGCGCCATCAGTCCAGTCAAATCATCCGTCAAGACCTCCCTCAACCTCACTTGCATCCATCACACCTAGTGAGTCTAAAGACTCAACACACCATAATCTTGATAACGAATAATACGTATAAAATCGTATGCAACAGTGAAAATACTTTTAGGTAAAAATAATATTTCATGACATGCAAAAATAATCCTTAACCTTTTCCTCAACATGACATAAACATTTAACATGATCATAAACATTTTCCTTTATCTTTTGTTGAATTCAGATCGTTAATTGTGACTTTCCTCAAACCTCAAAAGTCGATGGATCCATCTACGTGTAACCACAGTACTGGGCGGCGGGGGACACCAGCAACACTCTCACCGGTCAACTGGGCCCTGGCCTAGCATTATCGAATAGAAATACGATCGTCGGGTCCCCCTCTAGGGCCTTCTCCCATAAATGGGCTCCCTCTGGGGCCTTCTCCCCTCACGATATTCCCATTCTTACCTCAAACCTAATATTCGCAATAATGGAAACACGATCGTCGGGCTCCCACTGAGACCATCACCCTCACGACATCGCCATCATTAAAGAATTAGTCACAATTACTTCACTTCCTTCAACATTTTTCATTCACATCACTTTAGAAAAATCATGAATAATATTTGCATTTTTCATTTTGAAACCAAGCATACAACATGTATTTTAAATGTCTTCCTTCAATCAAAAAAATCAAATAGACATTTAAAAATCATAATTTAATCATGAACATTTCATAAATATTTTAAAATAATCATAATATCATAAAAATAGCATTTAGGGCACTGCCATTACCTTTACTAATTTCCCGGTGTAAAAAGACCGTTTTACCCCTGGACGTAAAATTCCTTAAATTTGACTTTTTCTTAATTTCATTGACTCTAACATGTCCCAGATATTTATTTAAGCTTACATGAATTTTCTCATATTTTTATTTGACTTAAATCGATGACTTTTAATTTATTCTTTAAATAAGCCGTATTACTGCGTTTTAATCCCGAAAAATCCCAAACCTCAACACAAAATTCCTAAATCAAAAACTTAGACTTATAATAATTATTTAAGCTTGAATATAATTGTTCATAGTTTTATAAAGCTTAAAATTAGGCTTTTCGATTAACTCGTTAATTAGCGTTTCGTGTGGCGATTAAATCCCGAATAAATCCAAAACTCGTTATTTTGATCCCAAATTTTAAACATTGCATTTTTATGATTTATTCTACCCTTCCAAGTCATGAGCCACACCCGTGGACCCTTGGATCTATTTTTACTTCTTAAATTTTCGAAATAGACACCTTATCGAACCACCCGAGCCACGCCCGAGCCACCTTGAGCCAAAACCTATCCAACTCACCTAGGGACCCTACTGTGCAAGCCCAGCCCGAAACACCAGCCCTAGCCCGCCCAAAACACCTCTGGAAAGTGAACCAATTTTCTGCATGTTTTGAGCGTGACTACCTAGCACCTCTAGAACTCCTAATTGGACTAGGACTCAACTAGCTGTGAACAACTCGACCCCTCATGAACCTAACCCTCCCTGGACCATGCTCAGACCAAGCCCAGACCATCCCAAGCCATTGAACCCCACGCACGAAACACTGCAAATACACAGCAGCTTGCACGCCTATGGCCTTCCTCACGCTCTCATGCTTCTGATCGGCCCTGCCTGAACCCAACCATACCAGACCTCGAACCAGCCCCTTGTGCCCCTTCTTATGACCCTAAGGACCTAACCTAGCCCTGCCCCCAGCCCCTGACCGAGCCAACCAACCCTGCACAAGTTGCTGAAATCCTGCGCAACTTCTTGGTGCTCTCGTATGGGAGTCCTATCATGGCTAGGACTCCTCCCCGAGCCCTTAACTCGAGTCCTAGCGTGTCTAGGACTCTTCCCTTGACCCCTCACGGACCATAGCTAGCCCTGGTCCCAGCCCTAAGCAAGCCAAGTCCCATAACCCATGAAATCGAGCCCTCTCAACTCTATGACAGAAAAATTGGTTTCAACTTGCATGCTTCTTGTTTGCTGTGATTGTGTGTGTTTCTAGGCCTTCAAACCCATGCAAAACAGTATGTGATCATAACCTAAATCATGGCACCCCTTTTTAACATATTAGACATGAATTTGAAACAAAACCCAAGCTTTAAAAATTCCATGATAATGAAAAACGAAAATAAATAAAATGTCACTTGTTTTTCATGCAAAACACATTTAAATAAATATTATGGTGAAATGTATGAGTAAAAGGAGAATATGGCGTGCCTTTGCGTTTTATACGCTCGAATAATCGTTGACGACGAAGAACGGAGAGGACCCTTTGGCTTGTTTTCCACTTGAACCCTTCGAACAAATCTCCTAGGGTGATATGATGAGTGCCGTGTGTGTAGGGTGGGGTGGGGAGTGTTTTCAGATTTTAAAAGAGTGGGAGGCGTGAGTTTTAATGCAAAGTGATGGGTTTTGGGGTGGGTTAATTGCATTTTATATAGTTAATTACACTTTAATCAAGCTTAGGCCCATTAGGTAGTTAATTAGGCCCAATTAAGCTCGTTAGGGATTAATTAAAATATTAAAAAAATTTGCTTAAATAAGTTTGTGAATTTATTAGCCGGGTTGCCAAAACGTTCGTATTTTTGTTGAAAATCCAACACCGATAAAAATTACGTCCCGGCATATAAAATCACCTCTAAACCCCATATTTTCAAAAATAGGAAAAAACATCACCCTTAATTTAAATAATTAAAACAAAATATTTAATAAAAACATTTTCCGTTTTCAGCCATCGGTCTCCGTTCCTCGATCGCAACTCGAATAACCTTTTAAAAATACATTTTAATGCAACCGTGTAGAAAATATAGTTTAAACATGCAAATATGCACAACTTATTTAATTCATGCAATTAAAACAAACAATTAAAATACAAGGGAATTTAATAAATTGTATGCATGTGGTTCGCGTGGACCTTAAAATATTCGGGGCGTTACAATTCCTACCAAGGCTCGTCCTTGTCAAATGATATTGAAACACATTTTAAACATTTAGATATGTTTGAAAATATTGTTATACAAAATGGTCTTGTCATATCAAAATCTAAAATGATTTTATTTCAAACTAATATCAGATTTCTGGGTCATATGATTGAAAAAGGAAAAATAATTCCTATACAAAGAAATATAGAATTTGATTCATACTTTCGTGACATTATAACTGATAAAACTCAGTTACAAAGATTTTTAAGAAGTTTAAATTATATTTTTCCTTATATAAAAATTTTAACCAATGATTCTGCTATATTATATGATATATTTAAGAAAAATCATTTACCTTGGTCTGAAAAACATACAGAAGCTGTTAAAAATATTAAACAAAAGGTTAAAAATTTCCCTTGTCTTATGCTTGCAAATCCCCAATGAGATAAAATTGTTGAAACAAATGCTTCTGATATAGGTTTTGGAGGGCTTTTCTAAAATAAATAGACCCCAAAACAAAAAAAGAATATCTTATTCGTTTTTTTTCTGGAAAATGGAATAATGCCTATAAAAATTACTCTACAGTAGCAAAATAAATTTTGGCTATTGTGAGATGTATTTTAAAATTTCAAGATTATTTATATAATAAAAAGTTTATTATAAAAACTGATTGCAAATCTGCAAAAATTTATGTTTAGTAAAGATTTAAACGTGATGTTTCTATGCAAATGTTTGCAAGATGGCAGGCTCATTTAGCTCCCTTTGATTTTAAATCATTTATAAGAAAGTTGAGGATAATCACTTACCTGATTTTTTAAATCGAGAATATTTATCGTAATGTCTGTTGAGGATCGAAGTTGAGTTTAGAGGGGGGGGTGAATAAACTCTACTCGTTTTTCGTTCTGATGAGGTACTAAAATCCTGTTAAGGATAGTTGTTGATCTTGTGAGAATACTTTCACCTGATTACAATAAAACGTGCGGAAACAATCTGATGAAGTAGTTGAAAAACAATAAAACAGTAGGCAGCAGCTGTTTATGGAAGTTCGAAGATAAACACTTCTACGTCTCCCCTTCTTCTGTTTCGAGAAGGTATAACTAAAAGACTTTGGATATTATAGTACAACTCTTGTACACACCCACTTCAGAAGGACTTACACCTCAGCCTACTGAAACTCTTAGTTTCTCAACTCACAAAAATGCGAAACACAAAGTTCTGAAAAGACTCTTTTCAGATTACAGACTCTTCTGACAAAGTATAAATGATGTAAAGATCGTGAAAAGTGTAAGAATCAGTAGCACAAGATGATATTCAAAAGATCAGATATAAGCTATGAAGCTTGTGCTACTTTTCTTTGTGTTGAACTTTAAATGCTCAAGGAATTTTGATATTCGTCTGATAAGAGAAAAGCTTTGTTCCTTGAAGAATGATAATAAACGAAGTGTCGTGTCGAACAAGGATTTGATCCAAGTATATATAATCGACTGAGTTCAACGTTCACAATCAGATTATGTCTTCAGATAACTGATACAATCAGCTTTATTACCGAAAGAAGTTCCTGCAGAAAAGCTATAAAACAATCAGTCTTGTTTTATACTTAATTGGGTAAAGTGCATTAAATGACTCCGTATAGTATTTAATGCTGCAATTAATACTAGTACTAGGAACTCTTTAACGGTAACAATTAAGATAGCAACGTTAGAAAACGTTATCTACTGGTTTTGTATTGTTATCCTTTTCTACTGGTTTAGTTATAGTAGATCAGCAGCTACTGATAAATTATTCTATTGTTCTAGTCTGCTGGTCTACTGGTCATAGTTATCATCGCCACAATAAAATTCATGTCTAACAATTTCCCCCTTTGTGGTGATGCCAAAACCTAAACAGTAGAAAGTTGTTAAATAAAACAGATAATCATTTAAACAAACGGATAAAGTCAATAAAGTAATAAGATAAAAAATCAATCGGTTCCAATATCCCTGTAAATGATTTATTCATTCTGAGGTTCTTGATCTCTTCTGTTAGAAGGTTCAGCCTCATCTTCTGGTTGCCTAGCTCCTGCTTGATCTCCTCTATCTCCTCTATCTTCCCCCTTTTTGGCATCAGCGGCAACCACATGGACAAAGAGGTCATTCAGTCTGCCGGAAATATTTTGAATGCCATCGGTTAGCATCTCCAGATACGGGGTCTGAGAAGAGATGCGATTATCCAATGCAGTGATAGATTGATTTTGAGAGTCAATCTTGGCATCCAAAGTTCCACAGAAGTAGACAGTGATCGAAAGAGATCATCATGCTCAGTGATTCGAGTGTGTATATCATTTTGAGCAAGCATGATGGTACCGTGAGTTCTCGATATAGCTTGTCTGAAAACGACGGTTTCAGCATACATCTTGTCCATGGTCTCCGCCGTGTTATAGATGTGTTTGCCCATTCGTTCTCTGAAAGATTGAGCACCACTGAATTCCGAAATGTTTTCACAAGATATATGTTTCACTAAAGTGGAGATGTTGTTGAGTTCGCTTTGTAGAGACTCAATCTGATGTTCCAGGTTAAATACATCTGATTCCGGGGAGGGAGTTCGTGCAAGAATGCGTTGTTTAATCTCAGAAAGACGAGAGTTCGTCTCAGTCAAAACAGGATGAGAGACAGTCAACACAGTAGAAACAAGATTAGCATTCATCAAGGCAGTAGAAGGAGCAGGGTCTGCTGTGCTTTCTGCTGGAATTGCAGAAACAGTAGGTTCATCAGCAACCAGGGGAAGAGCGATTTCTTCAGTAGGAACGGCCAAGTCAGAGGCCAAAGCTTCTTCCGTTGGTGCAATAACAGCCTGTGAATCTGATGGTGCTTCAGTAGAAGGTGCAGAAGGCTGTTCCAGAAGAATGTTCATTTCTGCTTGATGAGCAGCAGAAAACATCTCTAAATTCGGCAGTAAAGAAGTAGCATCTGGTTCTGCTAATTGTTGCCCTGGGTTAGGAGAAACAGAAAGGGGCAATGAAATAGCCGGTGCTGCTTCCAGAGTAGTGGAGACTGAAGGGATAATCGATTCAATGACTTCCTCAACCGAAGCCAGTTCATGTACGGACAATAGTGATGATGACGGAATGGGCCTAGTCGGAGATGCAGGAGTACTAAGAGCAGCAGCCTTTGGGGAGGCTGTAGTCCTTTCCTCAACTGTCTGATTCTGTTGAAAGATTGGGACAAGGCCAACATGATAGACAATAGGCTCTCCAAAGCATTGTTCTTGAGCAAGAAGTTGCTCACTCATCTGCTTTAATCTGTCAGAAAGAATCATAATAACATTTTGATCCTGAACAGCAGTAGGAACAGCAGGATCAAAATTTGATTGAAGAACTTTCAGAACCGATTCTAATTTCTGACATTTCAGCTGGTCGAGGATAAAATTCCTTCTTCGCAAGGCCTCGATGACATTTTCTGTTTTTGCCAGCTGAAAAATCTTCTTTTCTGCATTCATTATCTTGCCATAATTCCCTTTTGTTTTGAAGTAAGCAAAAGAGTGGAATAGTCGGACAGTATGCCATTCATCAAAGAAACGCATGTCATCGTTTGCAGAGGTCTCAATCTCGGCTAGATGAAGATCAACGCCGGTGGTGACAGTGGTCTTGTGACCCAAAATCGGTGGTTCTTCGACCATTTTTCCTTTGCCTTTGACAGAAGATGAAGTAGGCACGATGGGTCGAAAAGCAGAAGACCCGCTTGGTGGTTCTCGAATAACTATTCCAGATGTTGGCTTAAAAACAGTAGCAGTAGAAGGTGCTGAAATAGACGCAGTAGCGTGTGCAGTCGAAGAAGCAGTTGATCGAGCAGAAGGAACCGCTTCTGGAAAGACCTGTCGAATAGGTACTTTCTCAATTTCAGACAGTGCTGCTGTCTTCTTAATCTTAAGAATTGTGCGCGGTTTCTTCTTGGCTGGGGTTGGCACTGCTGGTTGAACAGCAGCAGTAGACTCTTCTGATGCTGTTTTGTTTGAATCCGTCGAAATAATCACTCGTTTCTTTGAAATTTTCTTTTGAGGTTTTGAAGCCTCAGAAGCAGTTTCCCCAATTTCCTTCTTCAACGCAACAAACTCCGCCACGGTTGGCTTAGGCCTTAAAGCCAGTACATTTGCATCATCAATCATGGTGACTGAAGTAGCATCTAGATCACTGGTAGAGGCAAAACCAGCATCCTTGAGCATAGCGCTGATCTGAACAGCAAAACCAGAACTCCTCCTGACAACCATATCCTTCATAATTCTGAAAATAAAATTACTCCAGTCCACCTTAATCCCCTTAGTGATGGCAGTCATTACTTGAACCTTCTCCTTCGTCAACTTGTCGAAGGTGCCAGCTTTGATCAAAATAGCTTTAGCCACAATATCGGCCAGAATCTGATACTCTATTTTGAGCAATTTCTTGTGACAAGAAGGAGACACTTATTCTCCAGATGCTGAGAAAGAGCTGAGTGCAACAGACATATCTGTCTTGGAAATATCAGAGAGTTCAGACGTACCAGAAAGTGGAAGGAGGAAGGTTGCTCCTAAGTGTGCGGCATCAATAGAGATAGATGCATCTCCTTCAGTATGAACAATCCTTCCTTCATGCAATGTTGCTTTAGCGTAAAATTCCAGAAGAGCATTTTTGTAAATAACTGCTGGTGCTTCCAGGAATTTCCTGAGTCCCGATTTTTCAATATCCTGAAACATTTTCAGGAGATTCTCATCCTTGATGCTGAAAACCGAAGCAAAGTTAACTTGATAAGCGTTAAGAGTGTATGCTCCAGCCATTTCTGTATGTAGATAAAATTGGATAAACTTTGCAGTAGTTAGAGATGATATGAGAGAAAGCAGTAGCTGAATAACGATAGCTATGAAACAGTAAAGGTGAAAAGGTGAAATTTGAAATAGATATACAGCCGTCAAATAAACATAAAGACACGTGTCAGTATGTTCTTGGTTGAGTGTTTGAAAAGTTTGGCAGAAACTGTCAGAAATACGAATGATTTGAAAATTTTGAAAAAGGGCGGGCTGTCCAGACGGTTACTAAAACAAAATCAGAAGAGGATTTGTCATTTTATGATAACGTCTGCTGGAAGTTTCATGGTGCTGAAATATTAGAGCACTTTGACAAAAACCAGCAGACTTGAAGTTTTATCGAAAAGACAAACATTCTCTCTGTTTTCTGAAAAGGTGTCAAACTCTTAGTCTGACTAAAATAATGTTCCCCCTCGGTAAATGCAATTAATAAGTGGTCATAATTGCGACAAGTGACTCTTGGCCATCTCTCAATCTGAGCCGTAGAAAATGAACAGTCGCAATCTTGCGATTCACAAGAGTCTTTGTTCCCTCTATAAATACCTGCATATCTTGAACGAAGTTAAACAGATGAACTTCAAGAAAATGAAAAGTCAAGTAAAAAGAGAGTTAGAGTTTGATTCAGGAGTCGAAGCAAAACTGTTCAGAGAGAAGTTTGAGGATATCATTATTTTCGTAATGATCCTTGAAATACACTCCTGGAGTTGTAGTTTCCACAGTCAAGCAGATCTGTTGCTTCGATTGAGTTTGAAATGTAGCATCGATTTCTTCCAGAAGCATGGTAATGCAATAAGAGAGTGCTGGTGGATTGATGATGCTGAAATCCTCTATGATGCCCTGTAAGGCATCTAAAAAATACATTAGTGCTGACAAGACCCAAGCTTGCTAGATTCTTTCTAGGCCTTGAGCTTGCTGGATTCTCTTGTTCCTGTTGAAGTACTTTGCAAGCAAATAATAGAGAACTTTTATTACTGAAGACAAAAGCGAAATGTAACCCTACTGGTTAAATAGCATTGAAGATCTACTGTTTTTACTTTTGCATCGTGTAATGTACTGAAATGGTTTCTAATAAAGTTGCAGTTTACGTATCTGACTTTCCTTCTGCTTTTCTGCAAATATCTTACTGTTTGTTCAATACGATAAATAAGCGAGTAAGAATAAAAGTTAACTAAGTTAACAGAAGATAATCAAGTTAAATATATCAAACCAAGAGAATTACGAAAGTAAGAAAACTTATTCTCTGGTAAGGGTTTCGTGAAGATATCTGTTGTTTGTTGATCAGTAGAAACATATTCCAGACGAATGTTCTTCTTCTGCACATGATCTCTAATAAAGTGATTTCTGATGTCTATGTGCTTCGTTCTGGAATGAAGTACTGGATTTTGTGTGATTGCAATTGCACTGGTATTGTCACAGAATATAGGTGATTCGGAGGCTTGAATCCCATAGTCTCTTAACTGTTGTTGTATCCATAGTATTTGAGAACAACAGCTTCCAGCAGCCAGATATTCTGCTTCTGCAGTAGATGTGGCTATGGAAGTCTGCTTTTTACTAAACCAGGATATCAACCTATCACCAAGAAATTGACAGAAACCACTTGTGCTTTTTCTGTCTAGTTTGCAACCAGCATAATCAGCATCTGAATATCCAATAAGATTTAACGAAGAATCATAGGGATACCATAAACCGACATTTTGAGTTCCTTTTAAGTACTTCAAAATACGTTTAGCAGCAATATAATGAGATTGTTTGGGGTTAGATTGAAATCTAGCACAAATGCAAACAACAAACATGATATCTGGTCTACTGGTAGTTAAATATAATAATGAACCAATAAGACCTCGATACTGAGTTACCTCTACTGGAATACCACTTTCATCTTTATCAAGCTTAATAGATGAGCTCATTGGAGTAGAAGCAGCAGAGCATGCTTCCATTCCAAACTTTTTCAGAAGCTCCTTGGTGTACTTTGCTTGATTTATAAAGATTCCAGTCTCTGATTGCTTAATCTGTAATCCTAAGAAGAATGTTAATTCTCCCATCATACTCATTTCAAATTTATCCTGCATCAATTTTCCAAACTTTGCACATAATTTGGGGTTAGTTGACCCAAAGATAATATCATCAACATAGATATGTACTAAAAGAATGTGCTTATTCTTGACTAAAGTAAATAAAGTTTTATCTACTACTCCAATGGTAAAATCATGATCAATAAGAAATTGTGATAGAGTGTCATACCAAGCTCTAGGTGTCTGTTTTAGACCATATAATGCTTTGTGTAATTTAAATACATGATGCGGAGAGAAATGATCGATAAAACCTGGAGGTTGTTCGACGTATACTTCTTCTTGTAAAAGACCATTTAGAAAAGCACTTTTCACATCCATTTGATATACTTTGAAATTCTTGAAAGCAGCAAAGGCTAAGAATATTCTGATTGCTTCGAGCCTTGCTACTGGTGCATAAGTCTCATCAAAGTCTATGCCTTCTTCTTGTCTGAAGCCTTGAGCTACCAATCTAGCTTTATTTCTCACCATTGTGCCTTCTTCATTGAGTTTGTTTCTGAATACCCACCGAGTTCCAATGAAAGCTTGGTGAGATGGTCTAGGTACTAGAAACCAAACTTCATTACGTTTGAATTGATTCAGCTCTTCTTGCATGGCTTCAATCCAACTAGGATCCAGAAGAGCTTCTTCAATTTTCTTTGGTTCATCCTGAGATATAAAAGCAGCATGCATGTATTCTTAAGCATTTGCCTTCTGGTTCTCAAAGGCGCTGCTGGATTACAAATAACCAATGATGGAGGATGCGATTTTCTCCAGATAAACGGATTTGAATGGACATCTTCCTGATTTGATATGTTAAGATTGTCTTCTACAGAACCAGTAGTAGGTTCTTGAACATCTTCTGCTGGTATTGGTATATCCAAGTTCTGTACTTCTGGTTCCACTATTGGTATGTCTGGTTCTGGATTTTGAAGATCCTTGGTATTTGCTTCTACATCATCTTCACTGTCAATTTCCAAGTGAATCCTGTCTAACCTGTTACTTAAATCAGATATGTTAGAAATTTCAGCACTGCTGTCTTCATCGAAGACAACATGAATCGATTCTTCAACATTAAGAGTTCTATTGTTGAATATTCTAAAAGTTCTGCTTACAGCAGAGTAACCAAGAAATATTCCAGCATCTGATTTAGAATCAAATGCAGTCAAATGATTTTTGCCATTATTTAGTACAAAACATTTGCAACCAAACACATGAAAATAAGATACGCTGGGCTTATTCCCTTTTCATATTTCATAAGGAGTTTGATTTTGCCTTTTGTTGACCATTGTTCTGTTTTGCGTGTAACAAGCAGTGTTAATTGCTTCTGTCCAGAAGCACTGAGAAATGTCTGCATCTGCTAGCATTGTTCTAGCTGCTTCTTTTAGAGTTCTATTTCTCCTCTCAGCTACTCCGTTTTGTTGAGGTGTTCTGGCAGCTGAATATTCATGATGAATCCCCTGATCATTCAAATATAACTCAAGATACTTGTTAGTGAACTCAGTACCCCGATCACTTCTGATTTTGATGATGGTAGTAGATTTTTCATTTTGAATCCTTTTCAGAAGCTTGATCAAAAGGCTACTGGTTTGATCTTTTCCTGCGAGAAAGATTACCCAAGTGAATCTAGAGAAATCATCAATAACAATAAGAGTATATTTCATTCCCCCTAAGCTCATGATGGGGATAGGACCAAATAGATCCATATGCAGTAGTTCCAGACATCTTGAAGTTGATTTGCTATCTTTGGTCTTGAAACTGGATCTTATCTGTTTCCTAAGCTGACAAGCAGAACAAACATGATTTTTAACAAAATTAATATCTGGTAATCCATCAACTATATTCTGCTTCTTGAGATAATTGATTGACTTGAAATTCAGATGATTCAATTTCTTGTGCCATAGCCAGTGTTTATTGCTAAGAGAAGCAACTAAGCATGTAGGAGTATTGACATGATTTGAGTTCCAGGAGACTCTGTAAGTGTTGCCTTCTCTCTTTCCGGTTAACACAGTAGTTTCAGCAGAATCTTTAACTATACATGAATGCTTCTGAAAAGCTACAGAATAACCATTATCACATAGTTGACTAATGCTGATTAAATTGTAACAAAGATTGTCAACTAGTAATACGTCATTAATAGTGATGTTACCATGGATAATCTTACCCTTACCCATGGTTCTACCTTTTGAGTTGTCTCCAAAATTTATCTTTGGTCCAGTACAACTCACTATCTCAGAAAGTAGGTTTTTCTGTCCAGTCATGTGTCTGGAACATCCACTGTCCAGATACCATGTAGAGTTACTGATTTCTGCTTCCTTCTGCTGTTCCTGCAAACACAAATTTTAGTATCTGGTACCCAAATCTAATTGGGTCCAAGCCTTATCAGTCCTTTGGGAACCCACATTTGTACAATTCTTGGTGACTTTGTACTTCGGGTATCCAAAGATGTGTGTGCAACAGAAGGTCTGTTATTTCTAACAGTATGCATACCAAAATGTTGTTCTTCCCTTTTGTTTCTGTTTTCCAGTCTGTATCTCTTCTGAACAGGTTTAGAGTTGTAGTACTGGTAGTTTTTAACCTTCATAGGATGTTGTCTTCCAGAGTTGAATTCTTTTCTGAATGTAGAACTCTGGTCAATTTTTTCCTTAGGTTTAACGTAACCCAGACCATAGTGCATTCTTCTGTTCGTCAGATTTACATTCCTTTCAACTGAAGCAGTAGGTACTTCTGGTTCCAGTACCACGCTGGATTTCACAAAGTGAATGTATTTCCCTTTGCATATTTCCAGTGTTGGCTTAATATTCGTTTCAGAAGTGCCTTCATTATTACAAAAACCGAGACCACTCCTATCTCCCGACTATTTTTGTAATTCTTGCATCTTTTCCAATGAAACAGAAGACTTGTTCCAAGCATTCACCAGTAGCGACAACTTCTGGTTTTCAGAAAGCACCTTCTGGTAATCTGCATTGGTTCTTTCATTCTCAGTTATTAATTTACTCATCTTAACTTGTAAATCATTGCAGCTGTCTACTTGCAAGCAAGTTAACTTACTGTTCTGATTCTTTAAGTTCTGCTTTTCAATCTTAACTTCTTCAAATGATTGAGAAAGTCTGGAATACTCTTTTACCATTTCATGTAGTGCATCAATCAAATCAGTTCGTGTAAATTCATTAGAGTCAAAATCAAATACCTCTCCAGATGTCGAGGTTGAGTCATTGTCCGCCATTAGACATTTGACTTCTTCTACATCACTATCACTGGAATGGCTTTCTGAGTCAGATGACTCAGAGCTAGAGTCCGCCCACTTAGATTTGCTTTCTTCGGCAATCATCGCTTTTCGATCTCTTTTGGACTTTTTGTCATTCCTCTTGTGATCCTTTCTCTTTTGGTCATTCTTATTTGGTTTAGGACAATCAGCAATGAAGTGACCTATCTTTCCACAGTTAAAGCATCCCATATCACCAAATGATGAATCTTTCTTGAAGTTGCGATTGGGACCCTGATAGGTTCGATGGTTCTTCTTCATGAACCTGGAGAATTTCTTTACAAATAAGGACATAGCGTCACTATTGATTTGTTCAGCAGTCTTCTCCAATGTATTGTCAATGATTACGGTCGGTAATTCCTGAGGTACAACTGCAGCAGCAGTAGAAGAGGTAGAGGCAGTAGCAGTAAAAGCAATAGCAGTAGCAGCAAGAGCCTTGGTGGGTAGGCTTGAAGGCTCTTCTCCACTTTTCACTTCCAATTCGAACTCGTA
This sequence comes from Primulina eburnea, assembly GCF_022965805.1. Classification (NCBI taxonomy): domain Eukaryota; kingdom Viridiplantae; phylum Streptophyta; class Magnoliopsida; order Lamiales; family Gesneriaceae; genus Primulina; species Primulina eburnea. Next base: position 19,366,068 of record NC_133113.1, read on the forward strand.
GGCTTTCAGATCTGCAAATAAGTCGTGCAGTTCCAATTTGTTCAAGTCTTTGGATACTCTCATAGCCATTGTTTTAACATCCCATTCTCTGGATAAAGCTCTCATCACCTTGAGGGCTATTTCTCTATTGTTATACTCTTTACCCAGAGCTGTTAGCTCATTTACCAGGCTGCTGAATCTTTCATCAAACTCATTTAGAGTTTCACCAGCTCTCATTTTCAGATTTTCAAACTTTTGCATTGCTACAGACAGTTTGTTTTCTTTCGTTTGCTCATTTCCTTCACATATCTTGATGAGCTTTTCCCAAATATCCTTTGCAGTAGAACACATTTTAATCTTGCTGAAAGTGTTCTTGTCGAGAGTTTTATACAATATATCCTTCGCCACATTATCAAGATTGGCATTTTTCTTATCTTCACTGGTCCATTCACTTCTTGATTTTTCGACCATCTGTGGTGCACCGTCAGTAACAGCAACAGCTATGTTAGGCTTTAAGATTTTCAGTGGACCATCTGTGATGACATACCACATGTCATCATCTTGTGCTGCAAGATGAGCTTGCATTCTTATCTTCCAGTCGTCAAAATCTTCTTTAGAGAACATAGGGATCTTGCTGAAGTGTGCCATTTGTTGTAGTTTTTCACAAACAAGAATAACCTGCTCTGATACCAATTGTTGAGGATCGAAGTTGAGTTCAGAGGGGGGTGAATAAACTCTACTTGTTTTTCATTCTTATGAGGTACTAAAATCCTGTTAAGGATAGTAGTTGATCTTGTGCGAATACTTTCACCTGATTACAATAAAACGTGCGGAAACAATATGATGAAGAAGTTGAAAAACAATAAAACAGTAGGCAGCAGTTGTTTATGGAAGTTCGAAGATAAACTCTTCTACGTCTCCCCTTCTTCTGTTTCCAGAAGGTATAAATAAAAGACTTTGGATATTACAGTACAACTCTTGTACACACCCACTTCAGAAGGACTTACACCTCAGCCTACTGAAACTCTTAGTTTCTCAACTCACAAAAATGCGAAACACAAAGTTCTGAAAAGACTCATTTCAGATTACAGACTCTTTTGACAAAGTATAAATGATGTAAAGATCGTGAAGAGTGTAAGAATCAGTAGCACAAGATGATCTTCAAATGATCAGATATAAGCTATGAAGCGTGTGCTACTTTTCTTTGTGTTGAACTTTAAATGCTCAAGGAATTTTGATATTCGTCTGATAAGAGAAAAGCTTTGTTCCTTGAAGAATGATAATAAACGAAGTGTCGTGTTGAACAAGGATTTGATCCAAGTATATATAATCGACTGAGTTCAACGTTCACAATCAGAGTATTTCTTCAGATAACTGATACAATCAGCTTTATTACCAAAAGAAGTTCCTGCAGAAAAGCTATAAAACAATCAGTCTTGTTTTATACTTAATTGAGTAAAGTGCATTAAATGACTCCGTATAGTATTTAATGCTGCAATTAATACTAGTACTAGGAACTCTTTAACGGTAACAATTAAGATAGCAACGTTAGAAAACGTTCTCTACTGTTTTTGTATTGTTATCCCTTTCTACTGGTTTAGTTATAGTAGATCAGCAGCTACTGATAAGTTATTCTATTGTTCTGGTCTGCTGGTCTACTGGTCTTAGTTATCATCGCCACAATAAAATTCATGTCTAACAATGTCTTTAATTACAGATATAAATTCTCGAGGAAGAGGAGAGTCCTCTTAAAGAGGACGAGGTGGTAGGAGAAAACCCCCCTAATATTATAACACAGCATGGCAAGCAGAGGCTAGTAGCCCAAAACTTATCTAGCTCATCTAGTAATAATGAGCAGAATAATGAGTTATACAATGAATTTCAAGAATTTTTGAAACAAAAGTAGAGAAATAATACAGATTCTCAAGCTTCAGCATCATATGCTAATATCATGAAAGAAGATGATAATAATTCTGCTCTATATACAGAGACAAAACATCGTGAATTAATTCTAAAAAGATACTCAATGGGAGAAAACTCCATGGACTATCATGGAAAGATACTTAACCAATACATCATATGTATATGGTTCCTACAAACAATGAGGATTTTATGGAAATCTTCTTTTCTCTACAAAAGTGTTGATATAACTCAATTTTTCAGTTTACCCGGCAAAAAAAGAAGTTATAACTTCCCCAAGTTCATTATCAAAAAGATAATATCTATTGAAGAATGGGGTATATCTCCATTAGTTGAAAACGAATTTTATTCTGATACTCATAAAATGAGTTTTAAATTTAATTTTTGGGATTATGTTGAGAGTTTTAATAAAAATCTAGTTTATTAAAATGAGAAAAGAAAACATACATGATTTCTAAATATCTGTGAAAATGTTTTCTGTTATCATGTCCCAAATTGGTTCTTTATATGGTGGAAGATTTATGGTCCATGAGTAAAATTTTTCCCCAAGATTTTAATAAAACCCATGAATACTTGGTTAATGTTTCTCCAAATATTAAAAAATCTTTTTCTGAACATTGGATAGATGGAAAGACTCTATGTTTATTTTTCATGGAATTTGGAATCCAATGGATCTGGAGATGGCAACCAGAATTTGGTTATGCTGATGAAGGTTTCCCTTGCCTATGGAGAGTTAGCTCTACTAAATTTTGGGATAAATTATTAAGAGAAGATCCAACAACTGGAAAGACTTATGGCTCTGAGACTCTTCATCAAATGGAGGAAAAAATTTCATTATACTAGACCGAATTCAATAATCAATAAGAGAAGGAGAAAGCCTCTATGAGTCCTTTTAAGATTCTGGCTCGGAAATATTCTGAGATATATTTAAAAGAAAAAATGATTGAAGTTTATATCGAAGAAATAAAGAAGGATCTTTATAAGAATATTGGATGTTCCGATTCAAAATCTGATAAATCTATGGCATCTGAATACAGTAATGGACTTTGATATAATTAATTAAACTAGTTTGACTAATCCATTAAATTAACAAAGCCCATTGAATTTAATTAAGGAACCTAAATCCACAATTATGGATTTTAGGTTAAGGCTCTTGTTTTTTAGAAAATAAAAAACAACCTAGCCTCCACTAATTCCAATTTGTGATTTGAAAATCAATTCATCATCTAATGCACAAGATCCAGAGGATGATAAAAGAATAGATAAAAAAATAAATGAAACTATTCTAATAGAAAATAACTTTAATAGATCTAATATTACAACCCGTAGATCTATTAAATGAGAAGAAATTGAATTTCCAGAAAACTGGATAATTGAACAAGATGTTCCTAGAAATCTTATAATAAATAGATATTTACAACAAATTATACAATCTAATGAAGGATCTGTTCAAATACTGTTCAATAATGAACAAAGAAGATTATTATCATCTTTTGTCTATGCTAGATCAAGATCTAGTCATTCTTTTATTTCACCTCTAGATTATATGGTAGATATACCACAATCTTCTAGAGTATCTGCTTATCCGATAAGAGAAGAAATAGAATCTTCTGTACACGATACAGTAGAAGATTTAATTATAAATCAAAATAATAATGTTCATAAAAGTAACTTTCAAAAAGTTAGAGAAACCGATACATTTTTAGAAATGAATTTTACCATTTAATGGATAGTAAAACAAAAATAGATTTTACTAAAGGTTCTATAGCTAGAGCCAAGATAAATGCAGAATTTTATTTACCTAAATGGGAATCTTTTAGAGATTGGTATTTTAAAAGTTTCTCTGAAGAAGAATTTGAATATATTGTTTCAGAATTTTATAAATATTGTGAAAACCAAAATAAACTAATTCATTTTGTTTCTTGGTTTTTTAAAACATTTATTATGGATTATATTTTTATACTTGATAGAAAATATAAATTTTCTTCAGGACAGATTCAAAAATCCGTTTATCCTCCTCAACAATCTTTTATTATTGAAAAACATAATAAAATTTTAAATTTTACCGCTTTTTCAAAATTATTTGATACTGACATGTTACAAATAACTGTTAAAAATATTAATCAGATAATTGAAAAACAGAATTATACAAATTTATATCTTATGATAATAGGAGAAGAAATAAATTCTCTTAAAGATCGTTTTGATAAAATTATTTTAGCTATTAATCAAATTAAACCAGATGTTCATATACAAACTAAAGAAGAAATTAATATTGTTCCTATTGCAACTTCTTCTATTCAATCCCCTCCATAAATAAAAGATTTTAAATTTAAGTATTATGTTTCTGATATAGAAAAATTATTAGAAGAAAAATTTAAAAATCTTAATTTAAATACTCTTAATGAAGAGTTTGAAAAAATTAATAATTCTTCTGATGAAGAAATAAATAAAATTAAACAGGCAGATAAACCTACCCAAAACAAATATTATTATGATAGAACCACTCCAGTGGATGTTCTTTTAGAAGAACAATAATATATCTTTTCCAATAGTTATAATGGGAAAAATATTTATGAGTGTAATATTGATGGTTTTAGTGATAAGCAAATTTATAATACTGCTCACGGAATACTTATGTATAGCACTGTGCGTAAAACTTCAGGCAATAATGATAAAAATATTGCTAAAATGATAATAGCATGATTTACTGGCCAACATAAAGGTTTGTGGGATAATTATTTAAATCAATCTCATAAAGAGAAATTCTTAATTCAATTAAAATTGAGAATCAAATTCAAACAGAGAATTCAGTTTATTTATTAATAATGAAAATGATTGAACATTTTACTGGTAGATTCACTGATAATGGTCAACAAATTCGTACTTTATTAAGTAATCTAAAATATAAAACTCTTATTGATTTTAGATGGTATAAAGATACCTTTTTATGTCGGATATTTGAGATACTAGACTGTAATAATATTCTTTGAAAAGCCAAATTCATAGATAGTTTACGTTTTTAATTTGCTGAAATAATTAGAAAAGTTTTAAGAAAAGATGATATATATTCCATATGAAAATTATACTTATGGAAAATTAATTAGTATTTATATTCAAGAGGATTTAGCTCTTTGTAATGAATAAAAATTAAATAATCAAATTAAAAAACATAATTTACTTGAGAAAAAATAATTAGGTAACTTTTGTGATAAATTTGGTATGGACTTGCCTAATAAAGGAAAGAAGAAAATAATAGATAAAGACGAAAAGCTTTATAGAAAGAAAAGACGCTTGTCTGAAAGAAAAAAAGACAAAAAGAAGAAAAGAAAAGAAAATCGTGATTTACGGATATTAGAAAAGTACAAAACAAAAATAAATTAATAATTTGTAGAAAATATAAAAAATCAGGACATTATGCTAATCAATGTTGGGCTAAAAACAAAATTAATAATTTAGATATAGATGAAAACTAAAAGAAACATTATTTAAAATAATAATGGATTTAAATCAAGATTCTATAATGAATCTGAGAATTCTTCAAAATCTGAGAATGTTTCAGAATCATATAATTCAGAAGAAATTTTAGATAATGAATCAGATATTTCAGATCTAGAAGAATGTAATAACTGTATACAATGAAAATCTTGTATAAATCATATAAATGATAATAATGATAAAAATTATGATTTTTATAAACTTATGTCTCAATTTAATGATTTAAATATAAATGTTTTAACAACCATACCAGACCTCGAACCAGCCCCTTGTGCCCCTTCTTATGACCCTAAGGACCTAACCTAGCCCTGCCCCCAGCCCCTGACCGAGCCAACCAACCCTGCACAAGTTGCTGAAATCCTGCGCAACTTCTTGGTGCTCTCGGATGGGAGTCCTAGCATGGCTAGGACTCCTCCCCCAGCCCTTAACTCGAGTCCTAGCGTGTCTAGGACTCTTCTCTTGACCCCTCACGGACCATAGCTAGCCCTGGTCCCAGCCCTAAGCAAGCCAAGTCCCATAACCCATGAAATCGAGCCCTCTAAACTCTATGACAGAAAAATTGGTTTCAACTTGCATGCTTCTTGTTTGCTGTGATTGTATGTGTTTCTAGGCCTTCAAACCCATGCAAATCAGTATGTGATCATAACCTAAATCATGGCACCCCTTTTTAACATATTAGACATGAATTTGAAACAAAACCCAAGCTTTAAAAATTCAATGATCATGAAAAACGAAAATAAATAAAATGTCACTTGTTTTTCATGCAAAACACATTTAAATAAATATTATGGTGAAATGGATGAGTAAAAGGAGAATATGGGGTGCCTTTGCATTTTATACGCTCGAATAATCGTTGACGACGAAGAACGGAGAGGACTCTTTGGCTTGTTTTCCACTTAACCCTTCGAACAATTCTCCTAGGGTGATATGATGAGTGCCGTGTGTGTGTAGGGTGGGGTGGGGAGTGTTTTCAGATTTTAAAGAGTGGGAGGCGTGAGTTTTAATGCAAAGTGAAGGGTTTTGGGGTGGGTTAATTGCATTTTATATAGTTAATTACACTTTAATCAAGCTTAGGCCCATTAGGTAGTTAATTAGGCCCAATTAAGCTCGTTAGGGATTAATTAAAATATTAAAAAAAATTTTGCTTAAATAAGTTTATGAATTTATTAGCCGAGTTGCCAAAACGTTCGTATTTTTGTTGAAAATCCAACACCGATAAAAATTACGTCCCGACATATAAAATCACCTCTAAACCCCATATTTTCAAAAATAGGAAAAAAACATCACCCTTAATTTAAATAATTAAAACAAAATATTTAATAAAAACATTTTCCGTTTTCAGCCATCGGTCTCCGTTCCTCGGTCGCAACTCGAATAACCTTTTAAAAATACATTTTAATGCAACCGTGTAGAAAATATAGTTTAAACATGCAAATATGCACAACTTATTTAATTCATGCAATTAAAACAAACAATTAAAATACAAGGGAATTTAATAAATCGTATGCATGTGGTTCGCGTGGATCTTAAAATATTCGGGGCGTTACAATTCCTACCAAGGCTCGTCCTTGTCAAATGATATTGAAACACATTTTAAACATTTAGATATGTTTGAAAATATTGTTATACAAAATTGTCTTGTCATATCAAAATCTAAAATGATTTTATTCAAACTAATATCAGATTTCTTGGTCATATGATTGGAAAATGAAAAATAATTCCTATACAAAGAAATATAGAATTTGATTCAAACTTTCCTGAGATAACTGATAAAACTCAGTTAAAAAGATTTTTAGGAAGTTTAAATTATATTTTTCTTTATATAAAAAATTTAACCAATGTTAGGATCGGGAAAGAGTTTAGAGGGGGAGTGAATGAATTCTTTCAAATTTTATTGTTTTTGAATTTTTGCTATCAACCGTTTTTAGACGGTTGAAAAATATTTTCTCAAACGGTTGAAAACTTGAACTTCTGGTTGTGCGGAAAACAGTTCAGAGTTTTCAATGACCAATAAAATTAGTGACACCCTTAACAACAATAAGTGACTGAGAAATATTTAAGCATGCAAGAAATAGATGACAACGGATTTTATGGATGTTCGGAGATTGAATACTCCTACGTCACCCCTTCTTCCTTGTTAGGAAGGATTCCACTAAAAGACTTTGACTTTACAAAATTTTTGTAACTGCCCGATCCAACCAGGACTTATCACACTGCCTGTATTAGAACTATTAGTGATCACTTTACACTTCTGGATATTAAGAACCCTTAGTTCTCCAGACACCACAAATTTTAATCAAATAACCGCCAGGTTACTGATATGAAACAGTAGTTTGTTTGAGTAGCACGAAAAGATCTTTGGATGATCAAGTATGTTTCTGTTGAACTGCGTGCAGAGAGAGCGAAGATGAATATTGAATATGATTGCGCTATGAGATTTCTTTTGAAGGCAAGCTCAATAATCTTTGGATAGCTTGTCTTGTTTTAGCTTGCATCCCTCTCTGTTGATATAGCCGAATGACTTAACGGTCGGAAAGGACAGTTAACGTAAATCTGAGCTTCTAAATCAGATTAGTCTCTTTCATCTTTATGGGCAATAAATGTTCGCATTTAATCTTCTTTTTGCTCATCATAAATCTGAAGCTCTTTCCTTGAGGATTTCCTCTTAAGGCAACTGTTCTTTTAGCATCAGAATACGAAGTCTATCTCTGAGCTTCCTTTCTGGGATAGAGAGTTAAATGCATATCATTCTTGGAATTGATGTGTAATCGTTGACTTCAAGGAGTTTTGAATGCATTCAACCGGTCAGAGAATGTCTTTTAGCAATAAGTGATTCTCTTAAATGAACCGGTTCACTTTTGCCGTAATCTGAAGAATCAGCGGTTGAATATCAGCGGTTGAGAAACCTGTAGGTTTTTGCCGGTTGAGCTTACAGGATTCCAGCCGCGTTTGATTTCGATTTGTCATACACCAAAATTCTTGAAATGCTAGTTTCATTTCTTAACAATTTCCCCCTTTTTGGTGATGACAAAACTGAGCCGTAAGTTTGTTTATCAGAGTGAAGAACCAAGGAACCAGAAATTGTACTATTTCTTAAGTCCTGAACTCTGTTCCCTGGCTTTATAATTGTTTTCCTTTTTCTTCAGAACTGCTAATTCTTCTTGAATTTTCTTTTCTTGCTCTCTTTCCCCCTTTTTGACATCACCACGAACAAGAAATTCCATAATTTCTGTAAGTTGAGCACCTTGGGCGTCCATTCGTTGTTCAATACGAGTGATTTGTGCCGAAAGACCAAGGCACATATTGATATGAACCATATGATGATGATCCTGTTGGTGGGAAGTTCTTGTGGTCATGGCATCAAAGTCTTTAGACATGGTACTTTGGATAGAGTGGAATTCCTCTTTCAGATCAAACTGTTTGCGATTTAGAGCAAGAAATAGACTGATCCATATTTGCAAGGCGGTTCAGAAGTTCTTGTTTGAAGTTTTCTTCGAAAAATTCTTCCTCCTCAGATGCTACTTGTTCAGCAAGTAGGTTGTCCTTGAAGGAAATAATTTAGAGGAAGTTTCTTTGTCAGCAGATTGAGTAGATTCAGTCTCATGAGGTTCCGCCGTGAAACTCTCAATAAATTGATCAATGTCCTCATTCGAGACAAAAGAGTTTGAACCGATGACCTTTGGTTCCTCTGGTTTTGCGATTTGATCATTGGGTGAGGAAGGCATTGATGAGATGGGTATCACAGCTTCCTGCACTTCCTTGGGAGAAGATTTGAGCTGCTCTTGTAATACGTTCGGGGTATCATCCGTAATAGGATCTTGTGAAGAGATAAATGGCTCTGGAAATGGTTTAGCCGCATCGAAATCAGAAAGAAACTGCTCTGCCTCAACAACTGAAAGAGTTGGAGCTTTGTTTGAATAGTCAGGAGGCTGTGAAGCAGATGCGCCATTGTCAGAAAGCGGTGGAGAAACAACTAGGAGAGCCGAAACATCCTGACAGCATTGGTGTTCGGCACTTGGAGGGTCCTACATCATGAGTTTTTCAGAGGGTGGGTGAGTTGTTGCTTCATGAGTTGGTTGATCGGTTTCAAGAAGATCTTGAGGTGCGAAGGATTTAGCATTCGCATCGGATGAATAGTCTTGACCAGCGGAGGAGGCTTGTAGTTGTTCTGATCGTGGAGTATCCTGAATAAAATCTAGCTCCTTCTGAGCTGTTGTGGTAGGTTGGTGAAGAGGGTTTAGAGCTAGTGCTAGGAATAGACGAAGAGGCTTTCTGAGTGGCAATGGGTTGAACTAGTTCTGAGCTGATATCGTCATTAATATCCATCATAGAGTCAAATTTACTCTTTTCAGCAATAGCTGGAAGATTGAGCTCCTGTCGCATGTAAGCGACTGACATAGCCAGGGACAAAGCGTTCATTTCAAGTTGAGATATGACTGCAGGATCATCCTTGGCTCTAGGACATGTAGAATTAATTTTTTTTAACTGTATAATGATTCGAAGAGTGCTTTTTTTCATTTGAATCTCCAAAAAGTCGCGTCTTTGAAGAGTGGTTTGAATGTCTGTCGTTTCGGCCCATTTTCGTTCGGCCCATTCCAAAATGGACCGTTCAAGCTTGGCAGCTGCCTGTATCTTCCCGGTTTGGAGGAGAGAATCAAAAGTGACAGCAGTGCGATATAGAAATCATTTATCAAACATCTTTATTTTTGTCTGAACAGCCTCATTGACACGCTGACTTGTGAGGATGATGGCCGTATGAACTGCATTGTTTTGTGGTGGATTATCAATCATCACCTGTTTGCCCTTATCGGAGGAGAGAATAATAGGAAGTCCTGAACAGGAGGATTGGATATCTGTTTTTGTAATTTGAATTCCTTTCAACTTGGTGACAGATACTGCAGGGATAGGGGCAGGAATGAGCAGTGCAGAAATATGCTTGACCAGCTTAATCTTTGTTGGTTGTGCGGTTCTTCTTTTCTTGAAAACCTGAGCAACTGGAACATCATCTTTGGACTCATCATCAGAGCTTGTTTGTAAAACCAGTTTTCTTTTGGCTTCTTTGGGAGTAGAGACTCTCTGTTTCTTTTGTTTCACAAACTCAACACCAGTTTCTGTTTTGAAAGAGACGTATTCTTCATTTGTAGGTTTGTTTTTCTGAATGAATTTGTCAACCGATACCCAAGAAAACAATTTGGTTTTTCCAACCTCAATCATGTCAACTGTTTGAACTCCTGCTTTGATCAACATGTGGCATATTTGAACCGCAAAGCAGTGAATTGATTGTCTTTCTTAATCATGGCTACCAGTATTTTGAAAAGAATATCAGACCAGGAATTTCTCAATAGTACTTTTATCATATGCACCAGCTTTGTCAAGAATTCCTTTTGCCACAATATCAGCCAACAATGAAAATTAGATCTTTAAATCTTGCTTCTGGCATGTTGGGTGAGAGATAGGAGAATCAGTGAGTGAGAAGTTTCTTCGCAAAATATCAATATTGCCATCTGACAGTGTAGAGAAGTCAGTGATGCCAGCCGTTGGTAAGCTAAACAATTTAGCAAACACCTTCTGGGGAAGATAAAGTGTTTGTTTTGAACAAAACAAAGAATTTCTTCGTTCTTCATGTGAGCAGAATGAAAGAATTCTTTCAGTAATGTATCGGAGTAGTTGTAGCTGTAGCCCAGAAATGTTCGAAGCCCAGATTATTCGAGTGAACGGAACATAGCCTTCATAGACTTGTTGGGCATCGTAAAGATGGATGGGAAGTTGATGGCTACTATATTTTTTGCAATGGAGGCAGCCATTTGTTTTGAATTTGCAAAGAATTTTGTTTGCTTGTTCCTGCAGAGTGAGCTTAGATGAGATAACACAGTGATAACGATGATGTGAATGAAGGTATGTATGTCCGGTTCAAGAATGCACTAGTTAGTCCATGTGGAGGACCGTTAGTGGAGGATTTTTCTAAAATATTTGAAAATTTAGACGGCGATAAAATGAGTATTTTCAAATTTGAAGGATAAAAACGTCACTTCTCACAGAAGCAATCAAAGAGTTTGGGTGTTTTTTACGAAAATGACGTGAATGTATTATGTCCACAGAATTTGAAACGGATCATTGATGTGATTAGGTAGGGACAGGTTAAAGAAGATAATAATTATTCTTAACCATTGTTCCCCCTAAATACGTGCATGGATGACAATGAACCGTCGGTTGCTTATTATAGAACGCTTCACATTTCCCACCGCAGTCATGATGACATAGACTTTTGGTGCTTGATTTTTATCTATAAATACAAGCAACGATGTTAGCAATAAAATCAAATAAGAGAGATGGAGAGAGATAACAGCCCGGACTTAGCCGAAGAATTCATGAATGCTGTGGTGGCTTCTCGTAAAAGAGCTATTGAGGATCGAGTGATGAAGAAAACGCTGGCCATGTGGACAAAAGTCCAAAGACTCCAGTCCATCCTTGAGGGCAGACTAGCTGCTTCCTCCAGAGAGATGGCGGCACTAGGAAGATATCGGCGACGTCTTCGCGTGGCTGATAATGTTGGCGTCTTTTCTAACGATGGCGTTTATCTTCTCATGTTGTTCAAGAAGAGGAGTGCTCTGAGAAGGATAGCCATCTCAGAGAAGTTTTCACGTATTTCCATCAGAGGGCTGAGCAGCTGGTTTGCATTCTGGAGGTTGTACATAGATAGGGAAATTAAGAGTGTACACCTCCGCCTCTGTTGATGTACTGCCCCCATCTCTAATGATGTACTGCCCCCGCTTCTAATGATGTACTGCCCCCGCCTCGTATAATAAGATAATTTTATTTTATATTACTAACTGTTTCTTGCCTTTTTCTTTTATTTCCTGCAAAATTAAACTGAGCATACACAAGAAATAATTATATCATGATACATCAATCAAACCAAGCATATTACGAAAATAAGAGAACTTAGCCTCGGGTAGTGGTTTTGTGAAAATATCGACTGTTTTTTTATCAGTATGGACATATTCAAGCCGTATTTCTTTCTTCATGACATGTTCTCGGATGAAATGGTGTCTGATATCGATATTTGTTGATCAGTATGAACATATTCAAGCCGTATTTCTTTCTTCATGACATCTTCTCGGATGAAATGGTGTCTGATATCGATATGCTTTGTCCGAGAGTGCATGACATGGTTGTATGTTATGGCTATAGTGCTTGTGTTGTCGCAGAATATGGGAGATTCAGCAGCTTGGATTCCATAGTCTTTTAACTGTTGCTGTATCCATAGCATCTGAGCACAACAACTTCCGACTGTTAAGTATTCTGCTTCAGCGGTTGATGTAGCGATTGATGTTTGTTTCTTGTTGGCCCATGAAATAAGTCTTTCACCCAAGAATTGGCATCAACCACTTGTGCTTTTTCGATCGATTTTTCATCCAGCATAATCTGCATCTGAGTAACCTACAAGATTAAAACTTGAATCTTTGGGATACCAAAGACCCTCATTGGCAGTTCCTTTAAAATATTTGAGTATGCGTTTAGAGGCAGTAAAATGAGATTGCATGGGTTTAGCTTGAAACCGTGCACATAAACATACGGCAAACATAATATCAGGTCGAATTGCCGTTAAGTATAGTAAGGACCCAATTAGTCCTCTGTACATTTTTTCATCCACCGAAATTCCCCCTTCATCTTTATCTAATTTGATTGATGAACTCATTGGAGTGCTCGCTTGAGAGCAATTTTCCATGCCAAATTTCTTTATCATATCTCGTGTATATTTGACTTGATTAATGAAGACACCGTTATCAGACTGCTTGACTTTCAGTCCTAAAAAATAGTTTAATTCGCCCATCATAGTCATTTCAAATTGTTCCTGCATCATCTTAGAAAATCTTTCACATAACTTAGGATTAGTTGATCCAAAAATAATATCGTCCACATATATTTGAACAAAAAGTGAATGATCATTTCTGGAGAATTTAAATAGAGTTTTATCAATTGTACCAATAGAGAATCCATGCTCGAGCAGAAATTTGGTTAGTGTATCATACCATGCTCTCGGAGCTTGCTTGAGTCCATATAGAGCTTTATCCAGTTTGTAAACGTGATCAGGAAAGGCATGATTAACGAAACCGGGTGGTTGTTCTACATAAACTTCCTCATTTAATAAAACATTCAGAAAGGCAGATTTAACATCCATTTAATATACTTTGAAGCCCTTAAATGCTGCAAAAGCTAGAAATATTATAATAGCTTCTAATCTGGCAACAGGGGCAAAAGATTCATCAAATTCTATTCCTTCCTCCTGTCTATATCCATGAGCCACTAGACGAGCCTTATTTCTGATGATTAAACCAGTTTCATTCATTTTGTTTCTGTAAACCCATCTAGTTCCAATTATGTGAGCATCATTAGGTCGAGATACTAAGTGTCATACTCTGTTCCTTTCAAACTGATTAAGTTTTTCTTGCATAGCCTCTATCCAGTTTGTGTCTAGCAAGGCATCATCAATTTTCTTGGGTTCTATTTGAGAAACGAAAGCAGCCTGCATAAATTCATTCATCATCTGATTTCTAGTTATAAGAGGAGCAGTAGGGTTACCAATTACCAGCTCGAGTGGTTGATCCTTGTTCCACCAGAGACAAGGTCCATATGGATTTGGCTCGGTTGGTTGATTGATGTCATTTTCTTGTTCTGGTGCCTCTTCTTCCATTTGTATGTTCTGCGGTTGAAAATTGTTTTCTGGTTCATTTGTCTGCTGATTTTGTTCTTGACCGATTGGGTTTTCTTTGGAGATGGTTTCACCTGTTCTTCTTAGGTCTATCTCATCATCATCATTGCTAGTTTTAAGGTTAGCAGCTTCAAAATTATTTATCAGATCATGCATCCTACTGTTGCTATTGTCATGGCATATAAATGATTCATCGCACAAAATATGTATGGATTCTTCGACAGTGAGAGTTTTTTGATTATACACTCTGTATGATTTACTCACTGCTGAGTATCCCAGAAAGATGCCATTTTCAGCCTTTACATCAAATGCAGTGAGATGCATTTTGCCATTTATATGAATAAAACACTTACAGCCAAATATGCAAAAGTACCCCACTTCTGGCAATTTGCCGGTCCATACTTCATATGGAGTCTTTTCATGATTTTTATTAATCATAGACCGATTCTGAGTGTAACAAGCTGTGTTGATGGATTCAGCCCAAAATCGTTGTGAGATACCAGATTCAGCCAGCATGGTTCTAGCTGCTTCCTTCAGTGTGCGGTTCCTTCTTTCTGCTACTCCGTTTTGTTGTGGCGATCTTGCAGCTAATAACTCGTGTTTAATGCCATGACCTTCAAGGTAGGATGACAGGTATTTGTTCAGAAATTCAGTTCCTCTGTCACTCCTGATTCTGTCAATTTCTTCCCTTTTCTCATTTTGAAGCCTCTTGAGCAACTTAATTAGTTGATCGGCAGTTTGATCTTTGGAGCTTAGGAATAATACCCATGTGAATCTGGAGAAGTCGTCAATAACTACAAGAGTGTATTTCTTTCCCCCTAAGCTCATCACCGGAAGAGGTCCAAACAGGTCCATATGAAGGAGTTCTAAACATCTTGCTGAAGAGTTTCTTCCCTTGCTTTTGAAAATTGATCGAACTTGTTTTCCTAGCTGACAAGCATTGCATACTTTATCTTTGGCAAAGTCAACATTAGGCAGTCCAGATACCAGCTTAAGCTTACTAATAATAGCAATGGATTTGAAATTTAGATGATTGAGCCTTTTATGCCATAGCCAATTTTTATTACCATTTAGAGCAATGAAGCAAGTAAATGCATTTAAACATTCATCATTCCATTCTACCCTATAGGTATTTTGACTTCGATAACCAGTCAGCACAATGGTGCCTGCATTAGTTTTAACCATGCATTTGTCTTTATGAAATTCAACCGTATACCCATTGTCACACAGTTGACTTACACTGATCAGGTTATAACATAACTTTTCTACCAAGAGAACATCTTTAATGATGATTTTGCCATGAATAATCTTACCCTTACCCATGGCTTTACCTTTAGTGTTGTCACCGAAAGTGATTGTTGGCCCCTTGAAATTCACAACTTCTGACAGAGATTTTTTTTTCCTGTCATATGTCTTGAGCATCCGCTGTCTAAAAACCATGTTGATTTTTCCAAGTTTTTCTTCTTTAGTTCCATTTCATCTGTGGATTCTTGATCTTCCTTGGCCATGAGACACTCGACTGTCTCGTCTTCGCTTTCACTTGAAGATGCCTCAGAAGAGGATTTTTCTGACTCGATTTCAGCCCATTTGCCTTTGTCTTCTTCTGCAATCAGAACTCGCTGATTATTTTTCTTGACGAATTTCTTGTTGTCTTTGAACCGTCTTCTATTCTCCTGTTTCTTCTCATCCTTCTTTGGCCTGTTACATTCTGCAATAAAGTGTCCCTTCTTTCCACAGTTAAAACAACCTTGACCATCCTCAGTATGGTCCTTTTTAAAATAAGGTTTATTCATTTGAGATTGATTTTTGCGCATGACTTTGCTGAATTTCTTAACAAAAAGAGACATGGCTTCATTGCTTAGTTGCTCAGCCGATTTCTTACTTGTGGACTCTTCGACCGGAAGAGTCACTATAGCAGCTGCCAAAGCCTTTGTTCGTTGAGTTGCGGATGGCTCTTGTTCAGTTCGTATTCCAAGCTCAAATTCATATGATTTAAGATCAGCAAACAGATCATGGAGTTCTAGTTTGTTCACATCTTTGGATTCGCGCATTGCTATGGTCTTCACATCCCATTCTCTGGGAAGAGCTCGCATGACCTTCAAAGCGATTTCTCTGTTGGAGTACTCTTTTCCAAGTGAGATGAGCTCGATGATAATGCTGCTAAACCGCTCATCAAATTCTGCAAGAGTTTCTCCTGGCTTCATCTTTGCAGTATCGAATTTTTGGATAGCCACGGTCAGTTTGTTTTCTTTGGTATGATCATTGCCTTCGCACAGTTGAGTAAGTTTTTCCCATATCTCCTTTGCAGTGGTACAGGTCTTGATTTTGGCGAACATGTTCTTATCCAGAGTCTTATATAGAATATCTTTTGCAACGTTGTCCAGGTTTGCTTTCTTTTTATCATCAGCTGTCCATTCAGATCTATGTTTCTCTATCATTTGAGGAGCACCTTCGGTTGTACCAACATCTGTGTTTACTTTCATGATCTTCATTGGTACATCGGTAATTACAAACCACATGTCGTCATCCTGTGCTGCTAGATGTGCCTGCATGAGAATTTTCCAATCATCATAGTTTTCCTTGGAGAACATAGGAATTTTGTTGAAAGATGCCATGATTATTTGAATGATGTCAATGTTTTGAGAAAACCCCGCTCTGATACCACTTGTTAGGATCGGGAAAGAGTTTAGAGGGGGGGTGAATGAACTATTTCAAATTTTATTGTTTTTGACATTTTGCTATCAACCGTTTTAGGCGGTTGAAAAATATTTTCTCAAACGGTTGAAAACTTGAACTACTGGTTGTGTGGAAAACAGTTCAAAGTTTTCAATGACCAATAAAATTAGTGACACCCTTAACAACAATAAGTGACTGAGAAATATTTAAGCATGCAAGAAATAGATGACAAAGGATTTTATGGATGTTCGGAGATTGAATACTTCTACGTCACCCCTTCTTCCTTTGTTAGGAAGGATTCCACTAAAAGACTTTGACTTTACAAAATGTTTGTAACAGCCCGATCCAACCAGGACTTATCACACTGCCTGTATTGGAACTCTTAGTGATCACTTTACACTTCTTGATATTAAGAACCCTTAGTTCTCCAGACACCACAAATTTTAATCAAATAACCACCAGGTTACTGATATGAAACAGTAGTTTGTTTGAGTAGCACGAAAAGATCTTTGGATGATCAAGTATGTTTCTGTTGAACTGCGTGCAGAGAGAGCGAAGATGAATATTGACTATGATTGCGCTCTGAGATTTCTTTTGAAGGCAAGCTCAATAATCTTTGGATAGCTTGTCTTGGTTTAGCTTGCATCCCTCTCTGTTGATATAGCTGAATGACTTAACGGTCGGAAAGGACAGTTAACGTAAACCTGAGCTTCTGAATCAGATGAGTCGCTTTCATCTTTATGAGCAATAAATGTTCGCATTTAATCTTCCTTTTGCTCATCATAAATCTGAAGCTCTTTCCTTGAGGATTTCCTCTTAAGGCAACTTTTATTTTAGCTTCAGAATACGAAGTCTATCTCTGAGCTTTCTTTCTGAGATAGAGAGTTAAATGCATATCATTCTTGGAATTGATGTGTAATCGTTGACTTCAAGAATGCATTCAACAGGTCAGAGAATGTCTTTTAACAATAAGTGATTCTCTTAAATAAACTGGTTCACTTTTGCCATAATCTGAAGAATCAGCGGTTGAATATCAGCGGTTGAGAAACCTGTAGGTTTTTGCCGGTTGAGCTTATTAGGATTCCAGCCGCGTTTGATCTCGATTTGTCATACACCCAAATTCTTGAAACCCTAGTTTCATTTCTTCACAACCAATGATTCTGCTATCTTATATGATAGATTTAAGAAAAATCCTTTACCTTGGTCTGAATAACATACAGAAGCTGTTAAAAATATTAAGAAAAAGGTTAAAAATTTCCCTTGTCTTATGCTTGCAAATCCCCAATGAGATAAAATTGTTGAAACAGATGCTTCTGATATAGGTTTTGTAGGGATTCTAAAACAAATAGACCCCAAAACAAAAAGAATATCTTATTCGATTTTTTTCTGAAAAATGGAATAATGCCCATAAAAATTACTCTGCAGTAGCAAAATAAATTTTGGCTATTGTGAGATGTATTTTAAAATGTCAAAATGATTTATATAATCAAAAGTTTATTATAAAAACTGATTGCAAATCTGCAAAATTTATGTTTAGTAAAGATTTAAACATGATGTTTCTAAGCAAATGTTTGCAAGATGACATGCTCATTTAGCTCCCTTTGATTTTGAAATCATTTATAAGAAAGCTGAGGATAATCACTTACCTGATTTTTTAACTCGAGAATATTTATCTTAATGTCTTTAGTTACAGATATGAATTCTCGAGGCAGAGGAGAGTCCTCTTATAGAGGACGAGGTGGTCGGGGAAAACCCCCTAATATTATAGCACAACATGGCAAGCAGAGGCTAATAGCCTAAAACTTATCTAACTCATCTAGTAATATTGAGCAAATAATGAGTTATACAATGAATTTCAAGAATTTTTGAAACAAAAGTAGAGAAATAATACAGATTCTCAAGCTTCAGCATCATATGCTAATATCATGAAAGAAGATGATAATAATTCTTCTCTATATACAGAGACAAAACATGGTGAATTAATTCTAAAAAGATACTCAATGGGAGAAAACTCCATGAACTATCATGGAAAGATACTTAACCAATACATCATATGTATATGGTTCCTACAAACAATGAGGATTTTATGAAAATCTTCTTTTATCTACAAAAGTGTTGATATAACTCACTTTTTCAGTAATACCCAGCAAAAAAGAAGTTATAACTTCCCCAAGTTCATTATCAAAAAGATAATATCTATTGAAGAATAGGGTATATCTCCATTGGTTGAAAACGAATTTTATTCTGATACTCATAAAATGAGTTTTAAATTTAATTTTTGGGATTATGTTGAGAGTTTTAATAAAACTCTAGTTTATGAAAAGGAGAAAATAAAACATACATGGTTTCTAAATATCTGTGAAAATGTTTTCTGTTATCATGTCCCAAATTGGTTCTTTATATGGTGGAAGATTTTTGGTCGATCAGTAAAAGTTTTGCCCAAGATTTTAATAAAACTCATGAATACTTGGTTAAATGTTTCCCCAAATATTAAAAAATCTTTTTCTGAACATTGGATAGATGGAAAGACTCTATGTTTATTTTTCATAGAATTTGGAATTTAATGGATCTGGAGATGGCAACCAGAATTTGGTTATGCTGATGAAGGTTTCCCTTGTCTATAGCTCTACTAAATTTTGGGATAAATTATTAAGAGAAGATCCAGCAACTGGAAAGCCTTATGGCTCTGAGACTCTTCATTAAATGGAGGAAAAAATTTCATTATACTAGACCGAATTCAATAATCAATAAGAGAAGGAGAAAGCCTCTATGAGTCCTTTTAAGATTCTGGCTCGGAAATATTCTGAGATATATTTAAAAAGGAAAAATGATTGAAGTTTATATCGAAGAAATAAAGAAGGATCTTTATAAGAATATTGGATGTTCCGATTCAAAATCTGATAAATCTATGGCATCTGAATACAGTAATGGACTTTGATATAATTAATTAAACTAGTTTGACTAATCCATTAAATTAACAAAGTCCATTAAATTTAATTAAGGAACCTAAATCCACAATTATGAATTTTA
This sequence comes from Primulina eburnea, assembly GCF_022965805.1. Taxonomy (NCBI): domain Eukaryota; kingdom Viridiplantae; phylum Streptophyta; class Magnoliopsida; order Lamiales; family Gesneriaceae; genus Primulina; species Primulina eburnea. Next base: position 19,385,884 of record NC_133113.1, read on the forward strand.
GGTTAAGGCTATTGTTTTTAAGGAAATAAAAAACAACCTAGCCTCCACTAATCCAATTTGTGATTTGAAAATCTATTCATCATCTAATGCACAAGATCCAGAGGATGATATTCCTTAATTCTCTCAAATTAATGATATTTTTAAAAATTTAAAAAATTCCATAAAGGACAATATTAAAGATGATTAAATTATTTATCTTTAATTATGATAGTTGGTAGTGAAATCTCACTATTCATTGCTGGTGGCATATCACATCAACATGTGTGGCATATCACAATCACTATAAATTTTTGAATTTTGTAATCATGTTACTAATTGCTTTAATAAAGCATTATACTGTTTATATTTTTAGTTGGAATCCGGGGTTCATGTCCGGCTCTTCCATCTATTTATAGGTTCATTCTGTGTTCTTAGAAGAACACGGTCGCGTTTGCTCCCCTATATTCCCTCTCTGTAAAAAAAACCTTTCTGAATCAATAAAAGCTTCAAGTTCTTTGAATACAACTTTGAAAGTTTATAATATTTTTATTTTATGTTTTTATTTATTGATTAAATTTATATTTCATAATTAGCCTGAATGACAGGCTAAAATATTCGTACTAAATTATTATCTTACTGTGACATGGTCTATATTTATTTGTAACTGATCTTTATAAGAATATTGGATGTTCTGATTCAAAATCTGATAAATCTAAGGCATTTGAATCCAGTGAAAATCGATTCATCCATTTAATACAGATGCAAATGCATAAGATCCAGATGATGATATTCTTTAATTCTCTCAAATTAATGATATTTTTGAAAATTTATAAAATTCCATAAAAGACAATATTAAAGATGATTAAATTATTTATATTTAATTACATAATATAATATAAGAATCCAATACTATTTATATAAATTATTATTATTTTTGTACAATTTTTTATATAAAATATTTTTGATAGCAAAAGATAAGCATTATCATTAGAAGCAGAGAGTAAACGACAAAAGTAAAACCAGGTCAAAAGGTCGATCAAATTTCTCAGTTCCAGATTGGGAAATATTAATTGATTTTTTTTTTTTTTTTGCTATTTCGATATATAAATCAATACTATAATTTACAAAAATTAGATGTACATGATTTATATTTTAAAATTAAACTAAAAAATATTTCTTAAAAAAAGTCAAAAAAACAATCAAGTGGTTTTACTTTGATCAACATTTTTGGTCCCACTTATTTACATATTTCTTGTAGTCCCAAATAATGGAACCTCTGAAGTAATAATTTTTTTTAAAAAAATTTTCTAAAGCAATTATTAGATACTTTTAAATTCGATTTAATTTTTAATGAAACTATTTATTAAGAATATGCATACTTTGATCCATTATTGTGCCAATTGTTGGTTAAAAATGTCAAGTCAAAATCTTAGTATATGCTTTATTTTGCTTCTAAATTAACGATTTCCCTTATAATAAAAACTAAAAATTAAATATTTAAAATTAATAGTGGCATTTATAAGATGGAAAAATAATGTTGATTGGCTAAAATCCAAAATGAGTGACAACAAATTAAATAAAGAGGGGCCCCCTATTACGTTGATTTTGCCTTTTCTTGTTTTTAAATTTCTTCTCATATCATTTTCGAAAAAATAATGAATAATAATTCTTCTTCTTCCCTTCTTTAAAAGGGCAGCAAAAACCGCCATTCTTGATCCATTTCTTAGCTTCTTGCAAAGTTTTCTATAAGCCCTTGTAGATATTGCTCTCACAGTGCTAAATCTGAGTAGCTAACGGAATTCGTGTTGATTATGTATCTTGGCTGCAAGCTTGATGGGGATTGATCTCATATTTAGTTGAGGAAAGGAAGGAAATCATGAAAAGATCATTAGTTTATCTTAAAGTAAAGATTGGGAGTTTTATATCTCCGGTGATGGTTCTAAAAATGAAGGCCAACGAGATTTAGCAGAGATTCTAAATTTCACAAAAAAAAAAAGTTAATCGACTTTGTTACTTTATACTTCTTTAGTCCATTATTTGTTTTGACTTTTGTTACTTATCCCTTTTGTTGTAAGGTGTTGGTAATTTTTGTTCATTTCTGGTATTTTTTGTTCTCTGCAGTTGTGTTTGTTTGTTGCAGAAGAAGTCTTGGCTGAATAATGCTGAGTAATAGATCTAGAGCAGTGGCCAGCAAGCAAGCTCTCATGGCGGATCAAAGAAACTCATTGCTTTCTTCTCCTACTAGAACTCCCACCACACCGATTTCATCTTCCTTGGGATCACCCAGATTTTTCAATGGGTTTTTGACTAAGAATCTTTCTGATGCAGAAGCTAATGTAATGAGTCCAACTTCAATTCTTGACCCCAAAGTTTCATCCAGTTTTGTTAACCATTTTGGCTATGACACCAGTACTCTATCCAATCCTCCAAGTAAACAAGAACAAGAAGCCATTGGACTGGCCCTTATTGATTCAATCGATGAGAAAAACGATGAATATGGAAACTTTAGCAAGCCATTGAACAGAATGGTTCTGTTTGGATCAAAGCTTAAGGTGCACATTCCCTACAGTAATCACCCCTATTCACGTTCTCCGGCTGAATCGCCGAAATCTCCGGCGGATTTCGGAATCAAGACCAGGAATTCTCAGTGCTTCAGCCCTTTCTCGGGCAACCCGGAAAAGAGCTTTACCAGGCAGCTATCTTTGAAAGAAATGGAGCTTTCTGAGGATTACACTCGCGTGATCACCCACGGCTCGAACCCAAAAACTACTCATATTTTCGATGATTGTATCGTGGAGAATTGTGGCGCAAATGATGATGAAGTAACTTCAGATCCTCAAAGGGAAACGGAAAGTGGTTTCGAAATCAATGTTTCAACTTCTCCATCACCAAATTTCTTGAGCTTTTGTCACACTTGCAGAGAAATTCTTGAACAAGGCCAAGATATTTATGTTTACAGGTTAATTTAGTTTATGGCCTAAACTTTCTGTTAAACACATTAAGGGCTTTATTATTTGTGGTTTCGCTTGTCAGGGGTGAGAAAGCCTTTTGCGGCCATGAATGCCGCTGCCAAGAAGTGATCACTGACGGTATGAAGAATCCGGAGTTGGATGACAATATTTAGAACTCGAGTTGGATTTGATTCTCTCTTCTCCACTTTCTTGTTTCAGAGGAATTTAGCATCTTCAAAAGATATTCTGAACTAAGAATTCCAAATTTTCCATCCCTTTAGTTGAGTGGGAAGATGACGTTGCTTAAGGAGCAAGAGTTTCGTACATCAATGTGAAATATTTCTTGAATTTTTTTTTTCCTTTTCTGTTCTCTTGAATTCCCCTGTCGCACACGATGAGAGGCAGCAGAGATATAATAATGTAAACATTCAATCCATCTCTACTGCTTAACGCTGTTTATGATGAACTATTAAAGGAATATTGCTCTATTTTCATTTAGAGATCGATCCTTTATGCGAGCGTACAAACGACCCACATATGTCCCATGAAGTAATTCTCTCATATCCCATTATACATATGGTGGGTCGTAATTTTACGAAAATTGGCCTTGTGTTTTATTCAAAGGTCAAGATTCAAGCATATCATGTTAGGAATAATCACTCTAAACTAATCGAGACTACCATTGTTACGACTGAAAGGATTTATATTTATTTTTTTAGTTAATTTTTTTCTTGATGATAATATTGATATATTTAAAAATGAAGTTCTTTTCATAGACGAACTAGATTTTCTATTGACATTTTTTTTATTCAATAATATTGTGATATTATTTATGTTTATGATAAGATATCTGGATATTATATTATTATTCAAAAGAATTTATTTCCTAATAAAATTCTTGTTTTTCTTTTTGTGTAAGACTCTATACAATGAATAAGTTCTAGGGCAAAAAAAGAATATAAATAAGAAATTATGATAGCAGGACGTGAGGCATTTGTTGGTAGGTGATTTTCGAGAATAGAAGGGAGAGAAAAGAATTACGTGATCAACTCACGTTGTTTGATGTGTTGCCATGAGGTGTTGGAGATATTTGAAGGCAACAACCGTATAAATTGTTGGTGGAAGATTTATTTGTGGCTCTGGGTTTCGGAAATACGATTGCTGCATCCGTGGTTTTGTTTTTGTTTATTTGAGATACAATTTACTTCCTTGATTCGTTAAGATTATCAATCGTTCTCTTTCAGTGGCGATTGATTTGAAGACTCCGATGGAGATGTGAACCGGGAAACCGACAGATTATTCTCATTTGCATACATTTGGAAGTCTTGTGTACGTTCTGTACAATGAGCAAGAAAGATCGAAGTTGGATTCGAAATCTAGAAAATGTATCTTCTTGGGTAATGCTGATGGAGTAAAGGGTTTCGCTTGTAGGATCCTACTGTGCACAAGCTTGTCATCAGCAGGGATGTTATCTTCGAGGAAGATAAATTAAAGGGAGACAAAGGCACATTGAATTCAGACAATATTATTTTTCAGGTGGAAAATAAGACGGACGATGGCCAAATTTCTTGTGAAGCAGTACCAGAGCACAAAAAACAAGAATATGTGTAGTGTGAGGTTTCCAATGTGAGGCAATCAACTCGAGACAGAAGACCACCAGGTTGGCTTTCAGATTATTTCACTGAAAGCAATATTGCATATTGTCTATTATCAGAGGATGGTGAGCAATCGAGTTTCCACGAGGCTACTCAAAGCTCGGATATATCCTTGTGGATGATAGCAATGCAAGAAGAATTGGAGGCATTAGACAAAATTAAAATTTGGGATCTTATTACACTACCACAAGGGAGGAAATCCATTGGAAACAGACGGGTCTATAAGATCAAGCGTGATGGCAATAACCAATGGAGCGGTATCGTGCTAGATTGGTGGTAAAAAAGTATGCTCAGAAGGAAGGCATTGACTTCAATGAAATATTTTCTCCTGTGTTTCGGCTTACAACAATCAGAGTGGTGCTAGCATTGTGTGCGGTGTTTGACCTAGATCTAGAACAGCTAGATGTGAAAACGACATTTCTTCATAGAGATCTTGAAAAAGAAATTTATATGCTCCAGCGAGAAGGTTTTGCTGAAAAAGGCAAAGAGAACTTGGTTTGCATGTTCAACAAATCTCTGTACGGTCTCAAACAGGCGCCGAGGTGTTGGTACTAGAGCTTTAATTCCTATATCACGAGCCTTCGATACAACAGATTGAGTGCAGACCCTTGTACATATTTCAAGAGTATGATGATGATTATATTATTTTGCTGTTGTATATGGATGACATGTTGGTAGCAGGTCCCAACAAAGATCATGTCCAAGGATTGAAGTCAAAGTTGGCTAGGGAATTTGATATAAAGGACTTGGGACCAGCAAACAAGATTCCAGGGATGCAAGTTCATCGAGACAGAAGTAACAGAAAGATTTGGATTTCTCAGAAAATTATTTGAAGAAAGTCTTGCAACGCTTCAACATGCAAGATAACAAGCCAATCTCGACCCCTCTTTCTGTTAACTTCAATCTATCCTCCGAGATGTGTCCTAGCAGTGAAGGAGAGAGGATAGAAGTATCTCGAGTACCATATGCATCAGTAGTGGGAAGTTTGATGTTCGCCATGATCTGTACAAGACCGGACATTTCTCAAGCAGCGAGAGCAGTTAGTCTGTATATGGTGAATCCTGGAAGAGAGCATTGTAGCACTATTAAGTGAATCCTTAGATACATTAAGGGTACCTCGAATGCTGCATTGTGTTATGGAGGATCAAATTTTACACTCAGGGATATGTCGATTCAGATTATGCAGGTGATCCTGATAAGAGAAAATCTACTACTGGTTATGTGTTTACACTTGCAGGGGGAGCTATAAGCTGAGTTTCAAAACTGCAGACAGTTGTGGCGTTATCTACAACAGAGGTAGAATACATGGCGGTTACTCAAGCTTGCAAGGAGGCAATATGGATTAAAAGGTTATTGGAGGAGATCAGGCACAAAAAAGAAAATATTTCTTTGTTTTGTGACAGTCAGAGTGCCTTACACATCGCAAGGAATCAAGCCTTTCATTCCAGGACTAACACATTGGAGTTCAATTTCACTTTGTTCGAGAAGTAGTAGAAGAAGGAAGTTTGGATATGCAAAAATCCATACAAAAGGTAACATAGCTGATTTTCTGACCAAGCCAGTGAACACTGATAAGTTTGAGTGGTGTAGATCCTCATGTGGTCTAGCAGAAACGTAAGCAGCATGTAATGACAAGATTGAAAGGATGTATGGAGATGTGTTTGATTCTCAATTAAATCTCCAAGTGGGATAAATGTCGCCAATTGTGCATTAATTGGTCAATAAAAATTGATAAAGGCGGGAGGGAATTGGTTGGGAACGCGTTTCATTTAATATGAAACGTGTTTTCACACTGACAGGAAGCTATATAAATAGAGTTCTCTCCCCTCATTCATATCATCCCTTTTTCGAGTTTTCTCTCATCCTATAGCATTTGAGTGCTTAGTTCTATAATATTTGTGAGGTATTTGTTCTCTTGTATTAAGAGAGTGTGTGTTCCTTTTAGAAACACAGTGAGTGAATTGTACACCACAAAATATTATGGTGGAGTTCTTCCTGCAAGCCAACTGTTGGCTAGAGATTTTATTGACTCAGTTGTAATAAAAATCAGTAGGAAGTGAGCATAAGGTATGCAAACTTCAGAGATCAATATATAGTCTCAAGCAGGAATCAAGGAGTTGGAACCTCAGATTTGATAGCACTATCAAGGAATTTGGTTTTGCTAAAAATCCTGAGGAACCATGCGTGTAAAAGAAAGTTAGTGGGAGTATAGTGACATTCTTAGTACTTTATGATAATGATATTCTGCTTATTGGGAATGATGAAGGATTACTGTAATCAACTAAAGTATGGTTAGCAAGTAAATTCTCCATGAAAGACATGTGTGAAGCATCCTATGTATTGGGAATACAAATCTATAGAGATAGATAAAAAAGGATGCTAGGTTTCACCCAATCCACTTATATCGATATCATTCTGAAGCGATTCTCTATGGAAGATTCTAAGAGAGGATAGTTACCAATGTGTCATGGTGTTACTCTATCTAAAGCTGTGTCCCAAAACTGATGAAGAGATAGAGATGATTACGTATTCCATGTGCGTTAGCCATTGGTAGTATCATGAATGGTATGATATCTATACGTCACGATGTTGCTTACGCTCTGAGTGTTACAAGCAGATATCAGGTGAACCCTGGTCCAATGCATTGGAAGTGTAACGCCCCGAAAATTTAAAGGTCCACGCGAACCACATGCATTTAAATATTAAATTATGCTGTATTTTAATTAAATATTTTAGTTGCATTAATTAATTATGTGGTGCATATTGACATGTTTAAAAACATATTTTCTAAGTTGTTGCATTAAAAATATATTTTTAAAGGTTATTCGAGTTGCGATCGAGGAACAGAGACCGATGGCTGAAAAATAGAAAATGTTTTTATTAAATAATTGTTTTTAATTATTTAAAAATATGGTTGATGCTTTTCATTATTTTTGAAAATAAGGGGTTTTGAGGTGATTTTATACGCCGGGACGTAAATTTTATCGGTGTTGGTTTTTCCACAAAAATACGAATGTTTTGACAACCCAGCTAATAAATTCACAAAATTATATAAACAAAATTATTTTTAAAATTCTAATTAAGCACTAATGTGCCTAAATTATATACTTAATGGGCCTAAGCTTAATTAAAGATTAATTAACTATAAATATATATTATAAACCACATCCCAAACCCTTGAATTTACACGCCACTTTCAGAATTATTTCACCAAATTTTTCCCTCAAGGACACGGCACACACTCACCACAAGTTGATAGGAAATTTTGAAAGTTTGAAGGTTTCAAGGAACTTCTAGCCAAGGTCGTTCGTCTCCGTTCTTCAATCGCCAAGTGTTTTTCGTGCGTAAAATACGCAAAGGCACGCCATATTCTTTCCTTCAAACATCTATCACATCATAGTATTTATTTAATTGTGTTTTGCAGGAAAAATAAGGGAAACTTGGTTATATTTTCGTTTTTGCATCAAGAAGGGTTTTTAAATCATGTTGATCCAAAATTTATGTTTAACATGATCCTAAGGGGCTGCCATGATTAGGTAAGATTTAAGGATGGTTTTACATGAAATATAGTCCTAGGATCACACCTAATACGTTGCAAAACAAGTAAACTACAGTTGGAACCAACTTGCTGTCCTAGTGTTGAAGGGTTCGGTTCTATGGGATTTTTTTGGTTGGGCTTGGGTTGGTTGGGACCAGGGCCTGGCTAGGGTAGTGCCTGGGTCAAGGGAAGAGTCATAGCCCCGCTAGGACTCGAGTCAAGAGGGCTGGGGAGGACCGTGAGATTCAAGGAGAAAGCTGCGCAGGTGGGCAGCAGATTGTGCAGACTTTGTGGCTCGGCCAGGGGTTTTGGGGCTGAGGTGGTCTAGGTCCTTAGGGTCATAAGAGGGTGCTCGATGGTCTGGGCAAGAGCTGGAGTGGCTTGGGTCACTGCTGGCACGAGCAAGACATGGAAACGTGAGAGGAGATGGAGTTGAGCGAGGCTGCTGCCACTGGTTCAGTGGGTTTGCTGCTGTTGTCCAGGGGCTTGGGATGGTCTGGGCTTGGGTTAGGCGCGGTCCAGCAAAGGTTAGGGTCATGAGGGGTCAGTGGTTAGATGGCTGGAAGAGTCCTAGGCAACTAGGAAACCCAATTCAACATGGACATGCACTACCAACACACACACGTGCAGAATTTTATGCCGACTTCCAGGAAGATTTTTGTAACGAACCGTACTTTACATACTTAAAATTTGCGGAAAAATTAAAAATTTTCTTAATTGTAAACATTCATACAGTTCGTCACTCAACACTCGTAAAATAAACTCCCAATCATCCGTCACAAATAAAATTTGGATAAAAGAAATTGTCTCAAAATATTTCGCATCCAGATGCTTAAAAGCTCAGAGTATTTTTAAACTTTGCATAAAACGTAAACTTTACGGTCCTCGGGTCTAGCCTGCCACTCAGCCCAAGCCTGCCCCTTGGTCATCACCTCCTGCCTCCTCAACATAGTCACCTGCATCGATCAAGTCTAGTGAGTCTAAAGACTCAACACGTATAAACTGGAATAACGAGTACTGCATAATAAAAATCACATGCACTTTAAAATAGGACATACATAATTTGAAGCTTGAACATATGTACATACAAAACTAGACGTGCCATCAACATAAACTTTCATAAACATACTGCATACATAAACATACATAACTTCATCGTTTTGCGTAGAGGCATGTTTCAAAGCAAGTGACCCATAAAATAATAAACGCCTGATCAGACATACCACAGTACTGGGCCGACAGGGACGTATCCACTGCCACATACATAAGATCCCCGTTCATAATTTAACGGGCTGGTTGGTCCCCGTTCATAATTTAACGCTTTCCAACCATGATCTAACCCGTTCATAATTTAACGGGCGGATTGGTCCCCGTTCATAATTTAACGCTTTCCAATCCTTAACTTTCTTTGGTCACGAGACAATTAGCATACCTCAAAAACTTAAAACACTATCTTTGCACGTCATACATACTTACTTGGCGTTGAGGGATTCATTGGACTTCGATCGGGGTCGTTGCTGCACATACCAACATGAATTCTACGTAACTTGCATAACTTAGACGTAAATGTCATACTTACTCTCAAGTTCAATCGATACTTAGGACGTTCTAACATTTCCCATAACACGACCCTGGATAATACTTGCACTAAACCATAACATCAAACCTCAAACGTGTTATAATATTTTTCCCAAAATATGAAGGACACGGACCCCGTACCTACATCCGTGCATGGGTCCGTGTAGGTACTGGAAGTTGTGTGCGCAGAAAGGAGGAGACACGGACCCCGTGCTGAGGTCCGGGTAGGGGTCCGTGTAGACACTGTAAAAAGACATCGCAAAGGAGGGAGGGGCACGGACCCCGTGCATAGGTCCGTGTGGGGGTCCGTGTACCTACTGTAAAAAGGCACTACGGAAGAACAAAAGGCACGGACCCCGTGTAGAGGTCCGGGTGTGGGTCCGTGTACCTACTGTGAACGCGAACCAACGAAAATTTTGTACATGTTTCGCTTAACTTTCTAGACTCGATTGCACGGACTATGAATCGACACCACGAGCTCATCTTAGGCTACTAATTCAATGACCCAAGCCTAAACAATTGTCCCAAAACAACCCAAAATCACAATCAACCCAACAAACCCGTGAACGAGACTTTTTGACAACAAACGGTTCTATACGACATTGAATCTCCCAAGCGCCTAACGACAAGAAACGAAGCTTCATTATACATCCCAACATCATAATTAATATACCTATACGCAGCAATGATCACCCGTCGATCCCCAACGAAGCCTGCAACATAAAACTTCAAGAACATAATTTACGTAAAAGTCGCAGTTTGAGCAGTCCCACGAAAAACGCCATAACTCACTCAATTTTTGTCCAAAAATTTCGAATCATATATCAAATCGAAGGTATTGAAAAGTTCTACGACTTCGTAGTTAAAAGTTTTCTCAAAATATGCACCGAAAATTCGCAGTTTACACGGGAACAGCAAAAAACGAGTTTTCAGATCTAAAATTTATTCAAAACCGATCTAAATAAATTTCTGCTCAAACGACGAACGTCACACACAAAATTTTACGCATAAAACAACGCAACACATAATATGACCTGATCGATACAGTAAGAACAGATTATACGTGCCTTTTTGATATTTAAAATACCGTACGACGACACCGAAGCGGAGATGGAGCGAGGTTTGATCCGGGACGATTGTGACGCTAAAATTCTTTGAAGAAAATTCACAAAGCTTGCTGGAAAAGTTCAGAGGAGGGGGCGGCTGCTATGGGGAGAAAAACCCTAGAATTTTCTCTCTTAAAAATATAAAATCTGAAACGTAAGGTGAGTGTGTGTGTTTTGTGTGTGTAAAAACGTGTAAGTGTGTGTGAGTGTGTGTAACATGTGTGTGTGTTTTAATTAGGAGAAACTCTAGCTAAATAGACTATTTAAAATACTAATAAAAAGTTAACACACACTAATTTAATCAAACTCTACAATTAAAATAATTACACACCGATTTTAAAAGTTTCAAAATCTTGAATCTCTAAATACACAATAATGCTTTAAAATATTAAAACCTGATAACTTAATAAATTTCCCCATCCTCAACTTAAAATAGAATACCATATTTCAAATGGTCACAATCGTCACCAGTCTCTTCCTCGATCTCGCCTCGAATAATCGCCTGAAACATTAAGCTCGAAAAACTATTATAACGTGCATCACATAAACATAATTAATTTAAAATAATGCATTTTCATAAATTATGCATGGCTAAAGCTCATTTAAAAATAAGTAAATGATCTAATAATTAAATAAATGCATAGGTTATACGTGTACGGAATTTGGGCACTACAGTTCCTCCCCCACTTATAAAAATTTTGTCCTCGAAATTAAGTCTTACCGAACAACTCCGGGTAGCGAAGTCTCATGTCGGCCTCTGACTCCCAAGTGGCTTCCTCCACTGATTGATTCAGCCACTTTACTTTGACCAACTTAGTCGTCTTGTTCCGAAGTCTGCGCTCCTGTCTGTCTAGGATTTGGACTGGTTTCTCCTCATAAGACAGGTCTGGAGTCAACTGTAACGGCTCATAACTCAGAACATGAGAAGGATTAGCCAAATATTTTCTCAGCATCGAGACATGGAACGCATTGTGCACCCCGGCCAGATTCGGCCGAAGGGCTACCCGATAAGCTAGTGTCCCCACTCTGTCCAAAACCTCGAACGGTCCAATAAACCTCGGACTCAACTTGCCTCTTTTTCCAAATCTCATCACACCCTTCATGGGTGCTATCTTGATGAAAACGTGATCACCCGCTGAAAATTCGAGATCTCTCCTCCTCTTATCAGCATAACTCTTCTGACGGCTTTGGGCAGTCTTCATTCTCTCACGAATCTTGACCACCACGTCTGCAGTCTGCTGAACTATCTCTGGACCTAGATCTGATCTCTCACCCACTTCATCCCAATGAACTGGTGATCTGCACTTCCGACCATACAACGCCTCATAGGGAGCCATACCAATAGATGCTTGGAAGCTGTTGTTGTATGTGAACTCCACTAGAGGTAGTCTAGACTCCCATGTTCCCTGAAAATCAATCATGCAAGCTCTTAGCAAGTCTTCTAAAATCTGTATTACTCGCTCAGACTGACCATCTGTCTGCGGGTGAAAAGCTGTACTAAAAAGCAACTTCGTCCCCATAGCTGCATGTAAGCTCTTCCAGAAGGACGATGTAAACCTCGGGTCCCTGTCGGACACAATAGAGACTGGGAAACCATGCAACCGGACGATCTCCCGGATATAAAGATCCGCATACTGTGTCATGGAGAAAGTCGTCTTCACTAGCAGAAAATGCGCTGACTTAGTGAGTCTGTCTACTATAACCCAAATGGAGTTCGATCCTCTGACTGATCTCGGTAATCCAACCACAAAATCCATAGTAATGTTCTCCCACTTCCACTCGGGAATGGGAAGTGGCTTAACCAATCCTACTGGCCTCTGATGTTCAGCTTTTACTTGCTGACAAGTGAGACATTCTGATACAAATCTACGGATGTCTCGCTTCATCCCCGGCCACCAATACAATAACTGTAGGTCTTTGTACATCTTGGTGCCTCCTGGGTGAATGGAATACGGAGATGCGTGTGCCTCTGTCAAAATATCCTGTCTGATCGAACCAACACTAGGCACCCACATTCTACCTCTGTATCTCACAATGCCGTCTGAAACTGTGTATAGCACACTGCCCTTGGCTTCGTCTTTCAGTCTCCATTTCTGTAACTGCTCATCTGAAGACTGACCTGCTCGGATATGGTCTAGCAAATCAGATTTGACTGTCAGATTAGACAGCCTAGGAGCCTTGCCATCGCGATAAATCTCTAGACCAAACTTCTGAATCTCCGACTGTAGTGGTCTCTGAGCTGTCAACTGAGCAACAACTGCCACTTTTCTGCTCAAAGCGTCTACGACAACATTAGCCTTTCCTGGATGGTAGCTAATTTCGCAGTCGTAATCTTTCACAAGTCCTAACCACCATCTTTGTCTCATATTCAGCTCTTTCTGCGTGAAGAAGTATTTGAGACTCTTGTGGTCGGTGAAGATCTGACATTTCTCGCCGTATAAGTAATGTCTCCAAATCTTCAATGCAAAGACAACGGCGGCTAATTCAAGGTCGTGCGTCGGGTAGTTCTTCTCGTGCACCTTTAGCTGTCTGGAAGCATAAGCTATAACTCGACCCTGTTGCATCAACACTGCTCCTAAACCGAGCTTAGATGCATCGGTGTATAACACATAATCTGTAGTAGCCCGAATTCCAAATTGGGTAATTAACGGATTAATGGTGATTAAGAAGGTTTAATGTGTAATTTTGACCGTGGTCATGATCGGACGGACCGAAGATGGTTCGGTAGCACCGAAGAGTTCGGACGATCCGAAGTGTAGGTTCGGTGGATCCGATCATGAGGTGTCAAGAGCCGATGGACACGTGGGAGTTCGGACGTTCCGAAGTGTAGGTTCGGTGGATCCGATCGTGAGGTGTCAAGAGCTGATGGACACGTAGGAGTTCGGACGTTCCGAAGTGGGTTCGGTGGATCCGAACATAGCCTATAAATAGTGCTCGGAATTCCTCATTTTGGATGGCAAATTCTTGAAGTTGTGTCTCCTAGTTGAGAGGTTTGGAAGGTTTCTAGGGTTAGTTGTTGGTCGAGCGATAGCCAAGAGCTGCCAGGATTGGTAGTGTAGCGACGCCTGAGTTACGAGGCAATCGACATCAAAGGGCTGTCGACGGACGAAGGTAAACCCTAAACCTTTGGTAGTACTGGTTTTGCTAGTTGAGCATGGTAGTATTGTTCATTGGGTATGCTTTTGATGCGTAGGCTTGTTCTAGACCTGATTAGCGGTGTTGCGTAAGGCTAGGCTTGCTGTGATAGAGGTACGAAAGTACTATCCGAGATATCCTGGTTGAGTATACATTCTTATATGTGTTGCATGATTATGTGGTGCATTGATATATGTCATATGATGCATGCTATTATGTCACGTTTATTACTGCATGTTGCATTTCATGTTGAACCGTATCTCCTTCGAGATAGCCTTTACTGTTGAGCTGTATCTCTTTCGAGATAAGCTATATCTTGTGGGGCCGCTCAGCCCTGTCTTATCTTGTGGACGCATGGACACCGAGAGTACACAGTGGCCGACGGGTCGGGAGGGCTTCGGTGATCCGGGACATTTTAGGTCCACGTCTGTTCTTGTAGTGGATGCAGTGACCCAGAGGAGTACCGCGCGGCACTATCCACTTGGCGCCTCTAGACTGAGCATTTTGAGATCCTTTGTTACTCCTATTTCTTGACTACCCTGGTATCATATCATAGCATGTGCATTTCATATAGGTTTGTATACTCATGCTTTTGTACTGGGCGTTCTTATCGCTCACGTCCTCGGTTTTGTTTATCTTGGACACCCCATTCCCACGGGGCAGGCCTCAGGTTGGATGGCTCAGGAGGAGGAGGAGGACGTTGAGTAGCTGGTTGGTTTAGTATTTCGGTATCTTTTTGTTTCGATATGGTTGTACCGTATATTTCAGTTTAGTTGAGTTGTTCTGGATTTTCGATTGAGTTGTATAACTATCGTTTGGTGTCAGTTTTCCGCTGTTATCTCTGATTATTATTAATTAAGTTAAGTGCATGCTTAGTTCTTCATTAGTAGGTGATTCTGGAACGGGTCACTACATAATCTCCTTGCCCTGATGGCATGGCTAACACCGGTGCTGAAATGAGAGCTTGCTTCAAAGTGTCGAAGCCCTTTCGACATTCATCACTCCACACAAATTTAGCATTCTTCTTGATGAGTGAAGTGAGCGGCATCGCTATGGATGAAAATCCCTTAATAAACTTACGGTAGTAGCCTGCTAAACCCAAAAAGCTGCGGATTTCAGATGCATTCTTTGGCTCAACCCATTCCTTGACAGCCGCTACTTTCGCTGGATCCACCTCGATTCCACTGCTAGATACTATATGCCCCAAAAATGCTACCTTTTCTAACCAAAATTCACACTTACTGAATTTCGCAAATAACTTGCGACTCTGCAATGTCTGTAATACTGTCCTCAAGTGCTGGTTGTGCTCCTCATGGCTCTTCGAGTATATTAGAATGTCGTCAATGAATACTATGACGAATTGATCGAGGAACGGCTGAAATACTCGGTTCATGAGATCCATGAAAATTGCTGGGGCATTTGTCAGACCGAATGGCATTACTAAGAACTCGAAATGCCCATACCTGGTCCTGAAGGCCGTCTTGTGAACATCTGCATCCTTAACCTTCAGCTGGGGATACCCTGATCGAAGATCTATCTTAGAGAAAACTGTAGCTCCCTGCAATTGATCAAACAAGTCTTCGATTCTTGGAAGTGGGTACTTATTCTTGATCGTTACCTTGTTCAGCTCTCGGTAATCGATGCACAGCCTCATGCTCCCATCCTTCTTCTTTACAAAGAGCACTGGTGCGCCCCACAGTGAGAAACTAGGGCGGATAAATCCTTTGTCGAGGAGCTCCTGAATCTGCTGCTTGAGCTCTGACATCTCAGCTGGAGCTAATCGGTACGGTGCCTTAGAGATTTGCGCTGTGCCTGGCACGAGATCGATTGAAAACTCCACCTCTCTCTCTGGTGGAACTCCGGTGACGTCATCGGGAAAGACGTCTGGAAATTCTTTGACTACAGGTACCTCCGATAAAGATGGAGCGGGCACGTCAGGTGCTGAAATAATACTAGCCAAGAAGGCCTGACATCCCTTGGAGATCAACCTCTTCGCCTGCATGCACGAAATCATGCGAGGAAAGCTTCTCCATCTGGCTGGCTCAAAAAGAAATTGCTCCATGCCCGGCGGTCTAACCAAAACTGACCTCTTCTGAAAATCTATCAGAACTCTATTCTTAGTCAGCCAGTCCATGCCCAAGATAATGTCGAACTCTGGCATCGGCAATAGGATTAAATCTGCATATACCAGGTGGCCATGCAGTTCTAGATCGATATCTCTGATCACACTGGTAGCCAACAGCTCTTCCCCTGACGGGACTGTCACTGAAAAGTTCACGTCTAGGCCTATGGACTTGAGGTCCAAATGATTAGCAAACGTCTCCGATATGAAGGAGTGGGTGGCTCCTGAGTCTATTAGTGCAGTTGTGGATAGCCTCTTAATGAAAATGTTCCCTGAGATGCGTTAGCACGACAAACTAGCTTATAACCCAATTATTCTACCATAAACCTTAAGCAACCAAAAGACGCCCAATAATCCAACTAAAACACTAGTAATCCCGATTAAAATTAAACAGGCCATGCAAGGAATTTAATACTGAGCTTAGGTAGAAAAGTTTACCGGTAAGTAAAGTAGTGTCTGGGTCTGCTTCTTGAGCATGCATGGCGAATACCCTGCCCTGGGTTGGTTGCTTCCACTGTGGGCATTCTTTCAGCATGTGGTCCGTAGCTCCACATTTAAAACACTTGCCTGACCCGTAAAGGCACTGTCCCGGATGCTGGCGGTTGCATTTTGGACACACTGGAAAAACAACTGGCCTTTGTGGCGCCCCTTGCGGCTGAATGGGACCCTTGCCCTTAGGTGGTCCCTGAAAAAGTTTCTTTCCTGGCGGCCCCTGATACGGTTTCTTGAAGTGGGGTCGCTGGTTCTGCTGCTGATGGTGTGGCTGCGGTGGAGCCTGATAGGGCCTCTTGCCCTGCCTGTCCGCCTCAATATCCCGCTGGTCTTGCTCTACAGCCAGAGCTCTAGAGACAACAACTGCATAAGAAGTAGGGCCAGCTACCCTCACATCACGGCGCAAGACGGGCCGCAAACCATTCAGAAAATGCCTCAGTTTTGCTTGGGCATCATTCGCAATGAGGGGTACGAAGTGAAACCCCCTCTCAAACTTTCTCACAAACTCTGCCACGCTACTGTCTCCTTGTCGCAGCGTCATAAACTCATTGGTGAGTCTGGTTTGTACTTCTTCAGTGAAGTACTTGGAGTAGAAGACTTCCTTGAAACCATTCCAAGGCAGTACTTGCAGATTAACCGCCACGGACGCGCTCTCCCACCATAACCTGGCGTCCCCAGTCAATAAGAAGATGGCACAACGGACCCTGTCAGCGTCCGTCAGCTCCATGAAGTCAAATATCACCTCGATGGACTTGATCCATCCCTCAGCCACCATCGGGTCAGTAGTACCTGAAAACTCCTTCGGGCTCATCCCCCGGAACCTCTCATATACTGCCTCCGGTCTAGGCCTCCCCTCGGGGCCTGCAACAGTCTGGTTCCTCGCAAATTGTGCGAAGAATTGCGTCATGCCAGCAAGCATCTGTGCTTGCATATCTGGCGGTGGCGGTGGTGGGGGATTGGCCCTCTCCTCATCTCGACGCTCTCTGTTCTCATCCCTTGTTTCACGGTCGATCACACGTCTAGGAGGCATACTGTTCCAATAAATTACCCAACACGTAAACCCAACATGCATGAATATAATACCAATATCATAAGATGCACGAAATTTTGAACTTTGAACATAAACATGCTGAAATCATGACCTAATGCATAGTACATAGCATAACTCAAAACTTTAAAACTTACAGACTTGAGGTGTGACTTCGAGAGCTTCTTGCGACTGGCAGTAGGCGTAACCCTTTACAAGAACACCGCTCTGATACCAACTGTAACGAACCGTAATTTACATACTTAAAATTTGCGGAAAAATTAAAAATTTTCTTAATTGTAAATATTCATACGGTTCGTCACTCAACACTCGTAAAATAAACTCCCAATCATCCGTCACAAATAAAATTTGGATAAAAGAAATTGTCTCAAAATATTTCGCATCCAGATGCTTAAAAGCTCAGAGTATTTTTAAACTTTGCATAAAACGTAAACTTTGCGGTCCTCGGGTCTAGCCTGCCACTCAGCCCAAGCCTGCCCCTTGGTCATCACCTCCTGCCTCCTCAACATAGTCACCTGCATCGATCAAGTCTAGTGAGTCTAAAGACTCAACACGTATAAACTGGAATAACGAGTACTGCATAATAAAAATCACATGCACTTTAAAATAGGACATACATAATTTGAAGCTTGAACATACGTACATACAAAACTAGACGTGCCATCAACATAAACTTTCATAAACATACTGCATACATAAACATACATAACTTCATCGTTTTGCGTAGAGGCATGTTTCAAAGCAAGTGACCCATAACATAATAAACGCCTGATCAGACATACCACAGTACTGGGCCGACAGGGACGTATCCACTGCCACATACATAAGATCCCCGTTCATAATTTAACGGGCTGGTTGGTCCCCGTTCATAATTTAACGCTTTCCAACCATGATCTAACCCGTTCATAATTTAACGGGCGGATTGGTCCCCGTTCATAATTTAACGCTTTCCAATCCTTAACTTTCTTTGGTCACGAGACAATCAGCATACCTCAAAAACTTAAAATACTATCTTTGCACGTCATACATACTTACTTGGCGTTGAGGGATTCATTGGACTTCGATCGGGGTCGTTGCTGCACATACCAACATGAATTCACCTACGTAACTTGCATAACTTAGACGTAAATGTCATACTTACTCTCAAGTTCAATCGATACTTAGGACGTTCTAACATTTCCCATAACACGACCCTGGATAATACTTGCACTAAACCATAACATCAAACCTCAAACGTGTTATAATATTTTTCCCAAAATATGAAGGACACGGACCCCGTACCTACATCCGTGCATGGGTCCGTGTAGGTACTGGAAGTTGTGTGCGCAGAAAGGAGGAGACACGGACCCCGTGCTGAGGTCCGGGGTAGGGGTCCGTGTAGACACTGTAAAAAGAAATCGCAAAGGAGGGAGGGGCACGGACCCCGTGCATAGGTCCGTGTGGGGGTCCGTGTACCTACTGTAAAAAGGCACTACGGAAGAACAAAAGGCACGGACCCCGTGTAGAGGTCCGGGTGTGGGTCCGTGTACCTACTGTGAACGCGAACCAACGAAAATTTTGTACATGTTTCGCTTAACTTTCTAGACTCGATTGCACGGACTATGAATCGACACCACGAGCTCATCTTAGGCTACTAATTCAATGACCCAAGCCTAAACAATTGTCCCAAAACAACCCAAAATCACAATCAACCCAACAAACCCGTGAACGAGACTTTTTGACAACAAACGGTTCTATACGACATTGAATCTCCCAAGCGCCTAACGACAAGAAATGAAGCTTCATTATACATCCCAACATCATAATTAATATACCTATACGCAGCAATGATCACCCGTCGATCCCCAACGAAGCCTGCAACATAAAACTTCAAGAACATAATTTACGTAAAAGTCGCAGTTTGAGCAGTCCCACGAAAAACGCCATAACTCACTCAATTGTTGTCCAAAAATTTCGAATCATATATCAAATCGAAGGTATCAAAAAGTTCTACGACTTCGTAGTTAAAAGTTTTCTCAAAATATGCACCGAAAATTCGCAGTTTACACGGGAACAGCAAAAAACGAGTTTTCAGATCTAAAATTTATTCAAAACCGATCTAAATAAATTTCTGCTCAAACGACGAACGTCACACACAAAATTTTACGCATAAAACAATGCAACACATAATATGACCTGATCGATACAGAAAGAACAGATTATACGTGCCATTTTTATATTTAAAATACCGTACGACGACACCGAAGCGGAGATGGAGCGAGGTTTGATCCGGGACGATTGTGACGCTAAAATTCTTTGAAGAAAATTCACAAAGCTTGCTGGAAAAGTTCAGAGGAGGGGGCGGCTGCTATGGGGAGAAAAACCCTAGAATTTTCTCTCTTAAAAATATAAAATCTGAAACGTAAGGTGAGTGTGTGTGTTTTGTGTGTGTAAAAACGTGTAAGTGTGTGTGAGTGTGTGTAACATGTGTGTGTGTTTTAATTAGGAGAAACTCTAGCTAAATAGACTATTTAAAATACTAATAAAAAGTTAACACACACTAATTTAATCAAACTCTACAATTAAAATAATTACACACCAATTTTAAAAGTTTCAAACTCTTGAATCTCTAAATACACAATAATGCTTTAAAATATTAAAACTTGATAACTTAATAAATTTCCCCATCCTCAACTTAAAATAGAATACCATATTTTAAATGGTCACAATCGTCACCGGTCTCTTCCTCGATCTCGCCTCGAATAATCGCCTGAAACATTAAGCTCGAAAAACTATTATAACATGCATCACATAAACATAATTAATTTAAAATAATGCATTTTCATAAATTATGCATGGCTAAAGCTCATTTAAAAATAAGTAAATGATCTAATAATTAAATAAATGCATAGGTTATACGTGTACGGAATTTGGGCACTACAATTTTGATCGGGCCAGGGCTTGTTTTTCGGGCTGGAGTAGGATCCCTAGATGGGTTGGCTAGGTTTTGGTTCAAGGCGGCTCGGGCGTGGCTCGAGAAAATTAGGAGATGGCTCGGTGTGTTCGATAAGGTGTCAAAAACGAAAATAATAAAGCTAAAATTAATCCAAGGGTCCACCGGGGTGGCTCACAACATGGAAGGGTAGGATAAATCATAAAAATGCTATGTTAAAATTTTGGGATCAAAATAACGAGTTTTGGATTTATTCAGAATTTAATCGCCGCGCGAAACGCTAATTAACGAGTTAATTGAAAAGCCTAGTTTTAAGCTTTATAAAATTATGAAAAATTAGGTTTAAGCTTAAATAATTATTATAAGTCTAATTTTTTAATTTAAGAATTTTATATGAAAGTTTGGTTTAATTCGAGATTAAAACGCATTAAAACGTTATATTTAGTGATAAATCTAAAAGTCATCGAATTATGCTAAATAAAAATTATGGAAAAATTCATGTAAGCTTAAATAATTATTTGGGACATTTTAGAGCCAAGAAATCAAGAAAAAAGTCGAAATCGTAAAATGTCGAGTCCAGGGGTAAAACGGTACTTCTTACACCTAAAAATTTGTAAAGGTCATGGCAGTGCCCTAAATGCTTGTTTTTATGAAATTACGATTATTTTTGAATGTTATGAATTGTTCATGATTAAAATATGATTTTTTAATGTCTAAATGATTTTTATGATTTAAGAAGACATTTAAAATACATGTTGCATGCTTGGTTTCGAAAATGAAAAATGTAAATATTATTCATGATTTTTCTAAGTGATGTGAATGAAAAAAAAAGTGTTGAAGGATGTGAAGTGATTGTGACTAATTCGTTAATGATGGCGACGTCGTTAGGGTTATGGTCCCAGTGGGAGCCCGACGACCGTGTTTCCATCATTGCGAATATGTGGCAAAACGGATATGTGGTAACGTTTTTGTGGTAACGGAAGAATGGGAATATCGTGAGGGGAAAATGCCCCAGAGGGAGCCCATTTATGGGAAAAGGCCCTCAGAGGGAGCCCCGACGATCGTATTTCTGTTCGAATCATGATAGGCCAGGGCCCAGTTGACCGGTGAGAGTGTTGCTGGTGTCCCCTTGCCGCCCAGTACTGTGGTTATACGTAGATGGATCCATCGACCCTCATGATCATGATCAGAAAAGTCACAATTAACGATCTGAATTCCACAAAAAGAAAAGGAAAAGGAAAAGGAAAAGGAAAAATGTTTATGATCATGAAAAATGTTTTATATCATGTCATGTTGAGAAAAAGGAAAAAGGTTAAGGTTTATGAAATGCATCATGAAAATATTTATGAAAATGCTTATTTTCAAGTTTATGCATATTCATGAAAACGATATTTTAAGTACAAATATTTTTCACTGTTATATGTTGACTGTATTACGTATTACTCGTTATAAAGATTATGGTGTGTTGAGTCTTTAGACTCACTAGGTGTGATGGATGCAGGTGAGGACGAGGGAGGACTTGACGGATGATTAGACTGGACTGATGGCGCACACAACCCGAGGACCAGCGCTTCTATTATTCCGCATTATGACTTTTGACTCACGCTTTATGATTAAAGATTTTTAAGACAATTTACTTATGTTTTTGAGAGATTTTTGAGAGGTTTAGTATGTGCTATACTTTTCAAATTTATTACTTTTTAGGTTTGGTAAACATGCGACGATTTTATTTTATGACCATTGCACTTGATTTTCAAAATGCTAGATGGTTGGTATTTTATTTTAAGGGTTAAAATATTTTATAAAAATATTTTAGTGAAAGCCGAAAATTTTAGAGAAAGGAAAAAAAATTCTATTACTTTTAAAGCAATAAAAAGAGCAGGACGTTTCAGTTGGTATCAGAGCAATGGTTCTGTAAAGGGTTGTGCCACCATCAGCGCCGGGAAGATCAGTCGTCAAGCCTCAAACTTGTAAGTTTACATGCTTTATATGATTTTATGATGTTACCTGCATAAGTACATGAATTATATGTTCACGTCACATGTTTAATAGCTTCATGATAATATATGACTTACATGCTCTAGAATTTTTATACGTGATACGATATGAAATAAGAAATTATTTGATTTCAACGCATGTTGGCTTTGTGGTGGAATTGACTATGTTGATTTTTGGGTTTTAGTATTGACGTTTTACTTTTTGGGCTATAAGTTAATCACGAATATTATGAATGCTTTGGGACACGTAGATTTTCTAAGAAAATATTTATGATTCATGGTTACTAGTTGAATTAATTTTTGGGAATTAGACGTAAGGAATAATGATTCGAGGATTTGCAACGACTTTGAGATTATAGAAAAGTATAATTTGGGATTGTAAGTTTGATGCAAGGTCAAGATTGGGTATAGGAATTGATTTTTGGGTAAATAAGTTTAAAGTTATCGAAATTATGTTATGGGAAACCTGTAAAAAGGAAATTAAGAATGCCAAAAAAATTCATGGGTTAATCGTAGGATTTTCGAAATTAAGGATCAATTAGGATATTTTTGAGGAAATTAAGAATTTATTTTGCAAATATTAAGGAATTTGGAGACTAGTTTAGCAATAAGTGCGAATTGAATGTGTTATATGGTAAGAATTTTGATGATTTAAACTTTTAAGAATATGTAGAACCTTGGGATATCTTGGTTTTAGTATTATACGAAATTTTAATCAAGGGTTTTTAAGGATGAATCGATATTAGGCTTGAAAATTTTAAGCGTTAGCGGATGTGTTTGGGATTTTAAGATTGACATATGATGAGTTGATGAATATTTGGATATAAAATAAGAAAAGTAACATACGATAAGCGTGGTCACCCATCTTTTAATATTGGGAATCGTAAGAAAAATTGAAATTCGAGGTTATAATAGTAACGGTACTTAGTCTTTATGGGTCTTTTTAAGTTGCGATTTGAAAATAAGGATTTAGAAGAAAAATTTAATTGAGATCAAGGGGACGTAAAGACCTAAAATTTAAGTTTTATCAGAGTAGCGCAGCGGAAGCGTGGATTTTTGGGATACTAGAACTAAGCCTAAACTTTTAATTATCGAGGATAAGCGAATTTCGAGGACGAAATTCAATTTAAGGGGGGAAGATTGTAACGCCCCGAAAATTTAAAGGTCCACGCGAACCACATGCATTTAAATATTAAATTCTGCTGTATTTTAATTAAATGTTTTAGTTGCATTAATTAATTATGTGGTGCATATTGACATGT
The DNA here is from genome assembly GCF_022965805.1 of Primulina eburnea. Taxonomy (NCBI): domain Eukaryota; kingdom Viridiplantae; phylum Streptophyta; class Magnoliopsida; order Lamiales; family Gesneriaceae; genus Primulina; species Primulina eburnea. The sequence continues at coordinate 19,409,679 of NC_133113.1, forward strand.
TTAAAAACATATTTTCTACGTTGTTGCATTAAAAATGTATTTTTAAAGGTTATTCGAGTTGCGATCGAGGAACGGAGACCGAGTGCTGAAAAATAGAAAATGTTTTTATTAAATAATTGTTTTTAATTATTTAAAAATATGGTTGATGCTTTTTATTATTTTTGAAAATAAGGGGTTTTGAGGTGATTTTATACGCCGAGACGTAAATTTTATCGGTGTTGGGTTTTCAACAAAAATACGAATGTTTTGACAACCCGGCTAATAAATTCACAAAATTATATAAACAAAACTATTTTTAAAATTCTAATTAAGCACTAATGGGCCTAAATTATCTACTTAATGGGCCTAAGCTTAATTAAAGATTAATTAACTATAAATATATTGTAAACCCCATCCCAAACCCTTGAATTTACACGCCACTTTCAGAATTATTTCACCAAAGTTTTCCCTCAAGGACACGGCACACACTCACCAAAAGTTGATAGGAAATTTTGAAAGTTTGAAGGTTTCAAGGAACTTCTAGCCAAGGTCGTTCGTCGCCGTTCTTCAATCGCCAACGGTTTTCGTGCGTAAAATACGCAAAGGCACGCCTATATTCTTTCCTTCAAACATCTATCACACCATAGTATTTATTTAATTGTGTTTTGCATGAAAAATAAGGGAAACTTGGTTATATTTTCGTTTTTGCATCAAGAAGGGTTTTTAAATCATGTATGTTGATCCAAAATTTATGTTTAACATGATCCTAAGGGGCTGCCATGATTAGGTAAGATTTAAGGATGGTTTTACATGAAATATAAAGTCCTAGGATCACACCTAATACGTTGCAAAACAAGTAAACTACAGTTGGAACCAACTTGCTGTCCTAGTGTTGAAGGGTTCGGTTCTATGGGATTTTGCTGGCTGGGCTTGGGTTGGTTGGGACCAGGGCCTGGCTAGGGTAGTGCCTGGGTCAAGGGAAGAGTCCTAGCCCCGCTAGGACTCGAGTCAAGAGGGCTGGGGAGGAGTCCTAGCAAGCTAGGACTCCAACCCGTGAGATTCAAGGAGAAAGCTGCGCAGGTGGGCAGCAGATTGTGCAGACTTTGTGGCTCGGCCATGGGCTTTGGGGCTGAGCTGGTCTAGGTCCTTAGGGTCATTAGAGGGTGCACGATGGTCTGGGCAGGGGCTGGAGTGGCTTAGGTCACTGCTGGCACGAGCAAGACATGGAAACATGAGAGGAGATGGAGTTGAGCGAGGCTGCTGCCACTGGTTCAGTGGTTTGCTGCTGTTGTCTAGGGGCTTGGGATGGTCTGGGCTTGGGTTAGGCGCGGTCCAGGGAAGGGTAGGGTCATGAGGGGTCAGTGGTTAGATGGCTGGAAGAGTCCTAGGCAACTAGGAAACCCAATTCAACATGGACACTACCAACACACACACGTGCAGAATTTTATGGCGACTTCCAGGAAGATTTTGATCGGGCCAGGGCTTGTTTTTCGGGCTGGGCTTAGACAGTAGGGTCCCTAGATGGGTTGGCTAGGTTTTGGTTCAAGGCAGCTCGGGCGTGGCTCGAGAAAATTAGGAGATGGCTCGGTGTGTTCGATAAGGTGTCAAAAACGAAAATAATAAAGCTAAAATTAATCCAAGGGTCCACGGGGGTGGCTCACGACATGGAAGGGTAGGATAAATCATAAAAATGCTATGTTAAAATTTTGGGATCAAAATAACGAGTTTTGGATTTATTCAGAATTTAATCGCCGCGCGAAACGCTAATTAACGAGTTAATTTAAAAGCCTAGTTTTAAGCTTTATAAAATTATGAAAAATTAGGTTTAAGCTTAAATAATTATTATAAGTATAATTTTTTAATTTGGGAATTTTATATGAAAGTTTGGTTTAATTCGGGATTAAAACGCATTAAAACGTTATATTTAATGATAAATATAAAAGTCATCGAATTAATGCTAAATAAAAATTAATGAAAAATTCATGTAAGCTTAAATAATTATTTGGGACATTTTAGAGTCAATAAATCAAGAAAAAAGTCGAAATCCTAAAATGTCGAGTCCAGGGGTAAAACGGTCTTTTTACACCTAAAAATTTGTAAAGGTCATGGCAGTGCCCTAAATGCTGTTTTTATGAAATTACGATTATTTTTTAATGTTATGAATTGTTCATGATTAAAATATGATTTTTTAATGTCTAAATGATTTTTATGATATAAGAAGACATTTAAAATACATGTTGCATGCTTGGTTTCGAAAATGAAAAATGTAAATATTATTCATGATTTTTCTAAGTGATGTGAATGAAAAAAAAGTGTTGAAGGATGTGAAGTGATTGTGACTAATTCGTTAATGTTGGCGACGTCGTGAGGGTTATGGTCCCAGTGGGAGCCCGACGACCGTGTTTCCATCATTGCGAATGTGGCAAAACGGATATGTGGTAACGGTTTTGTGGTAACGGAAGAATGAGAATATCGTGAGGGAAAAAGGCCCCAGTGGGAGCCCATTTATGAGAAAAGGCCCCAGAGGGAGCCCCGGCGATCGTATTTCTGTTCGAATCATGATAGGCCAGGGCCCAGTTGACCGGTGAGAGTGTTGCTGGTGTCCCCGCCGCCCAGTACTGTGGTTATACGTAGATGGATCCATCGACCCTCATGATCATGATCAAGCAAGTCACAATTAACGATCTGAATTCAACAAAAGGAAAAGGAAAAGGAAAAGGAAAAATGTTTATGATCATGAAAAATGTTTTATGTCATGTCATGTTGAGGAAAAAAGAAAAACGTTAAGGTTTATGAAATGCATCATGAAAATATTTATGAAAATGTTTATGTTCAAGTTTATGCATTTTCATGAAAACGATATTTTAAGTACAAATATTTTTCACTGTTATATGTGAAAGGGGATCGGTTACGGTGACCGGAAGCGCAACGGAATTTTAAAAATCGAATTTTTGCATGTAATTTTCGGCCACCTCAATAATTTGTGCAACAAATACAATAAAACACAAAATGACATTCATAGTGTGTTTTGAATTTTACCTATCAATCTCAAGAGATTGATGATGGCACCAACCAAGTTGTAAACAACTTGGCTCTTGAAAAGGATGACAATCTACAAGCTTCCTCCTTACTCCAAAATTAGGCCCACCACCAACTAGCTAGAATCCTTCTTATTTTGCACTAGAAAAATAAGAAGATTTTTCAAAGAGAAGAGATGAATTCCTCAACAACTTGAAGAACAAAAGGAGAGAAAAATTTTGGGAGAGAATGTATGTAGAATTTCGGCCATAGTGATGCAAAATGAGGGGAAGGGAGACTTGTCTTGGTAGTGGAAAAAGTAGAAATCACTTTTTGCATGCCATGGCTTGAAAACTCAAAAAGTAGTCTCCCAACCTTTCACCTCCCATGCATGCATATTATATGGTTTTTTACAAATTAAAAACCATGGACTAAATTTAATTATCTCAAACATATTTTAGACTAATTAAACTTTACTTGAATTTACCCAAGTCTCACTAGTTAAATAATTAATTTAAATTGAGCTCTACAGGACTCAATATAATTTAATTAATTCAACACTTGAATTAATTTAATTATTTTGACTCTACTAGGTCCACTAGTGTTTAATTAATTCAACACTTGAATTAATTTATTTAGTCCATAATAATGTTTATGAAAATCACAATTTTCAAATACATTATTCACTTGGCCAACTTTTAATTTAGGAACACTTCCATAAATCAAAATTTACATTTCTCTCATAGAAGTCATACTTCTATTTTTCTTTACGCTTATAAACTCATTTATAAGCCGTTCAACACATTGAACTATTTTCTCCTTTATAGAAGTCATACTTCTAATTTTCCTTACACTTATAAACTCCTTTATAAGCCGTTCAACACATTGAACTATTTTACTTCTCAACGGGATCTAGAAAGCTAGTACTTGTGTGGCCCTCAATGGTTTATTGATACAACTAGCCGTGGGTTCACATCTCCATGTGATTCGGATTAAACATTTCCTTATATGAGCATACCCCAATTGCTCCATTCTTATTTATCAACTCCTTGATAATAAGAACGCCAGAACTCAAGTCTGATAGTACCCAACCAATCATGTTAAACGCCTAGCAGCATCGCTTACATGATTCCCTAGGTATCAAATGATAGTGCCTGCAAGAACCATTCAATTATGGTTAGCGTACAGTACGGTCCCTTCAACTCATATATCCTGACCGATTCGACAACCATTGGTTTATCGAGAGTTGTCAATGAATCGATACTATGTGTCATGTCGTAGTTGCATCGATGGTGTAATCTATGAAACCCCTTTCATAATTACCATCATACTCTGGCCAGAGATTTCAACCTACATACACATGATAACACATAGGATATTCATATCCGAAGGTAAGCGGTGAATCCCCGACTACAATGCATCGACTCCTATATGTTTCGACATGACACCCAACCTTGCCACCTGATAACCCTATAAGAGTCGGTAAACAAGTCAAAGTGAAACGCTAGCACATAGAGTCTCAATGTTGTCCCGGGTCATAAGAACTAATGGTGTACAACCATAAACTAGGACTTTTCCACTCGATAAGTGAGAACCACTTGGAAAGTCCTTTATGGAGGGTTGTTCAGTGCACTCTACAAGGAGCACCTATCTGCATGTTCGGACATCACAATGTCCCCTACCAATGAAACATGGTACTCACATCGCAGATACTAGTCTCGAACTCGAGCGGCCTATATCCTTCTTAGTGGCGGCTGAATCGACTAGGAACCGTTTAGAATATACAGTATTCCAAATATGAGTTTCATGATACTCATCATATGAGCATCTCATATTCTTTCTGCTATTTGTATATTCAAGGGCTTTATCTATGCAACTAGCATGGGTATACAGATAAAGATTTGCTAAAACAATAATTTCAAATATTATTAAAATAAAGATTGCTTATACATAGAGTTTCATTGTGAACACTCGGCCAACACTTGGCTCGACGGGCACCTACTCTAACAATCTCCTTTTCCCACAATCTCTCACAAGATGTGGTACTTTCTCAATACATGTTTGGATTTCTGATGAGACCTTGGCTCCTTTGCTTGAGCTAAAGCTCCCGTGTTGTCACACAACACCGGGATATGAGCAACTCCATTAGGAATGACGTCCAACTCTTAAACGAAATTCCTTATCCAAACAGCCTCCCTTGCTGCATCTGATGCAGCAATGTATTCGGCCTCTGTGCTGGAATCCGCAGTATTGTCTTGCTTGGAACTCTTCCAAGAGATAGCAGCACCTTTGAGCATGAATACTGTAGTGACCCGTTCCAGAATCACCTACTAATTGAAAACTAAGCATGCAATTAACTTAATAATTACTAATCAGAGATAATAGCGGAAACAACTAACAAATGATAGTTATACAACCCAAACGAACTCTAGAACAACTCAAAATAAGGTAAAGAATATCTGGTACAACCATATCGAATCAAATGATACCGAAACTAAACCAACCGGCTACTCAACGTCCTCCTCCTGCTCCTCCGGAACCATCCAACCTGAGACCTGCCCCGTGGGAATGGGGTGTCCAAGATAAACAAAACCGAGGACGTGAGCGATAAGAACGCCCAGTACAAAAGTATGAGTATACAGACCTATATGAAATGCACATGCTATGATCATGATACCGGGGTAGTCAAGAAACAGGAGTCACAAAAGGATCTCAACAATGCTCAGTCTAGAGGCGCCAAGTGGATAGTGCCGCGCGGTCCAACCTCTGGGTCACTGCATCCACTACAAGACAGACGTGGACCTAAAATGTCCCGGACCACCGAAGCCCTCCCGACCCGTCGGCCACTGTGTACTCTCGGTGTCCATGCGTCCACAAGACAGGGCTGAGCGGCCCCAAGATATAGCTTATCTCGAAAGAGATACAGCTCAACAGCAAAGGCTATCTCGAAGGAGATACGGCTCAACATGAAATGCAATATGCATCATAACTCGTGACATAATAGCATGCATCATATGACATATAACAATGCAACAGATAATCATGCAACACATATATGAATGTATACTCAACCAGGATATCTCGGATAGTACTTTCGTACCTCTATCACTGCAATCCTAATCCACTGGAACAACCAGACAACAGGTCTAATCCAAGCCTATTCATCAAAAGCATACCCAATGAACAATACTACCATGCTCGGCTAGCAAAACCAGTACTCCCTAGTACTACCAAAGGTTTAGGGTTTACCTTCGTCCGTCGACAGCCCTTTGATGTCGATTGCCTCGAAACTCAGGCGTCGCTATGCTACCACTCCTGGCAGCTCCCGGCTATCGCTCGACCAACAATTAATTCCTAGAAACCTTCCAAACTCTCCAAAATGAGAGAAAACTCAAGAAATTGGCAAGTAAAAATGAGGAAATCCGAGCACTATTTATAGGCCATGTTCGGATCGTCCGAACCCTCTTCGGAACGTCCGAACTCCTACGTGTCCATCGGCTCTTGACAGCTCATGATCGGATCCTCCGATCATACACTTCGGACCGTCCGAACGTGCATGAAAACTGACGTGTCGATCCACTCTTGACACCTCATGTTCGGATCCACCGAACCTACTTCGGATCGTCCGAACTCTTCGGTGCTTCCGAACCATCTTCAGACCTTCCGATCATGATTAATCACCATTAATCCGTTAATTACCCAATTCGGCATTCGGGCTACTACATTCTCCCCCCCTTAAAAGATTTCGTCCTCGAAATCAGGCTTAGAGAATGAACAAAACGAAATAACAACATCGTTATTATATCTCAATTGTTGTTGAATACAACTGATATCTCGATTACAATTGAAAAACACAAACATATACAAAGCACAACTCAAAAGAGCTCTGGATGCTCTGAACGCATACGACTCTCTAACTCCCAAGTGGCTTCTTCAGTGCCTCTGCGCTGCCACTGTACTAAGACAAGAGGAATGATCTTATTCCGCAACACCTTGTCTTTGCGATCGAGAATCTGAACTGGTCGCTCCACGTAAGACAAATCTGATTCAAGTTGAACTTCAGAGGGATGCAAGATGTGAGACTCATCTGCTACGTATCGTCTCAACAAAGATACGTGGAACACATCATGAATACCGGACAAATACGGAGGTAATGCTAACCTGTAAGCTAAATCTCCCACACATTCTAGAATCTCAAAAGGACCAATGAATCTCGGAGATAGCTTACCCTTGAGACCAAATCTCAAAATCCTGCGAAAAGGCGAAACTCGGAGAAACACTTTCTCACCTGGCTGAAAATAAAGAGGTCGCCGCTTGGTGTTCGCATAACTAGCCTGTCGATCCTGGCAATCTTAATCCGCTTCTTGATTACTGCAACTTTATCAATAGCCTGCTGGACTAACTCCGGTCCCTCAACATGTCGTTCACCAACTTCGTCCCAGAATAAAGGAGTACGACAACGTCGCCCATACAACGCCTCAAATGGTGCCATACCAATACTACGATGGTAGCTGTTGTTGTACGCGAACTCAATCAAAGGCAAATGATCCTGCCAAGCGGGTCCGAAATCCATAACACAGGCTCGCAACATATCCTCAAGCGTACGGATAGTCCTCTCTGACTGACCGTCAGTCTCCGGATGATAAGCAGTACTCAGACTCAGTGTAGTACCCAAAACTGACTGGAAACTACCCCAAAACCGTGAGGTAAAACGAGGATCTCTGTCACTGACAATACTGACAGGCACTCCATGCAAACGTACAATCTCCTGAATGTACAATCGAGCCATACGATCGAAAGTGAAATCCCGGTTATAAGACAGAAAATGAGCAGACTTGGTGAGTCGATCCACCACTACCCAAATAGCGTCACTATTCCTCGACGATAATGGCAAGTGAGTAATGAAATCCATCGCGATATGCTCCCACTTCCATTCAGGAATAGGTAGATTCAACAATAATCCTCCAGGTCGACGGTGCTCTGCCTTAACCTGTTGACAAACAAGACACTTGGAAACAAACTGATAAACACTGCGCTTCATCCCTTTCCACCAAAATCGTGTCCTCAAGTCTTTATACATCTTATTACTTCCTGGATGAATACTCAACTTACTTCGATGAGCATGAGATAAGATCTCCTCCCTCAAAGTATCATCTTCTGGTACTACAACTCGATTAGACAAACACAGAAGACCATTAGACTGATAATGGAAACCGCTATCTCCACCCGCTAACCGAGCTAATCTCTGAGTCTTGAGATCAGACATCTGAGCATCTCGAATCCGAGCGAACAAGGCTGGCTCAGATAAAATGGTAGCAACACGAATGCTCTCCATACCTTTCCGATGTTTGAAATTAAATCCCAACGAACAACAATCCTGAATAGTACTAATCATAGCACTGGTCTGAAGTGCAGAAACTCTCACTTTGCGACTAAGAGCATCAGCTGTGAGATTTGCAGATCCTGGATGGTACTTGATCTCGCAGTCATAATCTTTCAGCAAATCCATCCAACGACGTTGCCTCATGTTCAACTCAGCCTGAGTGAACAGATATTTCAGACTCTTATGATCAGTAAAGATTTCAAACTTAACCCCGTACAAGTAATGACGCCAAATCTTCAGCGCGAACACAATAGCTGCCAACTCTAGATCATGAGTAGGATACTTCTCCTCGTGAGATTTCAGCTGTCTGGAAGCATAAGCAATCACATGACCGTTTTGCGTCAACACACACCCTAAGCCTTGAGAAGAGGCATCGGTGTAAACACTGAAACCATCAGATCCTGACGGTAACGCCAAAACAGGTGCAGAAGTCAGAAGTCGACGAAGCTCTCTGAAACTATCTTCGCACTCAGATGACCACTCAAATGGAACATCCTTCCGAGTAAGTTGCGTCAAAGGTCTAGCTACCTGGGAGAAATTCACGATGAAGCGACGATAATACCCTGCTAGACCTAGAAAACTACGGATCTCAGCCACCGTCGTAGGACGTGACCAATTTAGCACTGCCTCAATCTTGCTGGGATCCACAGAAATTCCTTCCTTGGAAATCACATGACCAAGGAATACTACACGATCAATCCAGAACTCGCACTTACTCAGCTTAGCATACAATTGCTTCTCGCGAAGAATCTGCAACACAATCCTCAAGTGCTGGACATGCTCTTCCACACTATGAGAATAGATCAAGATATCGTCAATGAAAACCACCACAAACTGATCCAGAAAATCTCGGAAGACTCGGTTCATCAGATTCATGAACACCGCTGGCGCATTCGTCAATCCGAATGGCATAACTAGAAACTCGTAATGCCCATAACGAGTACGAAATGCAGTCTTGGAAATATCATCATCTCTGACTCTCATCTGATGATAACCTGATCGCAAGTCAATCTTGGAGTAAACAGAAGTACCCTGAAGCTGATCGAACAAGTCATCAATACGGGGTAATGGGTACTTGTTTTTGATCGTCACCCGATTCAGCTGGCGATAATCAATGCACAACCGCATCGATCCATCCTTCTTCTTGACAAACAAGACTGGAGCTCCCCAAGGCGAAACACTCGGGCGAATATAACCCTTATCAAGAAGATCCTGCAATTGCTGCTTCAGCTCTCTCATCTCTGACGGAGCCAGACGATAGGGGGCACGAGAAATCGGTGCAGTCCCTGGCATTAACTCAATGCCAAACTCCACCTCTCTAACCGGAGGAAAACCAGGAATCTCTTCTGGAAATACATCAGGAAATTCACAAACCACTGGAATATCCTCTATACCAACACTACCTGTGGACGTATCAATTGCATAGATGAGGTAGCCTTCCCCGCCCGCCTCTAAAGCACGACAGGCTTTCAGAGCAGATACTACTGGCATCGGAGGTCGCGCTCCCTCACCATAGAAAAACCAACTAGAGCTCTCAGTCGTACGAAACTGAACAAGCTTCTGGTAACAATCCACAGTAGCTCGGTAGGTAGTCAAAATGTCTATACCCAAAATACAATCAAAATCTTCCATCTCCAGAATCATAAGATTCGCAGTCAACTCGTTACCCTCAAAATCTAAAGGACAACCCATCACTAGACGCTTGGCTAAAACCGAATGACCCATCGGGGTAGAAACAGAAAGAATGACGTCTAGAGAAACATACGGTAACTTATGACGTTTAACGAATCGTGCAGAAATGAATGAATGAGATGCTCCGGTATCTATAAGAACAAAAGCAGGAATACCGCATAAACAAAAAGTACCTGCTATGACTCTCTCGGTCTCATCTGCAGCCTGATCCTGGTTCAACGCAAAAACTTGACCTTGGGCACGAGGTCGAAGATTCGAACTACCCACTGCCTGACCCTGCCTCCTCTGCTGAACAGTCGTCTGAGATCCAGAACCAGATCCTGCTCCACCTCGCAACTGAGGACAATTCTTCTTAATATGCCCCATCTCTCCGCACTGATAACAAGCTCCTGCGGCTACTCGGCATTGCTCCGATGGATGGTTCTTCCCACAATGCGCACAAGACTCCTTCTTCTTACCAAAACGGAAAACACCGCTAGATCGAGATCCAGATCCAGAAGAAGACGAACCAGATTTCTTGAACGACTGAGATCGAGGCCTCAAAGTACTCGGAGGTCTAGAAGAAAGAATAGCCCTACCACGCTGGAGACTGATCTCTGCCTGGCGACACCGGTTCACTAACCCATCATAAGAAGTAGGATTATCACAGACAGTGACTCGATCAAAGATCTCCTGATTAAGGCCCTGGAGGAAATGATCATACTTGGCCTCAGAACTGCCACTGATATGAGGAGCGAAGGGTAATAACTCAAAGAATTTCTGCTGATACTCATCAACAGACATACTCCCCTGCTTCAGGTTCAAGAGCTCAATCGTCTTGGCCTGGCGAAGGGCTGGAGGAAAGTACAGCTGCATGAACGCTGCACGGAAATCGGCCCAAGTCGCTCTACCCTGAGACTGAACTATCGGCGCAGAAGTCGATCGCCACCACCTGCGAGCACGGCCCTCAAGAAGAAAACTAAGGGTCTCCATCTTCTGCTCATCGGTGCACTGGAATGCGCGGAAACAACTCTCCATGCGCTCTAACCAATCCTCCGCATCATCGGGAGTCTCACCGCCAACTAAAGGCTTAGGCCCCATCTGCATGAAACGATGCATATCGAAACGCCTAGGACCATCCCGACGATGACGATGCTCATGGTGACGCCTATGATCATCCTGGTCACCCCATCGACCTACACTCCCCTGACTACTCCCGTCATCAAAATGGTCAGCCATCGCTACAAGATAGAATAGGGAAAATGGTCAACGGAAATCCCAAAACAGAATCTATATCCCAAAATCATACGCATGCTCTGATACCATAAATGTAGTGACCCGTTCCAGAATCACCTACTAATTGAAAACTAAGCATGCAATTAACTTAATAATTACTAATCAGAGATAATAGCGGAAACAACTAACAAATGATAGTTATACAACCCAAACGAACTCTAGAACAACTCAAAATAAGGTAAAGAATATCTGGTACAACCATATCGAATCAAATGATACCGAAACTAACCAACCGGCTACTCAACGTCCTCCTCCTGCTCCTCCGGAACCATCCAACCTGAGACCTGCCCCGTGGGAATGGGGTGTCCAAGATAAACAAAACCGAGGACGTGAGCGATAAGAACGCCCAGTACAAAAGTATGAGTATACAGACCTATATGAAATGCACATGCTATGATCATGATACCGGGGTAGTCAAGAAACAGGAGTCACAAAAGGATCTCAACAATGCTCAGTCTAGAGGCGCCAAGTGGATAGTGCCGCGCGGTCCAACCTCTGGGTCACTGCATCCACTACAAGACAGACGTGGACCTAAAATGTCCCGGACCACCGAAGCCCTCCCGACCCGTCGGCCACTGTGTACTCTCGGTGTCCATGCGTCCACAAGACAGGGCTGAGCGGCCCCAAGATATAGCTTATCTCGAAAGAGATACAGCTCAACAGCAAAGGCTATCTCGAAGGAGATACGGCTCAACATAAATGCAATATGCATCATAACTCGTGACATAATAGCATGCATCATATGACATATAACAATGCAACAGATAATCATGCAACACATATATGAATGTATACTCAACCAGGATATCTCGGATAGTACTTTCGTACCTCTATCACTGCAATCCTAATCCACTGGAACAACCAGACAACAGGTCTAATCCAAGCCTATTCATCAAAAGCATACCCAATGAACAATACTACCATGCTCGGCTAGCAAAACCAGTACTCCCTAGTACTACCAAAGGTTTAGGGTTTACCTTCGTCCGTCGACAGCCCTTTGATGTCGATTGCCTCGAAACTCAGGCGTCGCTATGCTACCACTCCTGGCAGCTCCCGGCTATCGCTCGACCAACAATTAATTCCTAGAAACCTTCCAAACTCTCCAAAATGAGAGAAAACTCAAGAAATTGGCAAGTAAAAATGAGGAAATCCGAGCACTATTTATAGGCCATGTTCGGATCGTCCGAACCCTCTTCGGAACGTCCGAACTCCTACGTGTCCATCGGCTCTTGACAGCTCATGATCGGATCCTCCGATCATACACTTCGGACCGTCCGAACGTGCATGAAAACTGACGTGTCGATCCACTCTTGACACCTCATGTTCGGATCCACCGAACCTACTTCGGATCGTCCGAACTCTTCGGTGCTTCCGAACCATCTTCAGACCTTCCGATCATGATTAATCACCATTAATCCGTTAATTACCCAATTCGGCATTCGGGCTACTACAAATACAAACCTAGAGGTTGACTTCGAGTCATCGATATCGCTTTGGAAGCTAGAGTCGGTATAGCCTTCTAATTTCAGTTCTCCACCCCCATAGACCAAGAACAATTTATTGGTCCTTCTCAAATACTTGAGGATGTCTTTCACAACTTTCAGTTGTGGAAGACCAGGGTTCAATTGATATCTACTCACTACACTTAGTGCGAAAACCACGTCAGGATGTGTAGATATCATCTCATACATGAATCTACCAATCGTAGATGCATAAGAAATGCCTGTCATCGCCGCTATCTCTGCATCAGTCTTGGGAGACATAGACTTGGATAGGGACACGCCATGACACATTGGTAGGTGTCCTCTCTTGGACTCACCCATCGAGAACCGCTTCACGATGGTATCAATGTATGTGGACTGGGTGAGACCAAGCAGTCTTCTTGATCTATCTCTATAGATCTGTATTCTCAATACAAAAGATGCTTCACCCAAGTCCTGTATCGAGAACTTACTTGCTAACCATATTTTAGTTGATTGCAACATTCCTACATCATTCCAAATGATTAGAATGTCATCAACATAAAGCACCAGGAATGTCACAACACTCCCACTGTCCTTCTTATATACACAGGGTTCTTCAGGATTCTTAGTAAATCAAACTCTTTGATTGTACTATCGAATCTGAGGTTCCAACTCCTAGATGCCTGCTTTAGACCATAAATAGATATTTGAAGTTTGCATACCATATGCTCACTTCTGACAGATGTAAACCCTTCGGGTTGAGACATTTAAATCTCTTCCTTAATATCCCCATTAAGAAAGGCTGTCTTAACATCCATCTGCCATATCTCATAGTCATACCATGCAGTTATGGCTAATAATATCCTTATAGACTTGAACATTGCGACTGGGGAAAAAGGTTTCCTCAAAGTCAACTCCTTGTCTTTGAATACATCTTTTTGCCACCAGTCGCGTCTTGAAGGTCAATACCTTCCCATCCGCCCCAAGTCCTTATGGGAACCGTTCCCTCGGGTGGATCTATAAGATCCCACACTTGGTTTGAATGCATGAAATTCATCTCAGATTCAATAGCTTCAAGCCATTTCGATGAATCGGCATCAGATAACGCTTCCTTGAAGATCCTTGGATCACATCCATGGTTAGGCTCATCATGGCCCTGTTCAAGAAGCTGGCCATACCTCATAGGTGGTCTCGAGACTTTCTCGGATTTTCTAGGAGTTTGTATCTCCTCTCTTGGCTCTTCGGGTGTGGGTTCTATAATTGTGGGTGTCTCTCGAACCTCTTCGAGTTCTATCATCTCGCATTTTCTATCTAATAGAAATTCCTTTTCTAAAAAGGTTGCATTCCTAGAAACAAACACTTTTGTTTCTTGGGGATGATAGAAGTAGTATCCAACCGAATTCTTTAGATATCCCACAAAGTAACATAAAATGGATCGACTATCCAATTTATCTCCCACTACCTGCTTCACATAAGCAGGGCTCCCCATATTCTAAGACAAGAATATTTGGGAGGCTTACCCATCCATATCTCATATGGTGTCTGCCTTTGAATGGACATTTAATGGAATATCTTTCAATTTTAAGTTATAGAGATCGTTTTCAAGTTCTCAAGTACCAATTAAACATTTATTCTTGTAAATGTTGCAAACACCTTTGCTAAATAGACAAGAATATTCATCTTTATCACAATAGAAATGGAAATAATGTTTTTCACCAAAAAGGTACAAACAAAACATCTCTTAAAAATTAACTTAAATCATTGTTCAACAATAAGTAAACATTTCTTAAGGTCTTGGCAGCAACTCTTGCTCCATTGCCTATCCTCAAGAAGGTCTCACCTTCCCTTAGTCTGCTACTTCTTCCCATCACCTGCAACACATAACAGAGATGTGATCCACATCCGGTATCCAATACCCAAGAAGTAAAGTTAATTGAAATGTTTACTTCAATTTAGAACATACCGTTTCCAGAACTCTTTTGGGCAAGATATTCCCTACAGTTACGCCTCCAATGTCCAGGCTTCTTGCAGTGATGACATACATCAGCAGTCTTGTCAGCCTTAACTGGTCTAGCTGCCTCAACAGGATTCGGAGATTGCCTCATCAAGGGCACGTTCTTCTTGGGACGTTGGAAAGAACACTTCTTTCCCTTCCCATGTGGATCAATCTTCGTACCAGATGAAGAACCCACATAAAGAACCAACTTCTCTTTCTTGATGGTTGATTCAAATGTAACAAGCATATTCACCAATTCCTCAATGGTCGGCTCTAGCTTGTTCATGTTGAAGTTCACCACAAAAGGATCAAATGAGCTAGGCAGCGATAAGAGCAACACGTCGGTGGTCAACTCCGAAGGCAAGATCAGATCCATGCCAACGAGCTTGTCCACGAGCCCGATCATCTTTAGGCCATGCTCATGGACCGAGGCCCCATCTCGCATGCGCAAAGTGATCAGCTCCTTGACGGTAGCATGCCTAAGAGGCCGAGTCTGCTCACTAAAGAGCTCTTTGAGGTGCAAATGAATGTCACCAGCATTCTTTGCACCCTCAAAACGCCTCTGCAGCTCATCATTCATAGAAGTCAGCATATAACAACTGGCTATCAAGTCATGGTCACACCATTCCTTGTAAGTCTGCAATTCCTCAGGAGTGCAGTCAGTCGGAGCCTCAACAGGGGGCGACTCAGTCAGTGTATATGCTACCCTTTCCGAATTCAAGACGATTTTCAGGTTTCGTAGCCAAGTGAGGTAATTAGGTCCAGTTAATATGTGTTTGTCGAGTATTACGGATATCGGATTGCGAATCGATGACATTGTCAATTTGTACTGAAAAGTAAAAACAGATAAATGTTGATGACTATTTTAAAATATTTAGTAAGATATGAAGTTTGGACTTTTACTTCATAAATATTCGCTCCCACTGTTTTGACATCTTTCACTACCCTCTAGTGAAAACGGGAAACTCCTTTCCTCAGTAGGTACGTAAGGTCCAATTAGCGAATTATGATCCCGAATAATATGAGCCAATCACAATTCCTAAAAGGTAGTTTCCAATTGCATCACAATGCAACCCTCTACGTAAACTTTTGTCTCACGTTTGATTAGGACCCAATAATATGACGTCGTTCATCTTCACGTGTCAAGCCTTACCCATCGATGTTGAACCTTAATGGATGGTCGCCATGAGTTCCCCCAATAATATGTGCCGAAATCATGGGAGTTCCACGTAGTTCACATCACTATGTCAATGGATGTCACAGCTTTCCGGCACCCAGAGCTCCCCCAATAATATGAGTCTAGCCCCGAGTACGGGTAGCGTTCATCATGCACCTATTGTCGATGAAAGACAAGGAAATTATAAACAAATTTATAATTCCCCTTTTCGGGCTTGATATTAATTTTGAATCTTATTCAAAATGAGGGTTTTTTAATTTTGAAAGGTCTCATCATTAATTTTATTTTAAAAGCTCGCCATGTTTGATCGTATGTTTGCCGGATTCATGCAACTTTGTTATTATCATAATAATAACGCACATACTCATTATTTATGACATATCATGCATATATTATAAACAGTAAACAAACAAGGATGATCAATCGCCCCAAAACTAACGGACCATGTGAGCTAAACACGGGCCTAGGTCCAATCCTAGGGAAATGCACGGGATGCAAATGCAACTATTACATAAGCTTCCAATATTTACATGTCTTCGATCTTCATAATCATCATGGCCACCATCTTCCAATCTTGATCACCCACTATACTAATATTTACAAATAAATATCTATGGCAAATAGGGATACATCTCATGGGGTGGGAACGGGCCATAAACCAAGCCCACTTTAAATTTGATAATTATTACAATCATTCAACACAAAATATCCTAGCATACACCTAGCAAATTGGGCTTGGGCTTTTGATCATCCTTCATGCATAGTATCACATATCATACACCATCAATTAATTATCACAATAATTAATTGATCCAATAATATATATCTTGATCCAATCACTAACCGCCACGATTATAAACTAAATTAACAAAGTATACAAACACCTTTGTCTACTTTCCAATTAATTTATTTATAACCGAATTTCTTATAAATCACAATTTACTATAAATAATTAAAGTCCAACTTCAATTATTTATCTCATGAGAAAAATTTGCAACTTTTGTAATTTTAAACTTAAGGGCCCAAAAACTTATTTTTCACCAAAAACATTTTGGCCAATTTAAAATTCACAAATATGTTAGCCATCCAATGGCCCAACAACTCAAGGCCCATGACACTTTGATAATCCAAAACACTTTTGGAAACCCTAGACATCATCACCGTCGCCGGAGCTCCGTCGCCGGATTCCGGCAACAAAAAAATTTATTTATTTTTATTTAAAAACAAGGGGCCGTTCGGGCAGCCCCTCGGGCTGCCCTTGCTGCCCGAAACGGGCATCCCCACGGGCAGCCCGAGCTGTCCGAGTTGGTGCTGCCCAAAAACACCCCAAAAATCGGCCCTCGATTTGTTGTTTTGGTTGTCTCATGCGGTTAGAAATCGATCTCAACATAATATCTTGTATTTGCTACACAAAAATGTAACCATAGCTCGGATACCACTTGAAAGGGGATCGGTTACGGTGACCGGAAGCGCAACGGAAGTTTAAAAATCGAATTTTTGCATTTAATTTTCGGCCACCTCAATATTTTGTGCAACAAATACAATAAAACACAAAATGACATTCATAGTGTGTTTAGAATTTTACCTATTAATCTCAAGAGATTGATGATGGCACCAACCAAGTTGTAAACAACTTGGCTCTTGAAAAGGATGACAATCTACAAGCTTCCTCCTTACTCCAAAATTAGGCCCACCACCAACTAGCTAGAACCCTTCTTATTTTGCACTAGAAAATAAGAAGATTTTTCAAAGAGAAGAGATGAATTCCTCAACAACTTGAAGAACAAAAGGAGAGAAAAATTTTGGGAGAGAATGTATGTAGAATTTCAGCCATAGTGATGCAAAATGAGGGGAAGGGAGACTTGTCTTGGTAGTGGAAAAAGTAGAAATCACTTTTTGCATGCCATGCCTTGAAAACTCAAAAAGTAGTCTCCCAACCTTTCACCTCCCATGCATATTATATGGTTTTTAACAAATTAAAAACCATGGACTAAATTTAATTATCTCAAACATATTTGAGACTAATTAAACTTTACTTGAATTTACACAAGTCCCACTAGTTAAATAATTAATTTAAATTGAGCTCTACAGGACTCAATATAATTTAATTAATTCAACACTTGAATTAATTTAATTATTTTGACTCTACTAGGTCCACTAGTGTTTAATTAATTCAACACTTGAATTAATGTATTTAGTCCATAATAATGTTTATGAAAATCACAATTTTCAAATACATTATTCACTTGGCCAACTTTTAATTTAGGAACACTTCCATAAATCAAAATTTACATTTCTCTCATAGAAGTCATACTTCTATTTTTCTTTACGCTTATAAACTCATTTATAAGCCGTTCAACACATTGAACTATTTTCTCCTTTATAGAAGTCATACTTCTAATTTTCCTTACACTTATAAACTCCTTTATAAGCCGTTCAACACATTGAACTATTTTACTTCTCAACGGGATCTAGAAAGCTAGTACTTGTGTGGCCCTCAATGGTTTATTGATACAACTAGCCGTGGGTTCACATCTCCATGTGATTCGGATTAAACATTTCCTTATATGAGCATACCCCAATTGCTCCATTCTTATTTATCAACTCCTTGTAATAAGAACGCCAGAACTCAAGTCTGATAGTACCCAACCAATCATGTTAAA
Source organism: Primulina eburnea (assembly GCF_022965805.1). Classification (NCBI taxonomy): domain Eukaryota; kingdom Viridiplantae; phylum Streptophyta; class Magnoliopsida; order Lamiales; family Gesneriaceae; genus Primulina; species Primulina eburnea. The sequence continues at coordinate 19,428,325 of NC_133113.1, forward strand.
CGCCTAGCAGCATCGCTTACATGATTCCCTAGGTATCAAATGATAGTGCCTGCAAGAACCATTCAATTATGGTTAGCGTACAGTACGGTCCCTTCAACTCATATATCCCGACCGATTCGACAACCATTGGTTTATCGAGAGTTGTCAATGAATCGATACTATGTGTCATGTCGTAGTTGCATCGATGGTGTAATCTATGAAACCCCTTTCATAATTACCATCATACTCTGGCCAGAGATTTCAACCTACATACACATGATAACACATAGGATATCCATATCCGAAGGTAAGCGGTGAATCCCCGACTACAATGCATCGACTCCTATATGTTTCGACATGACACCCAACCTTGCCACCTGATAACCCTATAAGAGTCGGTAAACAAGTCAAAGTGAAACGCTAGCACATAGAGTCTCAATGTTGTCCCGGGTCATAAGGACTAATGGTGTACAACCATAAACCAGGACTTTTCCACTCGATAAGTGAGAACCACTTGGAAAGTCCTTTTATGGAGGGTTGTTCAGTGCACTCTACAAGGAGCACCTATCTGCATGTTCGGACATCACAATGTCCCCTACCAATGAAACATGGTACTCACATCGCAGATACTAGTCTCGAACTCGAGCGGCCTATATCCTTCTTAGTGACGGCTGAATCGACTAGGAACCGTTTAGAATATACAGTATTCCAAATATGAGTTTCATGATACTCATCATATGAGCATCTCATATTCTTTCTACTATTTGTATATTCAAGTGCTTTATCTATGCAACTAGCATGGGTATTCAGATAAAGATTTGCCAAAACAATAATTTCAAATATTATTAAAATAAAGATTGCTTATACATAGAGTTTCATTGTGAACACTCGGCCAACACGTGGCTCGACGGGCACCTACTCTAACAATATGTTGACTGTATTACGTATTACTCGTTATAAAAATTATGGTGTGCTGAGTTTTTAGACTCACTAGGTGTGATGGATGCAGGTGAGGACGAGGGAGGACTTGACGGATGATTAGACTGGACTGATGGCGCACACAACCCGAGGACCAACGCTTCTATTATTCCGCATTATGACTTTTGATTCACGCTTTATGATTAAAGATTTTTAAGACAATTTACTTATGTTTTTGAGAGATTTTTGAGAGGTTTAGTATGGGCTATAATTTTCAAATTTATTGCTTTTTAGGTTTGGTAAATATGCGACGATTTTATTTTATGACCATTGCACTTGATTTTCAAAATGCTAGATGGTTGGTATTTTATTTTAAGGGTTAAAATATTTTATAAATATATTTTAGTGAAAGCCGAAAATTTTAGAGAAAGGACAAAAAAAAATTTATAGTACTTTTAAAGCAATAAAAAGAGCAGGACATTTCAGGAAGGCCGTGAAAGATATTCTTAAGTACTTGAGAAGGACTAAGAACTTGTTCATGGTCTATTACGGTGGAAAATTGAAATTGGAAGGCTACACTGATTCTAGCTTCCAATGTGACGTAGATGATTCGAAATCGACCTCTGGTTTTGTATTCATGCTAAATGGTGTGGCTGTCTCATGGAAAATTTCCAAGAAGGACACCGTTGCGGATTCCACCACTGAAGCTGAATACATTGTTGCATCTGCTATAGCCAAAGAGGCTGTTTGGATGAGGAATTTTGTCCAATATTTGGGCGTTATTCCTAATGGAGTTGATCCAATCCCGGTGTACTAAGACAACATTGGTTCCGTTGCGCACGCAAAGGAACCAAGGTCTCATCAGCGATCCAAACATGTACTGAGGAAATTCCATATCATCTGAGAGATTGTGGGAAGAGGAGATATATCAGTCGAAAGAGTCCCCTCTGCAGATAATGTTGCTAATCCACTTACAAAGCCCTTGCTAGGACGATTGTTTGAGAAGCATCGCGACGTAATGAGATTAAAGTTTATGGGTAGTTGGCTTTAGGGCAAGTGGAAGATTGTTAGAATAGATGCCCTGCAAGCTAACTGTTGGCTAGAGATTTTATTGACTCAGTTGTGATAAACAATCTTTATTTTAATATAATTAATTATTTCATGATTTGTTATTTCTTTATTTGTATACCCATGTGAACAACATGGATAAAGGCCTTGATTAAACTTTAATACAAATGAATTGTAATTCGATGTTTAAACTTATTTGTAAATACTGTATAATCTAAATTCGTTCCTAGTAGATTCAGCTACCTAAAACATGGATAAAGGTCGCTTGAGCTCGAGACTAGCATATGTGATGTTGTGTACCGTGTTTCTTGGTAAGGGCATAGAGATGTCCAAACGTGCAGATGAGTAGTCATACGATGATTATACCGAACAACCCTCCCTCGGACTTTTCAAGTGGTTATCATTCATCGAGAGGATAAGTCAGTGGTTATGATTGTAGAACCCGTAAATCAGACTACGTATAAGTCATGCATAATTCTACTATTTAAAATTAAAATGATTTTGATTGTATGAGTATTTAAATTCTTTTCTTTAAATTTATTTATTTTACGCAGTAGTTTAATTGTTACCTTTTCAATTAAATAAGTGAGGCCGGACTGGAGATGGAGTATTGAGATAAGTTAATAAAGACTTATTTAAGAAGTGGTAATTTAGCATGTTAGTAAATATATTTTAAAAATTTGGCATGCATGCAAGTTATTAAACTTCTTTGGTATTTTATTTAATTGTTTTAAAGCATTAAATGCATGTTTATTTCATTAATTTATGTTTAATTATTTTTATGCATTTTAGGCATAATTCACGCATGATAAAATTTATTCCATGAAATTTTAAAAGTTCATGCATTAGGGTTTCTAGATGCATTTCATGCTCGACGTGGACCGGAGAATTTTCAGGAAAATTATTTTAATCACATGATTAATTTTTATAAATTAATATATAGTGTTTTAAGGGTATTTTCAAAAATGGAATTTTATTTGGGTATTTTTAACCGTATGATTTTTATTTTTAACGGTACGCAAATTTTATCGATTCGGGGGACTTTTTAAGGGTTCGGCTAATATTTCAAAATCTTTTCAACACGAAATATTTTTCGGGAGTGCGTTTGGATTTAATGGGCTTATTTTTAAGCTTGTTGGGCTTAAAACCCTTTTAAAACTTTTAAAATGCAAATTTTGGCCTATAAGCTAATCTTACCTATATAATTAAGCCACTAATTATATATTTAACCTAAACCTAGTCATTAGCACCCACTAACCTAATTCAGCTGCCCATACTCCTCCGATCAGCCTCCTCTTTCGTGTATTCCAGCAGCAAGATTCGGTGCTCCATTCTTCCTCCAAGCTCAAGCTTCGTGTCACTTCGAGCCTTTGTACATCAAATATTTAATCAGGCATGCATGTTACTTATTTTCTTTGCATCATACACGTTAATATTAAGGCGGTTGTGATTGTTTTTGACTGAAATTTTGATCCATAGAGGAACATGCAAGATTCCCGGTTTTCTTGTTTACTCATGCATTCTTCGGTTGATATTAACGACTTTTATGAAATTTTGTGCAAAGGGGGCTGCTGCTCGTCGGGTTAGGGAAGGCTTTTGTCAAAGGGAACCTGGATCCAAGGGTGGGAGACAAGGGAGTGCTCGATCTAGGCAAACCCGAAGGGACATTCGTGTAAGCTAGAGTGAGTTGGAGCCGAACGTGGGATCTAATGCTTCTGCTGTACAGGGAGTTGCATAAGGCCACATATCTGATCTGGAAGGGTCTTAAATGTGGCTTAGGACAGCTTGAGTGCAGCGAAGCGTGAGCTAGTTTAGATCGTGAGGCTGGGAGATCGAGTGCAAGCGCATGAGTTCTTGGGAAGTTTCAGTGTTCTAGCGTGCATGCCCTGCTGTAGGAAGTCAAGGTCGGTCCTTGGGAGCGTGGTCGAAGTCCTAGGGTGTTAAGTAGGCGCTGGACTCATCGGCTTTAGGCTAGGTTCGATGGTATTCGGGTTGGTGTTTAGGGTCGAGAGTTCATGCAAGTGCTGGAAATTTCAGCAATGTGCAGGGCCGATTCGAGGGGCTTAGTGGTCTGATTCGGTTGGTTTTGGAGCCTTTAGGATGTAATTTAGGTGTGGTAAAAAAATTGAGGAAAGTTATGTTAATTTTCGGATCGATTCGGGTTAAAATCAGGACCCCGGTTCAAGTTTTTAAAACGAATCGATTAAGTTTGGTTTTGGGCTCAAATTTACGTCTAGGAATGCTTTTAGTAATGTTTTGGAATATTTTAAGGAGTTTGGTAAGATTTGGGTCAATTTTAAAGGTCCAATGTTGAAACGATAATTTTTGGGTTTCCAGGGGCAAAATGGTCATTTTTCACCCGGGGGAGATTTTGGTCCTGGCAGCGCCCTGAGCACAAATCATGATATTTTTAAATGTTCATGCATCACGTTTACGATTTTTACGCTATTATAATAATTATGGCGCATGTTTGGTTTAAAGGAATTAAGAGAGAAAAAAAGAGAAAGTGAATAGCACTCCGTCTCCGCCGCTCCGCGTCGTTATTTCGTTTGTTTTCTGTCAAAACAAACCAAGGCATGTTTATATCTTCTTTCACTCTTCAATCAAGTCATATAGGTATTTTTAAATATCGCAAGTACATGATTTTATTGCAAGAAGATCGAAATTGTTCATATTTAATTATGTTATTTAATTATATCACGTGCAAAATATTCATTTTGAGATTTATGCGATATTGCTTGTGGCCACTTTACTATCATGAGATTATTACTTCACCCGGTCGCCAGTTACCGGTCATGGGAGCATTACTAAATCCGGTCGCCAGTTACCGGTCAGTTCAGTTCAGTTTCACCCAGTATACTGTGGCATTATTCTGATCAGACAAACATTACTAAACCCGGTCGCCAGTTACCGGTCCGGTCGCCAGTTACCGGTCAGTTCAGTTCAGTTCAGGGGCCACTTGCGTAGACCATAATCTCAACAGAAAATTTATGAAATGCTATTTTATTACAGGGCTCCAAGGAGCAAACATCTTCACTATGATTTTCAGTTCAGTTATGCACGTATTATAATTGCTCATGACAAGTTTATTTTCACATTATGCCTCATGACATGATATTTTTACCCCATGCAAATTTTACTATATTATTTACTCGTTATTTACGATATATGCATGCTGAGTCTTTAGGCTCACTAGACTTTATTGTTGTAGGTACTGATGATGTCGGGGTCGAGGGCGGGGACCAGTGAGCTAGCTTGGGTCGGCAGTAGTGGAACCCGAGGACCTCATTTTTTCAGCATTTACTATTTTATGATCAAACATTTTTCACGTTGCTGGATTATTTTAAATTATTATTTTTACAAACAAGAATTCGCTGCCATTTCGAACATAAAACTTTATTTATCAGTTTATTTTACGAACGAGGTATTTTAATCATTTAAAAAGAAAATTTTTAATTTTTCCGCAAATTTTCAAACATAAATTTCCGGGCCGTTATAATGATGGTACACCATTAGTCCTTACGACCCGGGATAACATTGAGGCTCTATATGCTAGAGCTGTGCTTTGACTCGTTTACCAGCTCCAGGAGAGTCATCAGATGGCGAGATTGGGTACAATTGCGACACATGTAAGAGCCAATGCATTGTAGTCGAGAATTCACCACTCACCTACGGGTGTGGATATCTTATGTGATCTGATGAAATAATAGTGCATGGAATCTCTGGCCAGAGTATGAGATGTACGTTAGAGAAGGAGTACTCCAATAGTACATATGGTGCCACTATTTATATGTGTCACATAGTTATCGAATTATTATGCAACCCTCGATAAACAAATGGTGGCAGATTCGATCGAGATATATGAGATGAAGGGACCGTACTGTACGTTAATCATAACCGACTGGTTCTTACAGGCAATATAAGTGATACCTAAGGAATCATGGAGCGATGCTACTAGACGCTCTTGCCATGATTCGATGGGTTTAATCAGAAATATGATTTCTGACATTCTCATGATCAATTGTTGATACATAGAATGAGGCAAATTAGGGTAAGCCCGAATAAAGGATTATGTCCTGAATCACAAGGAGTTGTGAACCCATGGCTAGCTCTATCCCTGAACCGTTGAGGGTCACACAAGCACTAGATCATTTGTTCTTGTTGAGATAATAAATTGAAGGAGTTGAATTTATATTATGAAATAGTAAATTCAAGAAGTTGAATTTATGATAATTAAATTTTAAGAAAATAAAATTCAATGAGTTGAATTTATGAGAGAGTAAATTCAAGAAGTTGAATTTATGAAATTTGGAGAGAATAAATTCTAGGAATTGAATTTATAATTTAAATATTAATTCAAATATATATATATATATATATATATATATATATATATATATATATATATATATATATATATATAATGGGTTTGTAGGAGTATAAGACCAACATACATATTATTAAGGTTCTTAATTGGAGTTTAAAAGATTAATTAATTAAATTAGTTGGACTAGAATAATTAATTGATTAAGCTCATTAAATATTTAATTTAATTAACGGGCCCTAAGCTTTTATATATGTGTATTAGGCTTAAGGTTAAACACAATTGATTCACAAATTTTCGAAAAACCCTAGCCTCCTTCTCCTTGATATTTTCGAAAATCCATTCTCCCAAAGTCTCTCAATTTGTGGCCCTCTCTTTTGAAAAAGAGTTTGAGCCGTCTCTCAAACTTTGATCTCCAACGTAAAAATATCTTCTAATTTTTCTAGTGCAAATTAAAAGAGGAATAAATCTTCTAGTCGTGGACCTGATTCGAATATTGAAGGAAGGAGTTCTTTGAAGATTGTTCGTAGGGATTTACAACAAGAGTTACATCCGCTTATACCAGAATAGTTGGAGCCTAGTGATTCTTTCACCAATGGTATATATTTTAACGCTCTATGAATGTTTAATTATAAAACCATACGAGTGTCTAAATACATCTTGATTGTCAAGATCTAAAATTTTTAAATCTTTATTTGCATTTTGAGCATGAGAAAACCAAGATCCTACAGAGGTGTGGCAGGAACAATGCAATCTGCTGCCAACTGGAATGCGCAATGCAGTGTGGTTGGCCACAATGACATGACTTGCATAACGAGAGATCAGGGCGCCGCCGTGTCAGAAACCGATGTCGATGGCTATCGCATCATAATAAAAGCCGTTGGCGGAAAAGTAGAAATATTCTAGTCAATCAATCTTTAGCAGTTCCCCCATATATTATTAGACATGACATGAATTCATTTTATTCGATTGTAAAAATCTCCAGATTGTGGGGAAATATGAGCTGCCAAAGGAAGCGACGATGCCTAATCCTGCATCAGTTGTGGACCCCGACACATGTACCATCAGGGAAGCACTCGAGTCCACAACCATCTCCGCTGCTGACACACCAGTTGATTAAAGTGACGTCGCCGCACTACAGGCTGCGGAGGCTCGAGCCACTGGGTTGGACCATGTGCCTGGAGGCGTAGGAGAAGAAGAATCAAAATCAGCCGCCGCATACAATGTCGGGATAGCCCGAGATGAGGGCAAAACCACGCTCGGGGACATTTTAATGGTAAAATTTTGTGCTCGAACCATTTATGCACGTCGTATTGTTGTTCTTTTGCTTTCCATTTAAGTTACGATTAGATTAATTGTTTTGCTGTGTAATTTATAAGATGCAATGGAGAAACTAACTCGTGACAAGGTTGTGGCGAGTGACGACGCGGAGGGAGTGATACAGGATGAGATAAGGGACATGCCGGATATGGCAGCGGACCCTGGTGGCATGGCCACGTCCTTGGCGAACACGGCGAGGGTCAACCAACAGAACTGAGTGCTTTAGGATGATGCTACCATCTTGAAAGGAACAACAATCACCAGAAGTAAATGAAAACATGGAGTGTAATAAATATTTTTTTTATCGATTAGGAAACAATTATTAAATCTAATATTTACAGTATATAATCCATCTGCTAAAAGAAACAAATATCGAATTGCGATGTTCCGTTTTTTTTTTGATACATTCAACTAGTATCATCGTCGCTAGATAATACCCCATAACATTTACGTGCGACACATTATAATAGCCAATCAGTTGCACTGACACTTTAATGTTTGGATGACCAGATTGTTAGAATAAGTGTTTAGCGAGTCAATTTGTGACATGAGTTTAATAAACTTTTATATAAAAATAATTTTTATTTTAAGAGTACTTTACGGTTTTATGTAATTATGGTTTTATCTAATTATGACAATTACGTTATATGTATGGAAGTTGCATAAGTAAAGTCTTTGAATATACAAAATTAACATGAGATCTGACTCGCTACGATACATTGTACAACTTATGAAATCTGTTATGTAAACAATATGTTTCATTGATAAGGACACCTTCTCATACAGATGAATGATCATTTGATGATACATTATACAACTTTCTCTCGGAATGTTCAAGTGGTTTCACTTATCGAATAGAATAGTTTGCGGTTATGGTTGTTTATCATTAGTCCTTTTATCAGTACAACGTAGAGGCACTACGTACTAACATGCAATTTTGATCCGTTTTAACGACTGCATTGAAGGTCAACAGACAGCAATATTGGATGTAGTTTCAAAATACGTAGAAGTCAATGCATTTTAGTAATGGATTTACCGTTTGCTTACAAGTGAAGATATCTTATGTGATCTGATAGATTAATAATGCAAAGAGTCTTTAACCAGAGCAAAACATGTACTTTAAGGAAATGTGTTTTCCTAGTTGCACATACGACGTCATTATTATTACTTAAAGATACATCAAATTGTTATCGAATTCATTTCCAACTCTTGCATGCACCATTAATGATACCCGAGGATCATGGAGCAATGTTACTAGACGCTCTTACCATGATATGATAGGGACGATCATATTTGAGTTCTAACATTCTTGATCAAGGAGTTGATGAAAAGAATGAAGCTACTAATGAAATAATAATGTTAGTTCTCACATTCTTGATCAAGGAGTTGATGAGAAGAATGATGCTACTAATTAAATAATAATGCTAGTTCTGACATTCTTGATCAAGAGGTTGATGAAAAATATAAGGCTACTAATTAAATAGTAATGTTAGTAGGGGTTATTACTATATGTACATGATTCTAATACGAATATTTTATAGGAGTATAGAATTGATTAATTATTTAACAATTAATTAATAAAATAAATTATGATCTTTTAGTTTTACATATATATATATATATATATATATATATATATATATATATATATATATATTATCAAGAGTTGAGATCGCATGATATGTACTACATGAAAATTTTAATTAATGACATAACCATACAAGAAAATTCACAAAATCTTCTCCTCCTATGCCAAAACAAATTTTAGGCCGACTTCAATTTTTGAAGGAAAAATTTGGCTACCCACTTCCACGGTGCCATCATCCCGACTCTGCCGCAACACCGTCGAATATTTGAAATTTCGATTATCCAATTTTGACGATAAATCGTTTATATCTCTAGTGTGAGCTACACGAGAAACTCAATCTCTGATCGTTGACTTTATTTTGATGAACGAATGAAGAAGATCCGTTCGTAGCGATACAAGGAGTTGATTTATAAAAAAGACCAACTCCACTAATCTTGGACTAGTTTGATGTCGAACATTAAATACGTAAAGATAAACAGATCAAAACACTATATGACTGTTTTAAATCATATAACGTTGATATACATTTTGAATGTAAAAAAAAAAATGAGCACGAAAAAATGATAATCCAACACAAAAGACAATGTTTAGAAGGACAAATAACACATCTTAGGTATTTGAATCTTGTATTTTAAAGACGCATACTTCAATTATAGGCACGCAAATTTTGTTTGATTACAAGTTCTACTGTATGATACATATTTTACTCCATGGAAGTAATATTTTTTGCTACGAATCATTCAGACAAAACGTAATCAGATCAAATTCTAAACAAATATTATCCAAAATCTCAACTGTACTCCCAAAATAACGACGTAACAAATGACTTGAAAAAAGAAAGAGCATACACGGTCTCTTCTAGAAAGGCGGCTCTAAGAAGAAAATTCTCAGCTACGAAAATTTTAGTTAAACTAGATCCCAAAGTGATGCAATCCTATCATTCAAAACTACTGAAAATTGTAAGATTAAGCAAAAAACAACACATTGTAGGACAATTTTCCCGGTTTCAAATCCAAAACGCACGATAGCGCTCGCAGGTTTATTTCTTCTTGCCGGCCTTGGCTACATCACCCGCCTTAGTCTGCACAAATTTAGTCAAAACCACGGTTAGCAGAGGTAACTTAATATACAATTCTGTTAGAAGGAGACCTTTTTACTCCAGGAAAAATGGTTGCAGCAGCAGAATGGCTCCAAGACTTGATATAAAAAAATTATGATTTGAGCAATGCGTTTTTTGTATGGCAATTTCTTAAGCAGCCTCGGTACATAAAAGTGGATAAATAATATTGATTGCATGGCACATAATTTACCTTCTTAACACCACGAATCTTCTTTGCTCCGTTCTTCCTTTCTTTCATTTGCTTCCTCGACTTCTCGACCTTGGTATCAAGACCATTCTGCAAACATGGGTTTCAGATATTTTGTCAGAAACATAGGGAGTTCTGGTATAATGTGCCCTTGTAAATGATTCCAGTGCTGTTCTTCGTATCAAAACAATAACAGGTAAATGATTTTAAAAACTTTAACGCGCTGAGAGCTAGACAGTAAAAACCTGGAAACGTTGAGAGCAAAAAAATTTCTAGACTTTTCAGTACTTTTCGGCAACAATAATTAGTGATATAAGAGGCTAAGAGCTAAGATGGAGGACATAAACACATGGATCTCTTAATGTTCCACAAACTGATGGAAAACCAAAACTCAAGACTTAGTATTAATGGATTTCAAATTTCTTGACTTGCTATAATGGCAAAAATTGAAATTAATTCTAAATCCACCTATAATAAGTTATGTAATTTCAATAGTAATTTTGGTGGATCTCAAATAGTTATTTAAAATACATCCATCAAAATCAGATCAACCGATGCCATCAATGCAGTTAATGTCAAAAGACAGCACCTTCAGAAGAAATTGGCTACAAAGTTCCAGAATCAATGAATGCTAAGAATATAGCTTTAAATTCATAAAAGTACTTTTACGAACCAGACTCAAATAAATTCCAGAATTAAAAGAAATAAAAGCTAAATAAACAGATGAATTACCCTGATAAGCCTATATTTGGGCTCAAATTTCTTCGCATTTTCAACAGAATCGTAGATCAACCCAAACCCAGTAGATTTCCCTCCTCCAAAGTGAGTCCTGAATTTGAATACGAAAATGGCATTTGGATCCTTTACCTCATACATCCTAGCCAATTTCTCCTTCAATTCAGGCTTCAATGGCGCGATAAGCAGGAACAAAAAGAAAGTAGAACATTAAACCTTTAGGCAAAAACTTGTGTGAGACGGTCTCACGGATCGTATTCGTGAGACGGATCTCTTATTTGGATCACCCATGAAAAAATATTACTTTTTATGCTAAGAGTATTACATTTTATTGTGAATATGGGTAGAGTTGACCCGTCTCACAGATTATGATCCGTGAGACGGTCTCATATGAGACTCACTCTAAACTTTAAACACAATTAAACTTTAAAAACAAACTCATAGAGTATAGCTCAAAAATCAGTACACGTAAACCCTTGTATTTATTTAAATTGCTAAATTATTTATTTAATTGTAAAATGATTTTAGCAAGACATGATTGATTGTTGTGCATGACTTTAAATTATTTTATGCTTAATTGATGTACTTTAAAATTTTTCTTGAGTTTTATGTTTCAGATGAATATTCGATACGGGATCGTGAAAAGAGATCGACGACGATTTACGTGATTTTGAGAAATGTGGTCTTTTATTTCAAGTCATGAAATTTGGTATTTAAAAAAATTATTAAATTTTAAGCAATTTTAAAGCTTAATTTAATTTATTATGTGATTTTAAGATTTTAAATTTTTAAAGTTTTTCACGTGTATTTTAATTAGGGAATTTTAATAAATTTAATTGGGTTAGCATGTTAATTAATTAATTAACATGCTATTTTTGCCTAATTAATCTCACATGTTACACACACTCACACACACTTACACGTTTTTTACACACACCATCAGCACACACAATTCACACACCTTGCATTCACTCTTTTTGGAGGAGAAAACCTAGGGTTCTTAGGTTCTTCCAGCAGTCATTTCTCCCTTGCATAATTACTGAAGATTTAATTTTGTTTTTCGAGCAAAAATCGTGCCGCAAGCCGTCCCGGATCGAGTCTCGCATTCCCTCGCATCGTTATCCGCCGTATCGTGAGTTTTAAAGATCAGGCATGTATATTCTTTCGTTTTTAAATCGATCTTGTCATAATATATGTTTTGATGTTTATTGTGAGTAAAAATTCGTGTTTGTTAAGCAAAAGTTTGAGAAAATTCGTTTCAAAATTTTAGATTTCAAAACCGAGTCTGCTGTCATTTCGAGTACTATGAATTTTGGGTCGACTTTATGGAAAAACTTTCAACATATCAAACATAGTACTTTTTGATACCTTCGATTTGGCAGTAAATTCGTAAATTTTTGACAATAAACGAGTGAGTTATGATCATTTTCGTGGTACTGCTCAAACTGTAACGTGTTTCAAATGTGTTCTTGAGAATTGTTTGTTGCAGGCTTCGTTGGTAATCACCGAGTGGTCATTGCTGCGTAGGATGTGTCTTGTGTTGGGATCAGTCGTCTTTCGTTGTTTCGTTTCGAGTCGGAATGGGTTTGGTTGCATTAGAAGGCAGAGGGAAGTGAATGGGTAGAAGATGAATTTTTGGGGCTGAGTTCGCGCAAGGCTAGAGCCGCAGCGCTGCTGCTTCGCATCATGCAGTGCCGCGGCGCTGTAGGGTAGCGCCTAGGCGTCTGTCAGGCGCTGCACTTCAGCACCGCTGCAGCTTCGCATCATGCAGTGCCGCGGCTCTGGAGGGTAGCACCTAGGCGCCTGTCAGGCGCTGAAGTGGCGCTGGTTCCGGTATCTTTGGGCTTTGAGTTTAGGTGCTATTGCTTCATTTGGGTACTAATACGTCATTATGTCCAAGCTTAGTGAGGGTTAGATTAGACGTCACGAAGTTTGAATAGAGAACGTTGAATTATGGTTTAGGCGAGGTCTGTGTCTTCCATTGCTTGGAAAATTTCATACTCCATGTCAAGATTGATTCGGGGTTTGAGTCGTGGTTTAGTATGTTGATTAAACGTGGTCAAGTCCCGAGGGGTCTGGAAAATGATAAGTTATTTAGTTACTTCGGTGGTAAGTTGGTATGGTACGGTTAAGTTATGCAATTTTAAATTGTTGGAATAATGTAGTAGTATGTATGTGCAGCAGTAGCTCCAAGTGAGATCCAACGAATCTCTCAATAATTTATAAGTATGTTCGACGTGCAAAAAAAATATTTTATGCATTTGAGGTATACTAAATGTCTTGTGACCAATTGTGAACGGGTTTGGAAACCGGTGAACGTGGTCGGGGGCCTCTCCACCCCGGTAAAGCATGACCGGGTTTAGATATGGATTGGAATGAGGTGAAGCATGACCAGGAACCAATCCACCCCGTAAAGCATGACCGATGATCTCATGTAAGTGGTAGTGGACATCCATGCCAGTTCATAAAAATTGTAAACACGACTACACAGGCAAACGAGAAAACAACAAAATTCACGTAAGCATAAAAATTGTTTCCTGGATAGAAGAAGATTCGTCATGAACTTCCTTGTTCTAATCGTTACTGACTTTTCCGCCATTTTCTGAAAAATCAAAACCTCCTCATATTATCTTGATATACAAACAAATACACAAAAATCACTAGCATTTAATGCAGAAGACAATCAAAAGTGAATGCGCAAACTTACAATTTCTTGCGTTCGCACTCCCGCCTCGTGCCTACGCACTTGAAAAGCTTAGTTCTGTGTGTGTTCTGTGAGGCGTCTTCCTAATTCCCCCGGGACTAAAGGAGAATTTTCTCTAGGTCTAGTGTTTGTAAATGGAAGCAGCCGCTCGAGTAGTATATTAAATGTGGCCCAATATGATAAACAGACCAGACCCGAATATCTAATAAACTCAAATTTAACATTATTAACATTATTGTGGCCCATTGGTAGGAATAACAACTTTTCCCACGGGTTTGATGCAATCCCAAATAGAGACAGAATCTCCGATTTTTTTGAGTTTGGGTTCGAGTTTGAGGATTTTTTAAAATCTTCGAAGTAGTTCTGTAACACTCGTGACTAAAATACATAATAAGCGCGGAAGCTTTAAAATATAATTTGGAGAAAATGTGTACTTTTAAAAAATTTGGGCAGCATCTCCTCGTAAAAAGGACATGCCACCTGTCTCAAGCAACACATAAAATACATGCAAAAGATTTTCATATACATCAGATACTATTTAATATAATATCTACACATATTTTTAATTCAAATACCAAAACAACATTTACAAGGTTTCCCAAATAACCAAAAGTTCAACACATCAAAATAACATCCAATCGAAATCTCCAAAGTTTGGCATATGTCCTTCACTCGCTTTGACAACTCAGGGATGATCAATCTTTCTTACATGTGCCTGCATCACATGAACATAACTGGAATGAGTATAAAACTCAGCAAATGGAATCAATACTAACAAGATACATATATATATATATATATATATATATATATATATATATATATATATATATATATATCAATTTGTTGTAAAACATAAAATGGATAGCCTCAATTTCATTTTCTTGAAAACATTATCCATCTCATTTCATAAACTTCGAATCATCATTAATATCATCATTCAAAATCATAATACAACAATACATAGGGATGATATTCATATCATTGATCAACTGAAGAATTGATAGTTCTTATAAGATAGTTCATTCATTGCTAACCCTCTTCGTAAAAGAGAATCTTATAGGAGGGACATGTACCTCTGCATAAAATGCATCTTATAAGAGAGCACATGTTTTCATCATTAATTGGCCAATTACATTGCGGATTTAGAATTGCCAGAGGCAACACCGCTACTATCACTATCAATCCAATCATTCAATCATATAAAACTTCATTCAGACATTTTATCGAACATCTTAGAGGCATCATTTAAAATTTAACTCCTTTCATTCAAAAATGCATATCATTTCACTACCATATATACATATTTACATATATATATCATGAATGGAATTTGAAAGAAGTTAACGTCATAAAATCATCAAAACACATACATATAGGATCATGTGATGCATTGAAGAAATGATTCCACTTACTACACTTGGAGAAATTGGTTTCCTAAACCCTTGACGATGATCCTACAACAATAAACCCAATAACTAACCATCAACACCCAAATAATAATCTTAAATTACCATTTAATCCAATACATCACAACTACCATCCCCAAACTTCATAAGAAAAAGAAGAAAACCACTTACTTTAGCTCCTTACACTAAAAAGATGAAGTTCAAACTCCAGATTAAAGATTATTTGCTTGATTGAATGATAGAAGAAGAAGAAGATGAAGGGTTACCCTAGCTTAGAATCGATACTGTCCGAAACCCAAAAATACAACTCCAGGCGTGCTGGGGTGGTCAAACATTACCGCCCTAGCACGGCACGTGCTGTCCCGGCGCGCGTTCTGCGTACAGCTTCTCGAAAGATTGCTCCAGAAATGCCTCTTCCCTTTATAATATGAGAAAGTGGTAAACATCAAAGTTGTAGCTCTATGTTTGGGCTTGGATCTCCAATTGACTGCATGTCATTTGAATATTGTAGAAAAGAGTTATGCTAAATCTTTCAACATGTGTCATTGGAGGAACGACAATACATACGACACGCTTCGGGGTGCTTTTGGCTTGACTTCGACAATGATTTGAACAAAACTAAAAACATGAAAGTTATAGCCTTATGTCTTATATTTCTAATGGAATTGGCCTCACATCATTTGGATCAATATACAAAACATTATGCTAAAAAACACAACTACTGCCACAGTTTCATACCGTTTCAGTACTTCCATTACCTATTTGGCTAATGATCAACTTTATATCCTACCCATCCATTATTTCTTTCATTCTAAATCATTCAATACCATTCATATCATATCTTGAAGCCATAAACCATCACCATTACATCACATATCCCAAACGATCATCATAATAAACCATAAAAGGAATAATGACCATACTTAATCATAATCATTACCTTACATCATATGCATATGAATGTCTGGGCGTTACAATTCTCCCCTCCTTAAGAAATTTCGTCCTCGAAATTGCCATTACTGTGCAAATAACTCAGGTTATCGCAGTTTCATTTCTTCCTCAGGCTCCCACGTTGCTTCTTCAACCAACTGATTACGCCAAAGAATTTTAGTAATGCCGATCTCCTTATACCTTAGTACTTTAACCTTGCGATCTAAAACTGGATCGGTACTTCTTGATAAGTAAAGCTCGGAATCAGATCCAACGGTTTATGTCTGAGAACATGGGAAGGGTTCGAGATGTACTTCCTGAGCATTGAGACGTGAAATACATTGTGGAGTCTATCCAAGTCTGGCGGTAAGGATAGACGATATGCTCTTTCTCCAATCCTGTCCAGAATTTCAAATGGACTGATAAATCTTGGGCTCAGCTTTCTTTTCCTGCCAAATCTCATAATGCCTTTGGGATTAGCAATTTTGACAAATACGTGATCTCCAACTTCAAACTCCAAAGGCCTTCTTCGGTTATCGGCATAACTTTTCAGTCTGGATTGGGCCGTCTTCTTTCTGTCTTGGATTAAAGAAATCACATCAGCAGTCTGTTGGACCAATTCTGGCCCTAACATCTTTCTTTCACAGACTTCAACCCAATTCAATGGTGACCTACATTTCCTGCCGTAAAATGCCTCGTATGGTTCCATGCCAATCGTCGCCTGATAACTATTGTTATATGTAAATTCCGCAAGTGGCAATTTAGAATCTCAGCTACCCGAAAAATCAATCGTGCAGGCTCGTAGCATATCTTCAAGAATCTGAATCACCCTCTCTGACTGCGAAAACTTACAATTTCTTGCGATCGCACTCCCGCCTCGTGCCTATGCACTTGAAAAGCTTAGTCTGTGTGTTCTGTGAGGTGTCTTCCTAATTCCCCCAGGACTAAAGGAGAATTTTCTCTAGGTCTAGTGTTTGTAAATGGAAGCAGCTGCTCGAGTAGTATATAAAATATGGCCCAATATGATAAACAGACCAGACCCGAATATCTAATAAACTCAAATTTAACATTATTAACATTATTGTGGCCCATTGGTAGGAATAGAAACTTTTCCCACGGGTTTGATGCAATCCGAAACAGAGACAGAAATCTCCGATTTTTTTGAGTTTGGGTTCGAGTTTAAGGATTTTTTAAAATCTTCGAAGTAGTTCTGTAACACTCGTGACTAAAATGCATAATAAGTGCGGAAGCTTTAAAATATAATTTGGAGAAAATGTGTACTTTTAAAAAATTTGGGCAGCATCTCCTCGTAAATTGGACATGCCACCTGTCTCAAGCAACACATAAAATACATGCAAAAGATTTTCATATACATCAGATACTATTTAATATAATAACTACACATATTTTTAATTCAAATACCAAAACAAAATTTTCAAGGTTTCCCAAATAACCAAAAGTTCAACACATCAAAATAACATCCAATCGAAATCTCCAAAGTTTGGCATATGTCCTTCACTCGTTTCGACAACTCAGGGATGATCGATCTTTCTTACCTGTGCCTGCATCACATAAACGTCGAATCATCATTAATATCATCCGTCAAGAATCATAATACAACAATACATAGGGATGATAATCATATCATTGATCAACTGAAGAATTGATAGTTTTTATTAGATAGTTCATTCATTGCTAACCCTCTTCGTAAAAACGAATCTTATAGGAGGGAGATGTACCTCTGCATAAAATGCATCTTATAAGAGAGCACATGTTTTCATCGTTAATTGACCAATTACATTGCGGATTTAGAATTTCCAGAGGCAACACTGCTACTATCACTATCAATCCAACCATTCAATCATATAAAACTTCATTCAGACATTTTATCGAACATCTTAGAGGCATCATTTGAAGTTTAACTCCTTTCATTCAAAAATGCATATCATTGCACTACCATATATACATATTTACATATATATATCATGAATGAAATTTGAAAGAAGTTAACGTCATAAAATCATCAAAACACATACATATAGGATCATGTGATGCATTGAAGAAATGATTCCACTTACTACACTTGGAGCAATTGGTTTCCTAAACCCTTGACGATGATCCTACAACAATAAACCCAATAACTAACCATAAACACCCAAATAATAATCTTAAATTACCATTTAATCCAATACATCACAATTACCATCCCCAAACTTCATAAGAAAAAGAAGAAAACCACTTACTTTAGCTCCTTACACTAAAAAGATGAAGTTCAAACTCCAGATTGAAGATTATTGGCTTGATTGAATGATAGAAGAAGAAGAAGACGAAGGGTTACCTTAGCTTAGAATCGATGGAGAAGAGAAAGGAAGAAGAGAAATGAGGGCCTTAAAACTCCCAAAACACGCTTTCCACTGTACATGGAGCTGGGGCGGTCAAGTTTTACCGCCCTAACACGGAACTTACTGTACGAAACCCAAAAATACAGCTCCAGGCGTGCTAGGGCGGTCAAACATTACCGCCCTAGCGCGGCACCTGCTGTCCCGACGCGCGTTCTGCGCACAGCTTCTCCAAAGATTGCTCCAGAAATGCCTCTTCCCTTTATAATATGAGAAAGTGGTAAACATGAAAGTTGTAGCTCTATGTCTTGGCTTGGATCTCCAATTGGCCGCATGTCATTTGAATATTGTAGTAAAGAGTTATGCTAAATCTCCCAACATGTGTCACTGGAGGAACGACGATACATACGACACGCTTCGGGGTGCTTTTGGCTTGACTTCGACAATGATTTGAACAAAACTCTAAAAATGAAAGTTATAGCCTTATGTCTTATCTTTTTAATGGAATTGACCTCACATCATTTGGATCAATATACAAAACATTATGCTAAAAAACACAAGTACTGCCACAGTTTCATACCGTTTCAGCACTTCCATTACCTATTTGGCTAAGGATAATCTTTCTATCCTACCCATCCATTCTTTCTTTCATTCTAAATCATTCAATACCATTCATATCATATCTTGAAGCCATAAACCATCACAATTACATCACATATCCCAAACGATCATCATGATAAACCATAAAAGGAATAATGACCATACTTAATCATAATCATTACCTTACATCATACGCATATGAATGTCTGGGCGTTACAATTCTCCCCTCCTTAAGAAATTTCGTCCTCGAAATTGCCATTAATGTTCAAATAACTCAGGATATCGCAGTTTCATTTCTTCCTCAGGCTCCTACGTTGCTTCTTCAACCAACTGATTACGCCAAAGAATCTTAATAATGCCGATCTCCTTATACCTTAGTACTTTAACCTTGTGATCTAAAACTGGATCGGTACTTCTTGATAAGTCAAGTTCGGCATCAGATCCAACGGTTTATGTCTGAGAACATGGGAAGGGTTCGAGATGTACTTCCTGATCATTGAGACGTGAAATAAATTGTGGAGTCTATCCAAGTCTGGCGGTAAGGCTAGACGATATGCTCTTTCTCCAATCCTGTACAGAATTTCAAATGGACTGATAAATATTGGGCTCAGCTTTCCTTTCCTGCCAAATCTCATAGTGCCTTTGAGATGAGCAATTTTGACAAATACGTGATCTCCAACTTCAAACTCCAAAGGCCTTCTTCGGTTATCGGCATAACTTTTCCGTCTGGATTGGGCCGTCTTCATTCTGTCCTGGATTAAAGAAATCACATTAGCAGTCTGTTGGACCAATTCTGGCCCTAACATCTTTCTTTCACCGACTTCATCCCAGTTCAATGGTGACCTACATTTCCTGCCGTACAATGCCTCGTATGGTTCCAGGCCAATCGTCGCTTGATAACTATTGTTATATGTAAATTCTGCAAGTGGCAATTTAGAATCCTTGCTACCCAAAAAATCAATCGTTCAGGCTCGTAGCATATCTTCAAGAATCTGAATCACCCTCTCTGACTGCCCGTCACTTTGAGGATGATACGCTGTGCTAAAAGCCAACCTGGTGCCCAAGGCTCTATGCAAGCTCTTCTAAAATTTAGAAGTAAACCTCGGGTCACGATCAGACACAATTGACACAGGGATACCATGAAGTTTAACAATCTCAGCTACATAGACTTCAGCATATTGGTTAATTGTAAACGTCATCTTGACCAGAAGAAAATGAGCCGACTTGGTTAACCTGTCAACAATCACCCAGATGGAGTTGTAACCCTTTGGTTTTCTTGAAAGTCCCGTTACAAAGTCCATGGTGATATGCTCCCACTTCCACTGAGGTATTGGGAGGGATTGCAAAGTTCCCGCAGGTCTTTGATGCTCAATCTTTACCTGCTGACATGTTATACATTTTGATATAAACT
Organism: Primulina eburnea; assembly: GCF_022965805.1. NCBI lineage: Eukaryota > Viridiplantae > Streptophyta > Magnoliopsida > Lamiales > Gesneriaceae > Primulina > Primulina eburnea. Next base: position 19,448,957 of record NC_133113.1, read on the forward strand.
TTGCGATATCACTTTTCATACCTGGCCACCAGTATAGACGTCGGAGATCCTGATACATCTTGGTGCTACAAGGATATATCGAGTATCGCGCGGTATGAGCTTCTGTCAAAACATTCCGTCGAATGTCATCACCAGTGGGAACACATATCCGACCTCTAAACGTTAACAAATCATCAGTGTTCATCATAAAATCTGAATTTCCTTTCTTATCCTCTTTGGATCGCAATTCCATCAACTGATTGTCATTAGGCTGCTCCCGACGTATCCTATCTGTCAACGTAGGTCGAATAACCAAAGCTGAAAGTCTAGCGATGGTCCCATGCTCTACTATAGCGATCTCGCTCCTCTGAGGATCCAATAACAACGGCTTCTGAATCAACGAGCTCAAAGAAGATACTGACTTGCGGCTCAAAGCATCTGCAACGAAGTTTGCTTTACCTGGATGGTAGCTAATGGTCACATCATAATCTTTAATAAGTTCAAACCACCTCCTCTGTCGCATATTAAGTTCCTTCTGTGAGAATAGATATTTCAAGCTCTTGTGATCCGTGAAAACTTCACATTTCTCGCCATACAGATAATGCCTCCATATTTTCAATGCGAAGACCACTGCAGCCAACTCAAGATCGTGGGTGGGATAATTCTTCTCGTAGTCCTTCAACTGACGAGAAGCATAAGCAATTACTTTCCCACGCTGCATCAGTACAGCTCCAAGTCCCACTTTGACGCATCAGTGTACACAATAAAATCTTCAGTGCCGCACGGAAGTGCTAGGATAGGGGCTGATGTCAACTTGTCTTTCAACACTTGAAATCCATGTTGGCACTCGTTTGTCTACTCAAACTTCACCGTTCTCCTTGTCAGATTGGTTAATGGCAGGGCTATTTTGGATAAATTGGCAATAAAACGTCGATAATAACCTGCCAAACCCAGAAAACTACGCACCTCGGAGACTGTCGTCGGAATAGGCCATTGTTTAATCGCTTCAATCTTCATAGGAACAACTGCAATGCCGTCTCTCGAAACAATATGGCCCAAAAATGATACTTGCTTTAACCAAAATTCATACTTTTTAAACTTTGCGTATAACTGCTTTTCCCTCAATAACTGCAATACAGTTCTGAGATGCTCGGCATGAAGTTCCCAATTCTTGGAATAAATCAGGATATCGTCAATGAAAATGATAACAAAGCTATCCAGATATGGCTTGAAGACTCGGTTCATTAGATCCATGAAGACAGACAGAGCGTTCGTCAACCCGAATGACATGACTAAGAACTCATAATGGCCATACCTGGTTCAGAATGTAGTTTTAGGTACGTCGGCTTCCATAACTTTCAGCTGATAATAACCAGAACACAGGTCGATCTTTGAAAACACTGTTGCTCCCTGAAGCTGATCAAAGAGATCGTCAATCCACGGAAATGGATATTTATTCTTGATCGTGACTTTGTTGATCTCTCTGTCATCAATGCACAGCCGCAAAGATCCATCTTTTTTTTGACAAATAAAACTGGAGCTCCCCACTGAGAAGAACTCGGACGAATAAATCCTTTGTTTAATAGATCCTGCAACTGATTCTTCAACTCGTTCATTTCAGTCGGGTCCATTCGATAAGGAGCTTTCGAAATCGGAGCAGTACCTGGAACCACGTCAATCACAAACTCAACTTCACGGTCAAGTAGCAATCCAGGCACATCATCTGCAAATACGTCAGGAAAATCCCGAACTACCTCAATCTCATTCAACTTCATCTTCATCTCAGTATTCAAATCTATCACAGTAGCTAAAAACCCCTAACACCCCTTTGATAACATGTCACGAGCTTTGAGACAAGAAATATAAGGAGTGCCAAGCGAAATACCTGAACTTTGGAAAATCCCGCTATCATCATCATGTGCAGGAAATCGCACTGTCTTAGCCACGCAGTCGATAACGGCACGACATGAAGATAGCCAATCCATTCCCAAAATAACATCAAATGCCACCATGGGAATAATAATAAGATCAACAAAATAGATTTTCTTATTTACTTGCACTGTACAACCTTTAAGAATACTGGAAGGCCATAATTCGTTACCCGATGGCAACAAAATACTATAGTGGAGGGGTTCATAAGATGGAACAACATTCAAAGAGCGCAAGAAAATTTCAGACATAAAGGAATGCATAGCACCAGTGTCAGTCAATGTAATAGTGGCCTTGCCTGAAATTAAGATAGTACCTGATATAACAGAAGAATCAGATTTGGTCATTGTGAAGATGCTGCCTTGAGCCCTATCCTTCCCTTTCTCACCCTTCACTGGACAATTTTTGATAACATGTCCAACACATCCACAATGAAAGCATCGATTACTTCCAACCAAGCACTCACCTGTATGCATTTTGCCACATTTTGGACATACAGGTCGATCATATGTAGGCGGTGGCATAGGAGCTTTGGGTCGATCTCCTCTTTTTCTTTGCCTCTGAACTTGCCCTTAACTTTCAATCCGGTTCCTTGGCCTTTAGCTGAAAAATCTTGGCGCTTCAACTGTCTTTCTCGTTCAATTTCCTTCTCGTCCTGCTCAGCCATCCTTGCTTTTTCAACAATCTCTTTATATGAAGTAGCTTTAGACATTCAAATGTCTCTTTTAATTTCAGCTCGGACAACTCTGAGAAAATGCTCACCCTTTTCGATGTCATTGCTGGCCAGACATGGGGCAAACTCACAACCCTCTTCGAATTTGAGAATATACTCTTGCATTGTTATATTTCCTTGCTTCAGTTCTAGGAAGTCCTTCCCTTTCTGACTTCGAACCTCTCTAGAAAAATATTAGTCGTAAAATAAATCTTTAAACTCCTGCCACTTGAGTGCCGAGACATTAACTGATACCTTGGTGGCGTCCCACCGAATCCTCGCAGTCTTGGTCAGTAGAAAAATGGCACAACTGACTCGATCATTATCGTCAAACTGCAGATAATCATAAAGAGCCTCCACAGCTTTGAACCATTCCAAGGCAACCATGGGATCAGTGCTACCATCAAATTCGGGTGGCTTCATCTTACGAAATCTTTCGTATGCACCTTCACTACTAGGCTCGGGCCGCACTTGCTCTCTCTCTCTCTCTCCCTCGCCCTGCATTGTGCATTCGTAAGGGCTGTTGGATTTGTTCGCCGTGTACTTTGGCCTGTTCTTTCAGTAACTTGCTAAATTCATCAACCACTCTAGATAATGAACTATCCTCCCATTCTGATGTTTTACACTTAGGCGGAATGATCCTATGATACATATTAATTTAAAACCATTTACATACATAACTTATCATAATTATTGAGGCTACACATCCATATTATAGCAAATGATGCAGTTACATACAGACCGAATTGTCGAAAAGAGAGGAAGTCATAAGCCAAATCATTGGTCCGAAAATCTTTGCTCCGATACCACTAAATGTAACACTCATGACTAAAATGCATAATAAGCGCGGAAGCTTTAAAATATAATTTGGATAAAATGTTTACTTTTAAAAAATTCGGGCAGCATCTCCTCGTAAATAGGACATGCCACCTGTCTCAAGCAATACATAAAATACATGCAAAATTTTTCATATACATCAGATACTATTTAATATAATATCTACACATATTTTTAATTCAAATACCAAAACAACATTTTCAAGGTTTCCCAAATAACCAAAAGTTCAACACGTCAAAATAACATCCAATCGAAATCTCCAAAGTTCGGCATTTGTCCTTCACTCGCTTCGAAAACTCAGGGACGATCAATCTTTCTTACTTGTGCCTGCATCACATGAACATAACTGGAATGGGTATAAAACTCAGCAAATGGAATCAATACTAACAAGATACATATATATCATTTTATTGTAAAACATAAAATGGATAGCCTCAATTTCATTTTCTTGAAAACATTATCCATCTCATTTCATAAACGTCGAATCATCATTAATATGATCCGTCAAGAATCATAATACAACAATACATAGGGATGATATTCATTTCATTGATCAACTGAAGAATTGATAGTTCTTATAAGATAGTTAATTCATTGCTAACTCTCCTCGTAAAAACGAATCTTATAGGAGGAACATGTACCTCTGCATAAAATGCATCTTATAAGAGAGCACATGTTTTCATCGTTAATTGGCCAATTACATCGTGGATTTAGAATTGCTAGAGGCAACACCGCTACTATCAACAATAAACCCAATAACTAACCATCAACACCCAAATAATAATCTTAAATTACCATTTAATCCAGTACATCACAACTACCATCCCCAAACTTCATAAGAAAAAAAAGAAAACCACTTACCTTAGCTCCTTACACTAAAAAGATGAAGTTCAAACTCCAGATTGAAGATTATTTGATTGATTGAATGATAGAAGAAGAAGATGATGGAGAACCCTAGCTTAGAATCGAAGGAGAAGAGAAAGGAAAGAAGAGAAATGAGGAAAAATGAGAGTCTCATTCGATTTTATGCCTTAAAACTCCCAAAACACGGTTTTCCACTGTACATGGCGCTGGGGCGGTCAAGTTTTACCGCCCAAGCACAGAACTTACTGTCCGAAACCCAAAAATACAGCTCCAGGCGCGCTGGGGCGGTCAAACATTACCACCCTAGCGCGGCACCTGCTGTCCCGGCGCGCGCTCTGTGCACAGCTTCTCCAAAGATTGCTCCAGGATTGCCTTTTCCCTTCATAATCTGAGAAAATGGTAAACATGAAAGTTGTAGATCTATGTCTTGGCTTGCATCGCCAATTGGCCTCATGTCATTTGAATATTTTAGTAAATATTTATGCTAAATCTCCCAACATGTGTCACTGTAGGAACGACGATACACACGCCACGCTTCGGGGTGCTTTTGGCTTGACTTCCACAATGATTTGAACAAAACTAAAAACATGAAAGTTATAGCCTTATGTCTTATCTTTCTAATGGAATTGGCCTCACATCATTAGGATCAATATACAAAACATTATGCTAAAAAACACAACTACTGCCACAGTTTCATACCGTTTCAGTACTTCCATTACCTATTTGGCTAAGGATCAACTTTCTATCCTACGCATCCATTCTTTGTTTCATTCTAAATCATTCAATACCATTCATATCTTGAAGCCATAAACCATCACCATTACATCACATATCCCAAACGATCATTATAATAAACCATAAAAGGAATAATGACCATACTTAATCATAATTATTACCTTACATCATATGCATATGAATGTATGGGCGTTACAAGTTCGGACGGATGAGAATTTGATTCTTGTGGTTTCGGTTTCGGGGGAGATCGGGATAGGTATGAAGATGAAATGAAATTCAGGGACGAAGATGAGGATACCAAACATGTCTCACTGTCATCCCTTCCCATTGCCATGTATATGTGTTTCTATTTATTAATCAATTCAATCATCAAATTTCTTGTATAATCCCAAAATTAAAGTGCAAAATTATATGTTTTAAATCCAACTACATACACACCTCCAACTTCTCTTTCACCAATGAAATCGACGCGAACAATTTTTTCTCCAGCCTAAATTTCAATGTTCCCACGATGAAATATTTCCAGCCTCACATATATACGCTGCTCAGATTTCACATCAAAAAGAGAATTCAAAATTCAATAATATTTTGATCTTACTACATCAAATCAGGCAAGGTATATTATTTTTTATTTTCCTTTATTTCTTGGTAGTTGAATTCATACTCTTCGTATTTATTTTTCGGTCATTTACGTTGAACATAAAATTTATCTTGGAGTTTCAAATGAGAGTGCTTAATTATCCTAACCCTTGTTTTGAGTTATTACTGGTTTTTTTATGTCGATTTTAATAGACAAACACGTGCACCAAAACGTTTGCTCAAATCGCATGATCATTTTCATTATGTTCTGTAAGCAGAGATTTTATATATGCAAACTTATTACAATAGAAACCCCAAAAAAATATAAATTGAAAAAAAAACAACTGGCATTGCGATACATTTTCCAGATAAACTATAATTGCACACACAAAAACTAAAAACTACACCCGCCTTCCCACTATCAAAATTTTCAGCTTTGCTTGATCGTATCAAACACTAAACTACTGAATCACGTTGAATGAGATCTTCAAGCCCTAAAGTAAACTAGAAAACGAGAAGAAAAGGTGGAATCCACGAGTAGCTCGGCTCTTTTCAAGAGCAGAACAATAGCTCAAGAACAGAAATCTATGGGGACATAAACAAACATAAAAAATGGCGAATCATGGTTCAAATCGAAGCTATGGATGTGGGGAACAAAACCCCTAAAGAATATTTTATTTTCAACATTAGATGGAGAAGTTATGACAATTTTTCTATTGCTGCTACAATAGTGAAGGACAAATGGTTAGGGGTGAGTGTATTATGTTATTACTAATAATAGTAATATGTACAAATTTATTTCGGTTTTTTATTTATTTTGTTCTCGTATATTATTTGAACTTCGGATGTGTTTTATATCACATTAACTCTGATATTCTAAAACACATTTTTTAACATACTTTATAAATTTATTTGGCATAATTAATTATATTAATTAATCAATTCAATAATTATTCTAATTATTCCTAATTACGAGATAATTAATTACAGAGCCTTACATTTCTCCACCTCTTGAAACAAATTTTTTCGTCGAAATTTCTGTTTATACACATACATCGTCCACAATATATGAATACAATAATCCAATACCAAAAATCAAATATATATATATAAGGATAAAATGTTCTCATTTTCTCTTTTGTCTTCCAGTTGATTCTTCTGCCACTTGTCTTGATCATGAACTCGAACAAGTGATATAACTTTATTAGGAAGAACCTTATCTTTGCGGTATAAAACACAAATCAGATACTCAGTATACTATAGAGAGGGATCAGGTTCAACCTCATCTGGCTAAATCACATGAGAAGGATCGAGCGCAACATAGACAGATGAAACACATTGTGGATGCAAGACAATAATTGTGGAAACTCCAAACGATAAGCACAAGTCCCAATGCACCCAAAAAATCTCAAAATGGCCAACATAACTAGGTGACAAGTTACCTTTCATTCCAAAATGAACAACACCCATATATGGTGAGATTTTTAGAAACATAAAATCTTCATCTTGAAATTCTAAAGGTCGGCTACGTTTATTTGCATAACTCGCCTGACGATCTTGAACAGCTTTCTCTGACGAATTTAATCAAATTTGTCATGTATTTTTTAACAATCTCAGAACGAGTCAATTGAATATTTTCACTAAACTCATCCCAAAAAAGAGGATACCAGCATCGTCTACCATATAAAGCTTCAAAAGGAGTCGTAACAATAATAATTTGAAAACTATTATTATAAGAAAATTCCACTAATAATAAAGTTTCTTGCCAAATTTCCTTGAAATCCTAATTACACCTCGAAGGAAATCCCCGAGTGCCAAGATTGTATGCTTTATTTGACCATTTGTCTGAGGATGGTAAGCGGCACTCATTGCAAGCCTTGTACTAATTTCTTTTTGGAAACTAATCCAAAACTTTGATGTGAATAGAGGATCACGATATGAGACTGTAACAACTAGAACTTTATTCAATCTAACTACATTTTATATGTACAAACGAGCCATTTTTTTATACTGATACGTACTTTCATACCGAATAAAATGAGCCGATTTAGACAATCTATCGATAACTACCTAAATGACATAGAAGTGACGAGATGTATTGGTCAAGTGAGTGAAAAAAAACCACAACTACGTGCTCCCAGTTCCACTGAGGAACCTCAAGATTGTGCAACAATCTTCATAGTCTCATACGTTTTGCCTTGAATTGCTGACATATTATTGAACGAGATACAAACTCAGCAACATCATTTTTCATGTTTTTCCACCAAAACCGAGGTCTTAGAATATGGTAAAATTTCCTACCTCCAAGATGGATACTTGTAGGACCGAGCGCTTGCCGCTTTACCAAAAGCTATAGCTAGTGGTAATGGTGCAACTCAAATCTTTTATACCGCACAACAGCAAAAGCACCACGGTTCGATCGCTCTACCAAGCAGGGACAATTATTGCACCCAACAATCTCCCTCCCAATAAATGCACTCCTTGCAATCAATGAGAATCGAACTCGTGACCTTGGCTCTGATACCAATTGTAGGATTGAGCGCTTTCCGCTTTACCAAAAGTTATAGCTAGTGGTAAGGTGCAACTCAAACCTTTTAAACTGCACAGCAGCACAAGCACCATGGTTTGATCGCTCTACCAAGCAGGGACAATTATTGAACCCAACAGTACTATAACGAGTGCAATAATCTTGTTTAAGGATAGTTGTACGCAATTCAATACTATCAAGAACAACCAATCTTCCATTCAAACGATGAGAATCATCTGAATGAATTGTGAATCCATATTGATGTCCTTGAGACACTAACTCATGATATCCCTTGAGACACTAACTCATAATATCTGAACCTGATCATCAGTTTTTTGAGCTGACTTAACAATCTGAATCAACTTTGGTTCAATAGAAATCTTAGACACACAAATGACATTTTCTTGAATCTGAAAATCCAAAACAGAAGTGCAAATATCCTCATGCAACTGAGAAACTTGAATAGAGGATAAATTAACATCAGAAATTTTATGACTCAAATCATGAGCAATGATGTTGACTTTTCTTGGCTGGTATTGGATCTTACAATCATAATCTTTCAAAATATCTATACAACACCTCTGTCTCATATTCAAATCGGATTGAGATAATATGTACTGCAAACTTTTTATGATCTGAATAAATTTTAAATTTCTTGCCAAAGAGATAACGCCTCTAAATCTTGAGTGCAAAGACAATAACAGTCAATTCCAAGTCATGGACAATATATCTAGATTAATGTGGTTTCAACTGATGAGAACCATAAGCTACAAATCGAACATATTTCATTATAACACAACCTAGGCATCGACTTGATGCATCAGTGCAAACAACAAATTCTCATGAACCACTTTGAATGGTGAGAACTGGTGCAGAAGTCAATCTCTTCTTCAATTCAATAAAACTTGACTCGCATTCATCAGAGATTCAGACCAAGAGAATCTCAGATTTTTATTAGTCAACTGAGTGACAGGTTTAGCAATTTTTGAAAACACTTCAATGAATCTATGGTAATAACCCGCTAAACCCATGAAACTTCAAAGATCTAGCAAATTGTTCGGTCTTGCCCAGTTAAAAGCTGCTTTCACTTTACTTATGTCAACAGAAATACAATGTTTAAAGACAAAATGGCCTAGATGTAATGACCGAGATTTAATCACTGTAATCAGACGTTGATTAATTGACAGAATTGAGGTTATAGGAACTCAAATGAAGAAGCCGGGCGTCGGTGCATTTTAAACCAAGATATTAAGACAGAACTGTTGGCGTCCGAGCGGTAGAAAGAGACCGCCCGAGCGCCAAGGCACCATAAATGGGAAAGTTGGACAGAAATTCTGGCGCCCGAGAGGTAGAAAGTTGCCGCCCGAGCGCCAGTATCCCACAAGTGGAAGATTGGGACAGAACATGTGGCGCCCGAGCGGTAAAGAATTACCACCCGAGCGCCAATGGATCATAAGCGTGGTCCCGGACAGAAGCCTCCGCGCCCGAGCGGTACATTTTAACCGCCCGAGTGCGAGTCATGCAGAACGACAACAAGCCACGTTTCTATCATGCACGAGGTGTGTATATATATATATATATATATATATATATATATATATATATATATATATATAAACACACACATATCATCTTTAGACATTTCAAAGAATTGAAGAAAGGGCCGAGGAAGCTTCGCGAAAATCCTTACGCCTTTTTATTTCAATCCGTCCGTCAGATTTTGAATCTGAGTACATTACCGAGTTCCTATCAACGTAGGCTACAACTGGACGTAAGTTTTGCTACGTTTTGACATGTTTTGAAATTATGCTATTGTCATAATTCAATAAGATTCATATACGATCTTCTTGTCATGTTAGACATCATAGAATCGAAGTCAGATTGAGAAACAGACCGCTTATGTAATTGTTATGATTTTCGGAGTCGATTAGACTGAGATTTCATATCAGATTTGTATTATCGTTCAGATTTTGAGTTGTATCGATATTGATTATGAGTTCTGGTATTATATCTGTGATGTTTGGATTGACGGAGTTATAGAGACAGTATTGTCATGCCGTCGAAACATCAGTTTATTGAGATTTATCAGAGTCGGTATTGATTTAGATTGTATTGTGGTACCGTATATCGATTGACCTTGATCAGATTGTATGGTGATTTGAGTATTGATCAGAAGCGGTATTGAATTGAGTTGTTTATTGATATTATATCTGTTCGGTATTGTTATTACCAGATTGGGAATGGACCAAGGTAGATTCGGGACTTCTTCTTCTTCTGAGCGAGAAGATAAAGGTATAAATTAATGTTGAGTTGGGATTGCACAACTCGAGTGAGGTTTGACTCGAGTTTCCCTAAATCACATACTTTAGTTTATGGCATTGATATTTGCATTGGTTGACTGATGTACTTGTTCTCTTGAATTATAGAAAGCATGTATTAGTCGAGGAATTTTGGGACAGAGGTGCCTGATAGTGGCGGGATCGCCACGGGCACATTGCACGATGTCACAAGATCGTATAGGAATCTTGGGACAGAGGTGCCTGATAGTGGCGGGATCGCCACGGGCACATTGCACGATGTCACAAGATAGGATATTGGCTTTGTGGCCATAGTCCATGACGGTTAGGTCAGGACACCGGATGTTTGGTTATATCGAGTAAATAGAATTGGAATTCCTTCTATTACGGAATTCGATATAGGAACACCATATTTGGTTATATCGAGTAAATAGAATCGGAATTTCTTCTATTACGGAATTCGATATAGGAACACCATATCTGGAAATCGGGATCCCTAGGCTAGGATTGAGTCTAGTATAAAACGTAAATCACGAGTCTGAGTGACAGTTATATTGATTTATATTTATTGATGTTGGTTTATGTTCCTGAATATGGTTCTTGTCCCTTTATGTTCCTTATATTGGTACATATTTAGAATAGGAGTTATTCTGGATATTGATTATGTTCCTGATTAGGGTACATGTTTAGAACATGATTTAGTATGGTATTGATTCATGTTCTGATTTTGATACATGTTAGAATTGTTTGCTATATGCTTTTATATTGTTTATATGATTGCATGTATATATGATTTATACTGGGAATGTAGTTCTCACCGGAGTTATCCGGTTGTTGTCTTGTTTGTATGTGTGCATGGTGAAGAACCTAAAGGGGGGGTGAATAGGTTCTTTTAGGCCCTTTAGCGTTTTTAAAAACGAGTTTGCAAAAATTGCAAGCGGAAGACTTGAGGGACAATCACAAATAAAATGAATGCGTAAAGTAAGTGCGTAAAATAAATGCGTAGTAAAGTAAATGCGTAAAGTAAAGAGGGATAGAGATGTTTATGGAAGTTCGACGAAGAATCGTCTACGTCTCCCCTTCTCGATGAGGATCGAGGTATCACTATATCGACTTGGCTTTAGGAGCTCCAAGCTAGCTTTTACAACCACGCCTCGATGCGTCTACTTGGCCTTGAGGGCTCCAAGGATAGCCACGAACTTTACAACCCACTCGAGAGTATTACTTTCACTCTTTTTCTACAACTCTTTTGATATTACAACTCTTTTAATCAACGCACACAAGAGATAGTAGAAAGCTTTGTAAGAGACAAGAGAGTGGAGTGGGATGATTGAAAATGCATCCTCAAAGGCCTATTTATACTAGTCTTGGACGCCAAGGTTCGGATCTTCTGTTTATGTTTCGGAACGTCCGATGTGATTGAAATCAATTTGCGTAATTCTGGGATGACTTCGGATCGTCCGTTCTTGACTTTGTAGGGTCCGAACATGTGCTTCGGATGGACCGATCAAACTTCGTATCTTCCGAACAGTTCTTTCAGACAGTGTGTGAACAGCTTCGGAAGGTCCGAACTCAAGTTCGTACCGTCCGAACATTCCCGCGTTTCCAGAGATTTGAAATCTTCAACACTTCGTAGCGTCCGATCATGTCCTTCGTAGCGTCCGAAATCTTACTCAATCAATCAGTCAGATCAATTTGTCTCCGCATTCAAGTGATTTGATTGCTTGTGTTCGGAACGTCCGATCACGTCTTCGGACCGTCCGAACTGGCTCCTCGCAGCTTCCGAACAGCTTCCACTTTGCTTCTGATCGGCACCGTTTCGGAACGTCCGAACCAACTTCGGATCTTCCGAACTTAACTTTGTTCTTAGTTTCCTGCATGCCTCAATATAAAACATTAGTACATTTTTAAGCCAAGTTTTGGTATCATCAAAACAAAAACTTTGGGATATGTTACAGCATTAAAAACATTAATCTCATCCTCGAGATTTGTATGCGTTTAAGGCGTAACAATCTCCCCCTTTTTGATGATCACAAAACTTGGTTAAAAATTGAGAAACAATAATCAACATAATCTAAATTATTATTAAATAACTCCCCCTTAATCAAATAACAAGTCTAAGAGGTTGAATTAAGGCGAATTTATTTAATAACCATTTAAAAGCAATTTTAACCAAATAAATTCTCCCCCTTTTTGTGATAAGCAAAAAGACATAAGCATAAAGAGAGACAAATAAACAGGTAAAATATCCACTAATAAATGCAAGTCTTTTATACAATGATGCATAAAGATAAAATAAACAAAAATAACAAAAACATAATCTAAGAATCCGCATCCCGCGACTCTCTATGTCTCCTCATCTCAGCCTCGATGGAATCAAGACGCGAGGAAGTCTCAGTATGATGACGCTCTAAGGTAGACTCCAAAAGGGAGAAACGAGTGTCGAAACGAGTCTCCAATCGCTCGAGATACTCGAAAATCCGATCGTAGGGACCAGAGGGAGCAGGCGGAGTGAAGCCATGAGGAAGGTCATCCATGGTCATCAAAGGAGTGCTAATAGGGTCGGGAACACGCTGATGGGATGTAGAGGGAATATCAACCGAAGGGGTAGGAGTGGTACCCGTAGTAGGGGGACCAGCGGGAAATCCTCTCGTCTGAACGTGAGGAGGAAGGAGACCGAAGGGAACATGAAAGTGTTCGGTCGGACGATAGGACGCAAAGATGCGATCCTTGTCGATGACCCAAGAGGATAAGACGGGATTCCAAGAGAGTCCCATCTTAACAACAGTATCATGGTCGATAGTCTCACGGGGAGAAATAGATAAGGATTCTTCATCTGTAAAGTCAATGCCCGGATGGGCTAGAATCCGGTTAATGAACCGGCCAAATGGAAAAGAGACGCGAGTAGAAGAAGCCGCGTACTCCATGGCGTACATAAGAAAACGGGGAAGGTTAAAAGGACGCTGGGAGACTAAATAATAGAGAATGTACAGATCGAGATATTTGCAAGTGGAGAGGTCTCCACTGCGAGGAACAATAGAAGAAGTGATGAGCTTCAGAACAAGCTGAAGTTGAGGAGGAAGGTCCTTCGCATGAGGACGGTCATCGGCAGGAGTAGGCGGACGACCGAAGATGGTGGTCAAGGCAGTGACTCGATCAAAAGTAGGGTCATTCTCAGTCCAAGACTGAGAAAAGAACTCACTCGGTCCGTCTCGAGGAAGATCGAACCAAGTGGAGAGGTCGGCGGTAGAAAAAGAAATGAACCGACCCTGAACAATGGTAACAACACGAGTGTCATCACCACCAAGAACTAGGGAAAAGTTCGCATAGAACTGATGTATGAGAGAGGGGTAGATGAGATCGGGTACGGAAGGTAGAAAGAAGTTTCCCCAACGTTGAGACTCAATAAGAGTAATCAACGTAAAGAAATTTGCACGAAGATAATCGGTGTGAAGGGTACGACCAGGCAGAATGTTACGGGTTTCGAATTCAGGTGGGATAGGACGAGGGTTGGGTGGTTGGGTAAGATCATGATGAAAGGCACCGTGACGAGGGCGAACATTTTGGCCAGCTACGTTACGGCGCGGAGGCATAGTGAGTAGTGAGTGTTTTGTGTGGGGAAAGAAAGAAGGAGTGAATGAGCAAATAAATCAGAGGATCCGAACGCCTATTTATAGGCCATGTTCGGACGGTCCGAACATGAGTTCGGAAGGTCCGGAATTTGAACGGAACGGTTATCTGGCAGTCAGTTCGGACGATCCGATTCACAATCGGACAATCCGATCATAGAACGGAGGATACGAAGCGTAAACGGAGGGTCCGAAGTCTGACAATCAGGCATGGGAAGGCGCGAACATTTAATGACATCGGAAGGGGGTTCGGACGATCCGATGTGTGTTCGGATGGTCCGAAGAGTGAATCGGAGGTTCTGGAACCTATGGTCAGGTTCGGACGATCCGAACATGTTCGGTGGATCCGAAGTGAAACGAAGCATCCGAAAAGGAACGGTGATTCCGAAGTGGCCAAGATGAGGAACACCTAAAATTTAAAATATTTAGCACATAAATGAATGTTGAGCCATAATTATGGATAAATACAATTAATTTGTATTATCCGACATTATAATGCTCACATTAATAATACTCCCCCTTAATTTAACAAATATGTACGAGAGTATTCGACTAGTGTTTACAACTCAATCATGCCAAGTTCACCACGCAAACGAGTAAAAGTAGATTCATCTAGTGGTTTTGTAAAAATATCAGCAATTTGATTCTTGGTGTCAACATAGTGAAGTTCAACATCATTTTGCTCAATGTGATCACGAATGAAATGATGTCGAATGTCAATATGTTTAGTACGAGAATGTTGAACTGGATTCTTTGTTAGACATATGGTGCTTGTATTATCACAAAAGATTGGAATTTTTGAAAAAGTAACACCATAGTCGAGTAATTGATACTTCATCCAAAGAATTTGTGCACAACAACTACCGGCAGCCATATACTCGGCCTCGGTCGTTGAAAGTGCAACACAGTTTTGCTTTTTAGAAAACCATGACACCAAGCAATTTCCCAAAAAGAAACAAGTTCCACTAGTGTTCTTTCTATCCACCTTATATCCTCCAAAGTCGGCATCACAGTAAGCTTTTAAATCGAAAAATGAGTTCTTAGAATACCATAATCCGAGATTTGGAGTATTTAAAAGATATTTGAAAATGCGTTTTAAGGCGAATAAGTGTGATTCCTTTGGACATGATTGAAATCGTGCACACAAGCAAACACTAAACATAATGTCAGGTCTACTAGCAGTCGCATAGAGTAGGGAGCCAATCATGCTACGAAATAACTTTTGGTCAACAGGTTTACCTCCCTCATCTTTGTCGAGTCTGACTGTCGTGCTCATAGGTGTGGATGAGGCTTTGGAAGACTCCATCCCAAACTTTTTTAGCATCTCCTTGATGTACTTTCCTTGGTTGACAAAGAAACCATCCTTGCATTGCTTGATTTGGAGACCAAGGAAGTAGTTGAGTTCGCCCATCATGCTCATCTCAAAGTGATCCTGCATAAGCTTAGAAAAATCTCTACACAAGTGTTCATTAGTAGCACCAAAAATAATATCATCTACATATATTTGTACTATCAGCAAATCATTATTTTTAGTCAAGGTAAATAAGGTAATATCAACTTTACCTCTACAAAAATCATTAGACAACAAAAAGGTAGATAATTTCTCATACCAAGCTCTAGGAGCTTGTTTCAAACCATACAAAGCCTTATCAAGTTTATACACATAATCAGATAAGTGCACATCTTCAAAACCAACAGGTTGCTCAACATACACTTCTTCTTTCAAATCACCATTAAGAAAAGCACTTTTAACATCCATTTGAAACAATTTAAAGTCTCTAGAGCAAGCAAAAGCAAGTAGCATGCGAATGGATTCTAGTCTAGCAACAGGGGCATAAGTCTCATCATAATCAATTCCCTCTTCTTGACTATATCCTTTAGCTACTAGCCTAGCTTTATTTCTAGTGATTGTACCATGCTCATCTAACTTGTTCCTAAATACCCATTTAGTTCCTATGACAGGTCTATCAGTGGGTCTAGGTACAAGATTCCAAACTTTATTCCTTCTAAATTCATTTAATTCATCTTGCATAGCAATAATCCAAGAATCATCAAGTAAAGCTTCTTCTATGTTCTTAGGCTCTATGTGAGAAAGAAAAGCAAGATAATTGCACATATTAGAAGAGCGAGTAGATACTCCCTTCGATGGGCTACCAATGATGAGGTCCATGGGATGATCCTTGTGTGTAGTCCACTCCTTCGGAAGAGGTGCGTCCTCTTGATCTTTAGGAACATCATCTAGGCTTGTGGACTCCAACTTTTCGCCAAGGATATCTATATCATCATCATCAGAAACAACAGTTCTAGGCAAGCAAGGGTTAGTTTCATCAAATATGACATGAATAGATTCTTCAACTAGTAAAGTACGTTTATTAAAGATTCTATATGCTTTGCTAGAAGTAGAGTAACCAAGAAAGATACCTTTGTCCGATTTAGCATCGAACTTACCCAGGTTGTCCTTACCATTGTTGTGGATGAAGCATTTTGATCCAAAAGCGCGGAAGTAAGAAATGTTAGGCTTTCTCCCTCTCCATAGTTCGTATGGAGTTTTCTTGAGAATTGGCCTTATTGATACGCGATTGATGATGTAACAAGCAGAACTCATTGCTTCAGCCCAAAAATATTTTGGTAGAGAATGCTCACATAGCATGGTCCTTGCAATCTCTACTAGGGTCCTATTCTTCCTCTCAACGACACCGTTTTGTTGAGGAGTTCTAGGACAAGAAAAGTTGTGACCAATGCCTTTGCTTTGACAAAAAATTGAAAAATTTTCATTTTGAAATTCCGTTCCGTGGTCACTACGGATTTGTTTGATCAAAAGATTTTTCTCATTTTCAACCTTTTTGACAAAAATTTTGAAATGATCAAAGGCATCATTTTTGTGGGCTAAAAACAATGTCCAAGTAAAACGTGAAAAATCATCTACAATGACAAAAGCATAAGATTTTCCTCCTAGACTAGTTGTCCTCGAGGGACCACATAAATCTAGGTGAAGTAATTCAAGGGGCATAGAAGTGGATACAAAATTTTTATTTTTAAAAGATTCCTTTGTGTGTTTACCAAGTTGACAAGCATCACAAAAAGAATCTAATTTTAAATTCAGCTTTGGCATTCCGGAAACTAGGTCAAGTTTTAAAAGTTTTTCTATGGTGCTCATCCCAACATGACCAAGTCGTCTATGCCAAAGAATGTTGTCATCAACATTTAATGTTACAAGGCTTTTTATTTTTGAAAAAGATGAAATCTTTAAATCGACCTTGTAAACATTTTCACTTCTATAACCTTTGAAACTAATGGTTTTGTCAGTTGTGAGTGATACAGTGCAATCGTGTGGTGTGAATTTGACTTCATAACCCCTATCGCACAATTGACTAATGCTTAGGAGGTTATGTTTAAGCCCTTTCACAAGAAGTACATCATCAATAATAGTAGAGTTAGATATACCTATTGAGCCGATGCCTTCTATGATCCCTTTGCTGTTGTCTCCGAAGGTCACCGATCCTTTTTCTTTTGGTCGAATGGATTGTAACAGCTTCTTTTCTCCCGTCATGTGTCGAGAGCATCCACTGTCAAGATACCAAGTGCTCGATGACTTGTCTCCCCTTTGTCCCTACAAGGTTGAGATACAGTTTGATAGTTGATACCCGTTTCTTTGGGTCCTTTGAGGTTAGTAGTAGTTGGGGATTTGGGGATCCATTTCCAATAACTATTCTTGTTGTGTTGGTGTCTAAGTTTCTTGCATTTAGGTCTTATGTGGCCTATCTTACAACAGTAAGTGCATGTTGGTGGTGTTCTTGGTTTTGCCTTTGCGATAAGACTAGCGAAGTTGACTGATTTCTTTTCATATCCTAGACCTCCTTTGTCGAAGTTACACCTTTGCATGCTCAAGAGGTTTTCTAGTTTACCGCTACTCACATTGAACTTGTTGAAGGCTTTCTCTAAGTCTCTTAGGTTTGTTTTGAGCTTAGTGTTGTCATGCATCCTAGCTTCTAGTTCAGTTTTAAGTTGCTTATTCTCATTTCTAAGTGACTTAGCCTTATTGTACATACTAGTGTAAGCGGAGAGTAATTCATCGTAAGAGGGTACCTCGTCGTCATCCGAGTCGGTCAGATGATCTTCCTTCGCCATGAAGCATAGGGTAGACTCCTCTTCGTTGTCGCTGTCGCTCCACGTGGCTAGAAGGGCCTTTTTCTTGTCTTTGCCGGCCTTCTTCTTGGAGGGACACTCGTTTGCATAGTGACCCTTTTGTTGACAGTTGTAGCAGGTCACTTCCTTCTCAAACTTTTTGTCTTTCTTGTTGAAGTTGGAACTCCGCATGAATCTTTTGAACTTTCTAGTGAGGAGTGCCATTTCTTCATCGTCGCTATCTTCAAGTTGACTGGTCAAGGCGATCCCTTTCGCCTTTACTTTGTCGTCATCTTTCTTTGTCTCCTTCCGGGTAGATACTTCAAGTTCATGGGTCTTTAGGGTCCCATGAAGTTGATCAAGGTCGTAGGATGCCGCATCTCCCTTGTTGGATTCAATGATAGCCGTGCGCTTTGCATCCCATTCCGCCGGTAATGCTCGAAGGGCTCTCCTCCACACTTGTTTAGTTGGGTAGTTCTCACCAAGTTGGGCAAGCTCATTGATGATTTGGGTGAGCCGCCGGAACATGGTGTCGATATCCTCCTTGTGTTCCATCTCAAAGGTCTCGTACTTGAGTTGGAGAAGGTCTGTCTTCGTTTCTTTGACTTGATTGGTTCCCTCGTGGCAAATCTCCAATTTGTCCCAAATCTCTTTGGCGGAGGTACAAGCCGAGATTCGGTTGTATTCATTCATATCTAGAGAACAATGAAGAATATTCATAGCTTTAGCATTTTGAGAGATAAGTTTCATATCGTCCTTGGTGAAGTCATCCATTCCCTTAGGAATTTCCTTATTATCCACCGTTTTCATGGGGATATAGGGACCTTTCACCGTTATTTTCCAAAGGTCGTAATCGACGGATTGGATGTATAGAGATATTCTATTTTTCCAATATCCGTAATTAGTACCATTGAAAAGAGGGGGACGATTTGTGGATTGTCCTTGGGCATACTCGCTTGCTAGATTGGCCATTTTAAAAGATTTTGAAAAACCTTGCTCTGATACCACTTGAAGAACCTAAAGGGGGGGTGAATAGGTTCTTTTAGGCCCTTTAGCGTTTTTAAAAACGAGTTTGCAAAAATTGCAAGCGGAAGACTTGAGGGACAATCACAAATAAAATGAATGCGTAAAGTAAGTGCGTAAAATAAATGCGTAGTAAAGTAAATGCGTAAAGTAAAGAGGGATAGAGATGTTTATGGAAGTTCGACGAAGAATCGTCTACGTCTCCCCTTCTCGATGAGGATCGAGGTATCACTATATCGACTTGGCTTTAGGAGCTCCAAGCTAGCTTTTACAACCACGCCTCGATGCGTCTACTTGGCCTTGAGGGCTCCAAGGATAGCCACGAACTTTACAACCCACTCGAGAGTATTACTTTCACTCTTTTTCTACAACTCTTTTGATATTACAACTCTTTTAATCAACGCACACAAGAGATAGTAGAAAGCTTTGTAAGAGACAAGAGAGTGGAGTGGGATGATTGAAAATGCATCCTCAAAGGCCTATTTATACTAGTCTTGGACGCCAAGGTTCGGATCTTCTGTTTATGCTTCGGAACGTCCGATGTGATTGAAATCAATTTGCGTAATTCTGGGATGACTTCGGATCGTCCGTTCTTGACTTCGTAGGGTCCGAACATGTGCTTCGGATGGACCGATCAAACTTCGTATCTTCCGAACAGTTCTTTCAGACAGTGTGTGAACAGCTTCGGAAGGTCCGAACTCAAGTTCGTACCGTCCGAACATTCCCGCGTTTCCAGAGATTTGAAATCTTCAACACTTCGTAGCGTCCGATCATGTCCTTCGTAGCGTCCGAAATCTTACTCAATCAATCAGTCAGATCAATTTGTCTCCGCATTCAAGTGATTTGATTGCTTGTGTTCGGAACGTCCGATCACGTCTTCGGACCGTCCGAACTGGCTCCTCGCAGCTTCCGAACAGCTTCCACTTTGCTTCTGATCGGCACCGTTTCGGAACGTCCGAACCAACTTCGGATCTTCCGAACTTAACTTTGTTCTTAGTTTCCTGCATGCCTCAATATAAAACATTAGTACATTTTTAAGCCAAGTTTTGGTATCATCAAAACAAAAACTTTGGGATATGTTACAGCATTAAAAACATTAATCTCATCCTCGAGATTTGTATGCGTTTAAGGCGTAACACATGGCAACAGGTGGGCTAGGATCAGGGTCAAGAATAGAACGAGGCTGAACTAGATACCGAGTTCCTATCAACGTAGGCTACAACTGGACGTAAGTTTTGCTACGTTTTGACATGTTTTGAAATTATGCTATTGTCATAATTCAATAAGATTCATATACGATCTTCTTGTCATGTTAGACATCATAGAATCGAAGTCAGATTGAGAAACAGACCGCTTATGTAATTGTTATGATTTTCGGAGTCGATTAGACTGAGATTTCATATCAGATTTGTATTATCATTCAGATTTTGAGTTGTATCGATATTGATTATGAGTTCTGGTATTATATCTGTGATGTTTGGATTGACGGAGTTATAGAGACAGTATTGTCATTCCGTCGAAACATCAGTTGATTGAGATTTATCAGAGTCGGTATTGATTTAGATTGTATTGTGGTACCGTATATCGATTGACCTTGATCAGATTGTATGGTGATTTGAGTATTGATCAGAAGCGGTATTGAATTGAGTTGTTTATTGATATTATATCTGTTCGGTATTGTTATTACCAGATTGGGAATGGACCGAGGTAGATTCGGGACTTCTTCTTCTTCTGAGCGAGAAGATAAAGGTATAAATTAATGTTGAGTTGGGATTGCACAACTCGAGTGAGGTTTGACTCGAGTTTCCCTAAATCACATACTTTATTTTATGGCATTGATATTTGCATTGGTTGACTGATGTACTTGTTCTCTTGAATTATAGAAAGCATGTATTAGTCGAGGAATTTTGGGACAGAGGTGCCTGATAGTGGCGGGATCGCCACGGGCACATTGCACGATGTCACAAGATCATATAGGAATCTTGGGACAGAGGTGCCTGATAGTGGCGGGATCGCCACGGGCACATTGCACGATGTCACAAGATAGGATATTGGCTTTGTGGCCATAGTCCATGACGGTTAGGTCAGGACACCGGATGTTTGGTTATATCGAGTAAATAGAATTGGAATTCCTTCTATTACGGAATTCGATATAGGAACACCATATTTGGTTATATCGAGTAAATAGAATCGGAATTTCTTCTATTACGGAATTCGATATAGGAACACCATATCTGGAAATCGGGATCCCTAGGCTAGGATTGAGTCTAGTATAAAACGTAAATCACGAGTCTGAGTGACAGTTATATTGATTTATATTTATTGATGTTGGTTTATGTTCCTGAATATGGTTCATGTCCCTTTATGTTCCTTATATTGGTACATATTTAGAATAAGAGTTATTCTGGATATTGATTATGTTCCTGATTAGGGTACATGTTTAGAACATGATTTAGTATGGTATTGATTCATGTTCTGATTTTGATACATGTTAGAATTGTTTGCTATATGCTTTTATATTGTTTATATGATTGCATGTATATATGATTTATACTGGGAATGTAGTTCTCACCGGAGTTATCCGGTTTTTGTCTTGTTTGTATGTGTGCATGGCAACAGGTGGGCTAGGATCAGGGTCAAGAATAGAACGAGGCTGAACTAGATAGCGTGGAGATCCGGGCTTCGAAGCAACTTAGGATTCAACACTGACATGTAGATGAACCAAGTTGAATTCTTGTAGATAACACAAGATTGTATGTTTATGTTTCATATGTAATTTGAAGTAAATTACATTACGTTTCCGCTTTTCATTTTAAAAAAAAAATTTAGACCCTGTTTTATAATTGATTAATTAGTCCCAATGATGATTAAGAACTTGATTAGTGTCCGGGTCCCCACAACAGGTGGTATCAGAGCCAGAGGTCCTTGAATTGTAGGTTCCTTAGCATTGAGATGGAAAAGAGTGAACGGGGTAGAATGAGTTTTCTTTCCTGGCATGTGACTGCTAGCATGTGATTTAGTATAATGTTGATTTACATTGTGTATGCTAGCATGACAGTTTGTTTTATTGCTTTTAAATGTATGTTACCTGAATATTTGAATTGATTTGGTAATATATCTGATTTGAAAATGAATCAGAACCAATTCTTGATCAGAGGTAAGCTGATCAGAAAGGGACTGAGATTGATTTATCTCCTGTGATTACTGACTCTTGTGATCATCAGATATACCTCCTAGAAGAATTTCAGAAAGGGGTAGTACATCGTCTGATCAGATAGATGTATCAGAAACTCAGATGGAAACCCAGATGAAGAGATTTCGGTCATTTCAACCGCCAATTCTGAAGGGTACGGAGACGCCAGTAGAATGTGAGAATTGGCTCGAGGATATAGAAATGTTATTTGAATTTCTTGGTTTCACATATGAGTGTAGAATTAAACTGATCGGAAATCAATTTCGAGATGTTGCACGGAGTTGGTGGCTGGTAACTAAGGAACACCTAGAACGGCGTAGTTTAGTAATTCCATGGAAAATCTTTAAAGTTGAATTCTACCAAAGATTTTTCCCTACATCGTACAGACAGGATAAAGGTACAGAGTTTGTAAATTTGAGACAGGGACAATTGAATGTTGATGAGTATTTGGCCCAGTTCTTTACCTTGCTACGTTTTGCCCCTCACGTGGCTAGGAGTGATGACGCTATATCTGGTCAGTTTATCCAGGGATTGAATCCGGAGATACAGACATTGGTAAACGTGAAACAATCGGCTAATTTTGCTGATACTCTGAATCGAGCCAAAAGAGCAGAAACAGTTATGAAGGGACAACAGGGAGCTTCATATGTTCTTCCAGCACCGAGATCCCAGCAACTGCCTTCCGGAGTCTAGATTGGCAGTAGCAGTGGTGGAAAGAAAGAACAATTGAAAGCTCGGAAGAAGCAATTCAAGAAGTTAGGGAGCGGACCGAGTGGTTCATCTAGCTCCAGTGGTTCTAGCCCAAGTTATACTGGAGTTTATTGCAGCACGTGCGGAGGGAGACATTCCACGGAGCAATTCCAGGGAGTGGCTGGTAGTTGTCGTATCTGTCGACAGTCCGGACACTTTGCTAGAGTCTGTCCACAGAGAGGTTCCCGAAGATTTCAGGGAGCAGGATCATCTGGTTGCGGTGCTCGAGGAACAGACCCAGGACACACTTGCTGATCTAGCGACATGTACTGCTCTTTTATGATTATATTGCATATGTATTGATATGTACTAATGCATTCACTACGATTATCTTTGACTGAGTTGCATTGATATAGGTTGTACCTGTTGGGTCTGTATTTACTGTAGTATTGATTCTTTACCTTTTGGGGAAAGAATTTGATATCAGTAATATTCTATGATATATTGTATACTACAGTAAATTGAGAATGAGATTTAATTAGACTAGATTGTACTTGTATTGTCTGATAATGACTGCATGATTGATATTGATATATCGAACAAGTACAGAGCTAATACAGATTCTTGTCAGGAGATGGTAAGATTCGGACCTGAAATGGCCAAGGAATGAATGATATACGGTAAGGATCCTCGATTTTGAATTCCTTGATATCCGTATTATATATGATTCGATGATTATAAAAAGGAATGGAGTAATTCCTTATGTATTCAGTTGATTACTGAAGTTCAGCCTATTAGGGATTGATTTACTAGTAACAGGAAGTTTGTTATAATCTTTCAAATGAGATTTCAGGTTTGTCCTATATCGGGGAGAGTGATTTCAACCCTGATTCGATACCAAGTATTGGGTTCATTTTAGAATTTTTATAGAATGATACTGATTGAACTGAAAGAATTGAGATATCAGTTGAAAGAGTTACTGCCTGAGAGTTAGAGTTACATCTTATTATGTGTTCCTCGGTAAAATACTTCAGTTCTGTGTATGGGTTGATAAATCCTGTGTTCAGAAGTATTCTGATGATGTTATGCTCGTTTTATCTATGACATTGTGATATATTCGCAGCGTATGATTGATTGAATCGAACAGTTGAAATTTGTATTGAATATTCCGGAAACTGAGAATTGTTGTATACAAAATTGTTCAGATATGAATCTTGATTGCAACAGATTGTATTTATAGTTTGTGATATCTGAAGATAGTATACTGATTTATTTTAGCACAGTTGAGACCGTGATCAGTGGCTGAGAACGACATTGAATATGGCAGAACTTCAGAAATGTCAGAAATGGCAGAAATTGCGGTTTATGCGATTATTAAATCAGTATTGCGTATTGATATTTGAATCTGATCTGATATTGTTATCATTCTGAATCCGTGTTTGATACCGATTGTTATGAACCGTTGAGATTATATACAGTTCAACTGAGTCAAAACTGATTCTGAATATTCAAGCAGTTCAGAAATTTGATCAGAATGTTCATAACTTGATTTTGATAGTAAGAACCGTGTGACAATCAGAATACCAGGTAGGTAATGCTTTATTTTATATAATTAGCTAATTTGTTTGTATCAGATAGTTCAAATTTGAAATGACAGGTATTGTCAAATGCACACAGTAGTGGATTCAGTACTATTCTGGTAACAGGAAATGTGTGATAATTCGAATAGACAGTTTTGAAGTATACAGATGAAATCATTTATGTCAGAATTTGTATTGAAATGTCTAAATCGCTGACAGATGAAGATAGAAAGATAAAAACCAGGGGATTGGTTATACAAATTATTGATTCCTAAATAGAAATGGGAGTACATTTCTATGGACTGGTGATGGAATTACCTAAATCTTGCCAAGATTGTACCAGTATGTGGTTATGATTGAACGATTGTTCAAATCTGCCTATGTTATATTGTACAGGATGACGTACAAATATGACCAGACGACTGAGAGGTATATCAGAAACAGAGGTCTGATGGTATTAAATGCCAGAATTGATTATATTATACCATGATTTTGGTTGATTTTGTATTTTTGGCAAAATGTATAGCATGATTTTTCCTCTATGGTTTATAGATTGAAGGATTGTCGGAGCGAACTATCTAGATACTGGAGGATATCCAGAAATTGTAGTGCTGGATTTTAGCACTAATGACCTGATGTCTTGTCACTTTATGAATTATTGTACAATAATAGCTATTAGATGAATATCGAGATAGCTTTAGTCAAGATATTGTACAGTGAGAACTGCGAATTTCCTTCGGATGGGGATGATAATATTGCGGTGATATCTGAGATTAGATTTGATAGTATCAGAGATCGGATAAAGAGAATGGAAACAACTCATAATAAATAGACTAAATATGCCAACTTCGGACGATGACTGTTGGTATTTGAAGCCGAAGATTGAATATATCTTGGACTGGGATTAACAGATAATGATATTGATTGTTATGAGTTGTTGATTGGTATATACGGATGTTGTATAGCCATGGTTCTGAGGTTGATTCTATCACGAGTGATTTCATTGATATGAGATCATTGTAATTTCTGTAAGTCTCCTTCTTATATCTGATTTGAGATATGATATGATTATCTAGACTACACGAGTGAATTGCTTGTGATTTCGAGGACGAAATCATATCTTAGAGGGGGAGAAATGTAATGCCCGAGATTTAATCACTGTAATCAGACGTTGATTAATTGACAGAATTGAGGTTATAGGAACTCAAATGAAGAAGCCGGGCGTCGGTGCATTTTAAACCAAGAAATTATGACAGAACTGTTGGCGCCCGAGCGGTAGAAAGAGACCGCCCGAGCGCCAAGGCACCATAAATGGGAAAGTTGGACAGAAAGTCTGGCGCCCGAGCGGTAGAAAGTTACCGCCCGAGCGCCAGTATCCCACAAGTGGAACATTGGGACAGAACATGTGGCGCCCTAGCGGTAAAGAATTACCGCCCGAGCGCCAATGGATCATAAGCGTGGTCCCGAACAGAAGGCTCCGCGCCCGAGCGGTACATTTTAACCGCCCGAGCGCGAGTCATGCAGAACGACAACACGCCATGTTTCTATCATGCACGAGGTGTGTATATATATATATATATCTATATATATATATATATATATATATATATATATATACACATATCATCTTTAGACATTTCAATGAATTGAAGAAAGGGCCGAGGAAGCTTCGCGAAAATCCTTAAGCCTTTTTATTTCAATCCGTCCGTCAGATTTTGAATCTGAGTACAGTACCGAGTTCCTATCAACGTAGGCTACAACTGGACGTAAGTTTTGCTACGTTTTGACATGTTTTGAAATTATGCTATTGTCAGAATTCAATAAGATTCATATATGATGTCCTTGTCATGTTAGACATCATAGAATCGAAGTCAGATTGAGAAACAGACCGCTTATGTAATTGTTATGATTTTCTGTAAAGGCCCTAAAACTCCTTGTTTGAAAAATTGCAGGAAATTGATTTTTTTTTTCAAACTTAAATGGCATCATTCATAAAATCGACTGATGAATCAAATTCAGTGTTTAAGATAATAGCAGCGGAAAAATAATGTTTGCCAACAACAACAATTTAAAATTTATCCAAGGAATGATAAAATTGTTTGCGGAAAAATAACAACTGCTGCACTGAGGTCCTCGGGTGCCACTACTGCCGACCCAAGCTGGCTCACTGGTCCCCGCCCTCGGCCCTGGCCTCATCAGTACCTACAACAATCAAGTCTAGTGAGCCTAAAGACTCAGCATGCATATATCGCAGGTAACGAGTAAAATCTGAAGTAAAATATGCATGGGATAAAATATCATGTCATGAGGCATACTGAAAATAATCTGTACTGAGCAATTATTCTACGTGCATAACTGAACTGAAAATCACAGTAAAAATATTTTCTCCTTGGAGCCCTGTACTGAAATAACTGGTAAAATTTTCTGTTGAGATTATGGTCTACGCCTGTGGCCCCTGCACTAAGCTGAACTGATCAGTAACTGGCTACCGGGGAGTCTGATACTGAACTGAGCTGACCGGTCACTGGCGACCGGGTGGTACCAAACTGAACTAAGCGGTCACTGGCTACCGTATATAATAATACTCCCACATAGTGAATGAACCACAAGCCATATCGCATAAATCTCAAAAATAATCATTTTCTATTTAATGCACGTAAAATAATTAACTGTCATAATGAAAATTCCTGTATATTTTACCAACTGGATTGGATTGGATCGTCCCCAGGCTCGCTGCAACCTAACTGCCATGAAAAATATGCAATGGATTTAACTTGACCAACTATGCAATTTACGTTCAAAAGATGCGACTATGACGCCTAATGACTTCGTATTTAATCATGATTCCGAATCAACCTGAACCGACACTAAACCGACATATAGTCATGATTAAAATACGCTTAAAATACTGAAATAATGCTCCTAAAATGATGAGGGTCGAAATCTAGGTGAAATGGAGGCAAAAATGAAACGCTCTTTCGAGAGTCAATTTGGCACATCGCACCGTAAATTCTCGTACGACCTAAAAAATGATCCGAATCACGAACGGCCAAAAACGTGGCCTTCCTAACTCAAAGGGGCACTGCCAGTCCAAGGTCATAGGCTAAAAGCCAACCAAGAACTCGAACGAGCCACCGAACCGACACACCAACTTGCTGTAATTTCCAGCAACTGTACCATCGCGTAACTTGTGTTGTTTTCGAGACTACCGGCCATTGGGGCGTGAACCACCGACCAGAGACTCTCACCAACATCCCAAGGAATGATTCGAATCATGGCTAAGGGCCCTAGGCCAGCCACAATCCGCATCACACCAAAACTCAACCGAAACTCCAACCAAGAACCAACGTGCATGCGTGTGTAGTGTTTTTCTTTGATCGATGTCTTGCGTCGTTCCAGTGGCCATTTGGTTGACCATGGCACGATCTAGACATCTAGGAGCATGGTATGAACCATGGCTAAGGGCCATAGGCCAACCAAGATCCATACCAAGCAACCAAAACCGAAACCGTATGCTGTACAACCGAAGGGCCGAATGGGGGAAAGGGGCTGTTCTTGATGTTTTGATTAAAAGCCGATGAGCCATGGACCAAGCCAACAAAAGGGCGACTTAGTCACGTCTTAGACTTGCTAGGGGAGTGACCCAACCATGGCTATAGGCCTTTGGGCAGCCATAATCAGATCTTTCCTCCTTGACATCCAAATCTGAATTTTCGAAAGCATAAATGGATAGAAGTGAAGTTGCTGTCCACTTCTGAATTTCCAATGACCAGGGGGCTTGAACGAACAGACCAATCTGATCCTAATGCATCCTATTACGTGTATAGATGTCGCCTTTGGAGCCTGGAGTCGAACCAATCACCTGAAACCACAAAACTCAGAAAAAAAACATGAAGCTTGCCAAGGAATATCAAAAATTCTGCATGTGTTGTTTCAAAAATGTTTTGACATGGATCTCGATTTCTGCTTGAATAAACATGATCATGTACTGAAAATTAAATGATAATATGACTTGGTTGAGGTTTGAAAGAATCTAGATATGCCTGGTTTCGTTTCGAAAGAAAACGAACGAAACGACGACGACGCGGCACGGAGGAGTGGAGCGCTTCTCTTCCTTTCCTCTTCTACTCGATTTTCTTTCCTTTCTTCCTAGCTAAGACTCACGTTTTTACCTCTGAAAATGGATCTGAATTTCGGTGGTAGGGAGGAGATTAAGTGGTTAAAAGGGTGTGGGAGGATGGTGCAAAATATAAGGGAGAATCAAGACCAAGTCTCCATTTTTTTTAAAATTTGAATTTGGTTTGATATCAACTATTTTTTGGGTGTTTCTAGAATATAAGTGGCCGATTATATCATGCTAATCAAGGGCTAGGATAGTGGTCTAGTATTAATTAATTAAGGTGGAAAAATAGCTAAAAGAATTAGCATGCTAAACAACCAAGAACGGGTCAAAGGTGAGTTGGCAAGTCCTTGTTTGTTCTACTAGGGGGTGTGGCCGAAATTCAATAATAAAAGGTAGGGGATAAATTTATTATCTAATAAATTAATAACCTTTAAAAGCCTCACTAATCCTTTAAATAATTTAGTGAATAAAACCTTTAATTAAGTAACTTAAATGAGCTTATTTCTTAATCACCTCAAGTAATTAAATTAAATCCTCAAACCTCCTTTTTAACTTAGATGAACTTACTTGCTAGCTAAATTAACTTCTAGAAATATTTCTCGAATCTTAAATTCTATCTCAAAACTCCAACTCCAGTCCGGCCTCATTGAAATAACTGAAATGCTAAAAATCAAACTACTGCATGAAATAATAAAATAATTAACTTCAAAGAAATGCCTTTAAAATAATCATGCAATGAAGTCAATTAAATTTTAAAAATCTAGAATTATGCATGGCTTATACGTAGACTGATTTACGGGTTCTACAATCCTTCCCCCCTTAAAAGAAATTTCGTCCTCGAAATTAGAACTCACCGAATAACTCGGGTTATCGATCTCTCATATCCGGCTCAGACTCCCACGTAGCTTCCTCCTCTGAATGGTTGAGCCATTTGAATTTGACTCGCTTAACCAACTTGTTCCGAAGTTTCTTCTCCTGCCGGTCTAGGATCTGCACTGGTCTCTCCTCATAAGACAAGTTCGGAGTAAGCTGCAACGGCTCGAAATTCAGCACATGCGAAGGATTTGCTATATACTTCCTCAGCATGGAGACATGGAACACATTGTGTACTCCGGCCAGATTCGGCGGAAGAGCTACACGATAAGCTAGCGTCCCAACTCTGTCAAGGATCTCAAACGGTCCAATGAATCTCGGACTGAGCTTCCCTTTCTTCCCAAATCGCATGACACCCTTCATAGGTGCCACTTTCACAAAGACATGATCGCCCACTGCAAACTCTAAATCTCTCCTCCGTTGATCTGCATAGTTTTTCTGTCGACTCTGAGCAGTCCTCATCTGATCACGGATCTTGACTACTACATCTGCAGCCTGCTGAACAATTTCTGGACCCAACTCTGCTCTCTCTCCTACTTCATCCCAATGAACAGGAGATCAACACTTACGGCCGTACAAAGCTTCATACGGTGCCATACCAATAGAAGACTTTATAGGTGAACTCTACCAATGGCAAGTTCGCCTCCCAACTCCTAGAAAAATCAATGACGCAAGCACGAAGAAGATCCTCCAAAATCTGAATAACTCGCTCCGACTGCCCATCTGTCTGCGGATGGAAAGCTGTGCTAAACAGCAACTTCGTACCCAAAGTCGAGTGCAAACTCTTCCAAAAGGAGGAAGTAAATCTGGGGTCTCTGTCAGATACAATCGAAACTGGAATACCATGAAGTCGAACTATCTCCCGGTTATACAACTCTGCATACTGAACCATGGTGAAAGTCGTCTTAATAGGCAAGAAGTGCGCTGATTTGGTAAGACGATCTACAATCACCTAGATGGCATTCGATCCTCTGGCTGACTTCGGCAAACCGGTAACAAAATCCATGGTAATGTTCTCCCACTTCCACTCGGGAATAAGGAGAGGCTTGAGCAAACCTGCTGGTCTCTGATGCTTGGCCTTCACTAACTGGCAAGTCAGGCACTCGGATACAAAACGCCTGATGTCCTTCTTCATCCCTGGCCACCAATACAATAGCTGCAGATCTTTGTACATCTTCGTACTCCCAAGGTGAATAGAGTACGGGGACATGTGGGCCTCTGATAGAATATCTGCTCGGACAGAACCACTGCTAGGAACCTACATCCTGTCTCGGTATCTCATAATACCGTCGGTGACTGTATAGAAGACACTGCCCTTGGCTTCATCTCTCTTCTTCCACTGTGCCAGTTGCTCATCTGCTGACTGACCGCTGCGAATACGGTCAAGAAGAGAGGACTGAATGGTCAAGGTAGATAGACGAGGAACTCTACCTCGAAGATAAGTTTCGAGATCAAACCTCTGCATCTCAGTCTGAAGAGGTTTCTGAATCGTCAAATGGACCATCACTGCGACTTTTCTGCTCAAAGCATCCGCAACTACATTAGCTTTACCCGGGTGGTAGCTAATGTCACAATCGTAGTCTTTCACAAGCTCCAACCAACGCCTCTGACGCATGTTCAGCTCCTTCTGCGTAAAGAAATACTTGAGGCTCTTGTGGTCGGTAAAGATCTGGCACTTCTCTCCATACAAATAGTGCCTCCAAATCTTCAAGGCAAAAACTACGGCCGCTAACTCCAGATCATGGGTAGGGTAATTCTTCTCATGGACCTTCAGCTGTCGAGAAGCATATGCTATCACTCTCCCATGCTGCATCAATACTGTGCCAAGACCGAGCTTCGAAGCATCGGTATACAGAACAAACTTGCCGGGTCCTGACGGTGTGGCCAAAACTGGTGCTGAAATAAGAGCTTGCTTCAAAGTATCGAAGCTCTTCTGACAGTCATCGCTCCACAAAAACTTCATATTTTTCTTGGTCAGTGCTGTGAGCGGAACGGCAATGGAGGAGAATCCCTGAATGAACTTTCTGTAATATCCTGCTAGCCCAAGAAAACTGCGGATCTCGGATGCATTCTGAGGCACAACCCAATCTCTGACTGCTGCAACTTTTGCTGGGTCTACCTCAATACCACTGCTAGAAACAATGTGGCCTAAGAACGCCACCTTCTCTAACCAGAATTCGCACTTGCTGAACTTCGCGAACAACTTATGCTTCTGCAAGGTCTGCAACACTGTGGTCAGATGCCTGCTGTGCTCCTCCCGACTCTTGGAGTAGATGAGAATGTCATCTACGAACACTATCACAAACTGGTCGAGGCACGGCTGAAATACGCGATTCATGAGATCCATGAAGATCGCTGGCGCATTCGTCAGACCGAACGGTATCACAAGGAACTCGTAGTGGCCATAACGAGTCCTGAAAGCTGTCTTGGAAACATCAGCATCTCTCACCCTCAACTTGTGATAACCGGAGCGCAGATCTATCTTGGAGAAAATCGAAGCTCGCTGCAACTGGTCAAACAGATCCTCAATCCTCGGAAGTGGGTATTTATTCTTCACTGTAACCCTGTTCAACTCCCGATAGTCAATGCAAAGCCTCATCGAGCCATCCTTCTTCTTCACAAATAAGACTGGCGCGCCCCATGGTGAAAAGCTCGGGTGAATGAAATCCTTGTCGAGAAGTTCCTGAATCTGCTTTTTAAGCTTTGCCATCTCTGTCGGTGCTAGTCGGTACGGTGCTTTGGATATCGGAGCCGTACCTGGCATAAGCTCAATGGAAAACTCCACCTCTCTCTCGGGTGGCATACCAGAGACGTCTTCGGGAAAAACGTCTAAGAAATCTCTGACAATCGGAACATCTGAGGCTGACTGGTTGGGTTCCTTGGGGAAAGATAAAAAGGTCGCTAAAAATGCCCGACACCCTCTATGCATGAGCTTCCTAGCCTGAACACATAAGGAATAATGCGCGGTAAAGGAAAGTACCTGTCCGGCTCAAATAAGAACTGCTCCATTCCAGGCGGTCGGACGAGGACAGACCTCCGCTGGAAGTCTATCAACACTCTGTTCTTCAATAGCCAGTCCATCCCTAGGATAATGTCAAATTCCGGCATCGGTAGCACGATCAGATCCGCATAAACAAGATTACCGTTCAGCTCCAGGTCTATATCTCGGATAACATTGGTAGCTGCCATCTCCTCGCCTGACGGCAACACTACTGAAAAGGCTATGTCTAGCCCAATGGTCTTGATCTTGAGAAAATTTGCAAAGACCTCCGAAATAAACGAGTGAGTGGCCCCTGAATCTATCAAGGCCTTGGTAAAGGAACCAGATATGAAAATTCTCCGTATCAACAACATAGTCTCCGGGTTTGTTTCCGCGGCATGGAGAGCAAAAACTCTGCCTTGAGTAGGAAGATTTCTCTGAGGACACTGCAGCAACATGTGGTTTGGGCTGCCACACTTAAAACACTTTCCTGAGCCAGACTTACACGCTCCAGGATGGCGGCGTGAGCACCTGGGGCAAACTGGGTGCTCAAAAGTCCTCGGGGCTAGGCGCCCCTGCTGCTGCTGCTGCTGGCCTCTGATTCTAGGCGGCCCATGAAATGGCCTCTTGTTTTGCTGCTGATGCTGATGAGGAGGAGGGCGGTGTGGTACTTGGACTGGGCACTTGCCCTGGCGATCCCTCTCGATATCCCGCAGATCCTGCTCTGCGGCTAGGGCTTTGGAGACAGCAATCTCATAAGTAGCAGGGTCAGAAACCCTAACATCTCGGCGCAGCATCGGCCGTAAACCCACCAGGAAATGCATCAACTTAGCTCTGGCATCATTTGCTATCAGGGGCACAAAGTGACAGCCCCTCTCGAACTTACGGATGAACTCCGTAACCGACATATCTCCTTGCCTCAAGCTCAAGAACTCGGTGGCCAACCTGGTGCGAACTTCCTCCACAAAATACTTGGAGTAGAAAACCTCCGTGAAGCGTGTCCATGAAAGTGTAGCCAAGGTCAAGGCTACCGACGCTCCTTCCCACCATAAGCGGGCATCTCCAGTGAACAGATAGGTGGCGCATCTGACTCTGTCGGCATCTCCCAGCTCCATAAACTCGAAGATGACCTCGAGGGATTTGATCCATCCCTCGGCAATCATGGGGTCAGACGTCCCAGAAAACTCCTTTGGACGCATTTTCATGAATCGCTCGTAAACAGCCTCTGGCCCTGTCGGCCTAGTCACCACAGCATTGTTCCCCGCAAACTGTGCGAAGAACTGTGTCATCCCAGCTAGCATCTGGGCACTCATGTCAGGTGGGGGCGGTGGTGGAGGTGGAGGAGGAGGAGGAGGTGTCTGCCTCTCTTGTCTCTGAAAGACATCGTCCTCGCGACGGTGCTCGCCACCACCTCTCGGGCGTCCTACTTGACGTCTAGGGGGCATACTGTTCCAACATAACCCATACGTAACTAACATGCATAATTCCATAATTTATTTTAAATGAACATTGAAATACTGAAAATCTGATCGAAATTATTTCATGGAAGCATGCTGTCAAAATAATTCATGCTTCAAATAAAATGCTGAAATGTAAAACTTACAGACCGAAGGCGTGGCTTCGTGAGCTTCTCGTGGTCAGTAGTAGTGTAACCCTATACAGAACCACCGCTCTGATAACAATTGTAAAGGCCCTAAAACTCCTTGTTTGAAAAATTGCGGAAAATTGAATTTTTTTTTTAAAGAACTTAAATGGCCTCATTCATAAAATCGACTGATGAATCAAATTCAGTGTTTAAAATAATAGCAGCGGAAAAATAATGTTTGCCAACAACAACAATTTAAAATTTATCCAACGACTGATAAAATTGTTTGCAGAAAAATAACAACTGCTGCACTGAGGTCCTCGGGTGCCACTACTGCCGACCCAAGCTGGCTCACTGGTCCCCGCCCTCGGCCCTGGCCTCATCAGTACCTACAACAATCAAGTCTAGTGAGCCTAAAGACTCAGCATGCATATATCGCAGGTAACGAGTAAAATCTGAAGTAAAAAATGCATGGGATAAAATATCATGTCATGAGGCATGCTGAAAATAATCTGTACTGAGCAATTATTCTATGTGCATAACTGAACTGAAAATCACAGTAAAAATATTTGCTCCTTGGAGCCCTGTACTGAAATAACTGGTAAAATTTTCTGTTGAGATTATGGTCTACGCCTGTGGCCCCTGCACTAAGCTGAACTGATCGGTAACTGGCTACCGGGGAGTCTGAAACTGAACTGAGCTGGCCGGTCACTGGCGACCGGGTGGTACCAAACTGAACTGAGCGGTCACTGACGACCGTATAAATCTAAAAAATAATCATTTTCTATTTAATGCACGTAAAATAATTAACTGTCATAATGAAAATTCCTGTATATTTTACCAACTGGATTGGATTGGATCGTCCCCAGGCTCGCTGCAACCTAACTGCCATGAAAAATATGCAATGGATTTAACTTGACCAACTATGCAATTTACGTTCAAAAGATGCGACTATGACGCCTAATGACTTCGTATTTAATCATGACTCCGAACCAACCTGAACCGACACTGAACCGACAAATAGTCATGATTAAAATACGCTTAAAATACTGAAATAATGCTCCTAAAATGATGATGGTCGAAATCTAGGTGAAATGGAGGCCAAAACATGAAACGATCTTTCGAGAGTCAATTTGGCACATCGCACCGTAAATTCTCGTACGAACTCAAAAATGATCCGAATCACGAACGGCCAAAAACATGGCCTTCCAAACTCAAAGGGGCACTTTTCAGTCCAAGGTCATAGGCTAAAAACCAACCAAGAACTCGAACGAGCCACCAAACCGACACAGCAACTTGCTGTAATTTCCAGCAACTGTACCATCGCGTAACTTGTGTTGTTTTCGAGACTACCGGCCATTGGGGCGTGAACCACCGACTAGAGACTCTCACCAACATCCCAAGGAATGATTTGAACCATGGCTAAGGGCCCTAGGCCAGCCACAATCCGCATCACACCAAAACTCAACCGAAACTCCAACCAAGAACCAACGTGCATGCGTGTGTAGTGTTTTGCTTTGATCGATGTCTTGCGTCGTTACAGTGGCCATTTGGTTGACCATGGCACGATCTAGACATCTAGGAGCATGGTATGAACCGTGGCTAAGGGCCATAGGCCAACCAAGATCCATAACAAGCAACCAAAACCGAATGCTGTACAACCGAAGGGCCGAATGGGGGAAAGGGGCTGTTCTTGATGTTTTGATTAAAAGCCGATGAGCCATGGACCAAGCCACCAAAAGGGCGACTTAGTCACGTCTTAGACTTGCTAGGGGAGTGACCCAACCATGGCTATAGGCCCTTGGGCAGCCATAATCAGATCTTTCCTCCTTGACATCCAAATCTGAATTTTCGAAAGCATAAATGGATAGAAGTGAAGTTGCTGTCCACTTCTGAATTTCCAATGACCAGGCGGCTTGAACGAACAAACCAATCTGATCCTAATGCATCCTATTACGTGTATAGATGTCGCCTTGGGAGCCTGGAGTCGAACCAATCACCTGAAACCACAAAACTCAGAAAACAAAACGTGAAGCTTGCCAAGGAATATCAAAAATTCTGCATGTGTTGTTTCAAAAATGTTTTGACATGGATCTCGATTTCTTCTTGAATAAGCATGATCATGTACTGAAAAATAAATGATAATATGACTTGGTTGAGGTTTGAAATAATCTAGACATGCCTGGTTTCGTTTCGAAAGAAAACGAACGAAAGGACGACGACGCGGCACGGAGGAGTGGAGCGCTTCTCTTCCTTTCCTCTTCTACTCGATTTTCTTTCCTTTCTTCCTAGCTAAGACTCACGTTTTTACCTCTGAAGATGGATCTGAATTTCGGTGGTAGGGAGGAGATTAAGTGGTTAAAAGGGTGTGGGAGGATGGTGCAAAATATAAGGGAGAATCAAGACCAAGTCTCCATTTTTTTTTGAAATTTGAATTTGGTTTGATATCAACTATTTGTTGGGTGTTTCTATAATATAAGTGGCCGATTATATCATGCTAATCAAGGGCTAGGATAGTGGTCTAGTATTAATTAATTAAGGGGGAAAAATAGCTAAAAGAATTAGCATGCTAAACAACCAAGAACGGGTCAAAGGTGAGTTGGCAAGTCCTTGTTTGTTCTACTAGGGGGTGTGGCCAAAATTCAATAAT
The DNA here is from genome assembly GCF_022965805.1 of Primulina eburnea. Lineage (NCBI taxonomy): Eukaryota > Viridiplantae > Streptophyta > Magnoliopsida > Lamiales > Gesneriaceae > Primulina > Primulina eburnea. Next base: position 19,485,867 of record NC_133113.1, read on the forward strand.
AAAAGGTAGGGGAGAAATTGATTATCTAATAAATTAATAACCTTTAAAAGCCTCAATAATCCTTTAAATAATTTAGTGAATATAACCCTTAATTAAGTAACTTAAATGAGCTTATTTCTTAATCACCTCAAGTAATTAAATTAAATCCTCAAACCTTCTTTTTAACTTAGATGAACTTACTTGCTAGCTAAATTAACTTCTGGAAATATTTCTCGAATCTTAAATTCTATCTCAAAACTCCAACTCCAGTCCGGCCTCACTGAAATAACTGAAATGCTAAAAATCAAACTACTGCATGAAATAATAAAATAATTAACTTCAAAGAAATGCCTTTAAAATAATCATGCAATGAAGTCAATTAAATTTTAAAAATCTAGAATTATGCATGGCTTATACGTAGACTGATTTATGGGTTCTACATTTTCGGAGTCGATTAGACTGAGATTTCATATCAGATTTGTATTATCGTTCATATTTTGAGTTGTATCGATATTGATTATGAGTTCTGGTATTATATCTGTGATGTTTGGATTGACGGAGTTATAGAGACAGTATTGTCATGCCGTCGAAACATCAGTTGATTGAGATTGATCAGAGTCGGTATTGATTTAGATTGTATTGTGGTACCGTATATCGATTGACCTTGATCAGATTGTATGGTGATTTGAGTATTGATCAGAACCGGTATTGACTTGAGTTGTTTATTGATATTATATCTGTTCGGTATTGTTATTACCAGATTGGGAATGGACCGAGGTAGATTCGGGACTTCTTCTTCTTCTGAGCGAGAAGATAAAGGTATAAATTAATGTTGAGTTGAGATTGCACAACTCGAGTGAGGTTTGACTCGAGTTTCCCTAAATCACATACTTTATTTTATGGCATTGATATTTGCATTGGTTGACTGATGTACTTGTTCTCTTGAATTATAGAAAGCATGTATTAGTCGAGGAATTTTGGGACAGAGGTGCCTGATAGTGGCGGGATCGCCACGGGCACATTGCACGATGTCACAAGATCGTATAGGAATCTTGGGATAGAGGTGCCTGATAGTGGCGGGATCGCCACGGGCACATTGCACGATGTCACAAGATAGGATATTGGCTTTGTGGCCATAGTCCATGACGGTTAGGTCAGGACACCGGATGTTTGGTTATATCGAGTAAATAGAATTGGAATTCCTTCTATTACGGAATTCGATATAGGAACACCATATTTGGTTATATCGAGTAAATAGAATCGGAATTTCTTCTATTACGGAATTCGATATAGGAACACCATATCTGGAAATCGGGATCCCTAGGCTAGGATTGAGTCTAGTCTAAAATGTAAAGTCACGAGTCTGAGTGACAGTTATATTGATTTATATTTATTGATGTTGGTTTATGTTCCTGAATATGGTTCATGTCCCTTTATGTTCCTGATATTGGTACATATTTAGAGTAAGAGTTATTCTGGATATTGATTATGTTCCTGATTAGGGTACATGTTTAGAACATGATTTAGTATGGTATTGATTCATGTTCTGATTTTGATACATGTTAGAATTGTTTGCTATATGCTTTTATATTGTTTATATGATTGCATGTATACATGATTTATACTGGGAATGTAGTTCTCACCGGAGTTATCCGGCTGTTGTCTTGTTTGTATGTGTGCATGGCAACAGGTGGGCTAGGATCAGGGTCAAGAAGAGAACGAGGCTGGACTAGATAGCGTAGAGATCCGGGCTTCGAAGCAACTTAGGATTCAGCACTGACATGTAGATGAACCTAGTTGAATTCTTGTAGATAACACAAGATTGTATGTTTATGTTTCATATGTAATTTGAAGTAAATTACATTACGTTTCCGCTTTGCATTTAAAAAAAAAAAATTTAAACCCTGTTTTATAATTGATTAATTAGTCCCAATGATGATTAAGAACTTGATTAGCGTCCGGGTCCCCACAACAGGTGGTATCAGAGCCAGAGGTCCTTGAACTGTAGGTTCCTTAGCACTGAGATGGAAAAGATTGAACGGGGTAGAATGAGTTTTCTTTCCTTGCATGTGACTGCTAGCATGTGATTTAGTATAATGTTGATTTACATTGTGTATGCTAGCATGACGTATGTTTTATTGCTTTTAAATGTATGTTACCTGAATATTTGAATTGATTTGGTAATATATCTGATTTGAAAATGAATCAGAACCAATTCTTGATCAGAGGTAAGCTGATCAGAAAGGGACTGAGATTGATTTATCTCCTGTGATTACTGACTCTTGTGATCATCAGATATACCTCCTAGAAGAATTTCAGAAAGTGGTAGTACATCGTCTGATCAGATAGATGTATCAGAAACTCAGATGGAAACCCAGATGAAGAGATTTCAGTCATTTCAACCGCCAATTCTGAAGGGTACGGAGACGCCAGTAGAATGTGAGAATTGGCTCGAGGATATAGAAATGTTATTTGAATTTCTTGGTTTCACAGATGAGTGTAGAATTAAACTGATCGGAAATCAATTTCGAGATGTTGCACGGAGTTGGTGGCTGGTAACTAAGGAACACCTAGAACGGCGTAGTTTAGTAATTCCATGGAAAATCTTTAAAGTTGAATTCTACCAAAGATTTTTCCCTACATCGTACCGACAGGATAAAGGTACAGAGTTTGTAAATTTGAGACAGGGACAATTGAATGTTGATGAGTATTTGGCTCAGTTCTTTACCTTGCTACGTTTTGCCCCTCATGTGGCTAGGAGTGATGACGCTATATCTGGTCAGTTTATCCAGGGATTGAATCCGGAGATACAGACATTGGTAAACGTGAAACAATCGGCTAATTTTGCTGATACTCTGAATCGAGCCAAAAGAGCAGAAACAGTTATGAAGGGACAACAGGGAGCTTCGTATGTTCTTCCAGTACCGAGATCCCAGCAACTGCCTTCCGGAGTCGAGATTGGCAGTAGCAGTGGTGGAAAGAAAGAACAATTGAAAGCTCGGAAGAAGCAATTCAAGAAGTCAGGGAGCGGACCGAGTGGTTCATCTAGCTCCAGTTGTTCTAGCCCAAGTTATACTAGAGTTTATTGCAGCACGTGCGGAGGGAGACATTCCACGGAGCAATGCCAGGGAGTGACTGGTAGTTGTCGTATCTGTCGACAGTCCGGACACTTTGCTAGAGTCTGTCCACAGAGAGGTTCCCGAAGATTTCAGGGAGCAGGATCATCTGGTTGCGGTGCTCGAGGAACAGACCCAGGACACACTTGCTGATCTAGCGACATGTACTGCTCTTTTATGATTATATTGCATATGTATTGATATGTACTAATGCATTCAGTACGATTATCTTTGACTGAGTTGCATTGATATAGGTTGTACCTGTTGGGTCTGTATTTACTGTAGTATTGATTCTTTACCTTTTGGGGAAAGAATTTGATATCAGTAATATTCTATGATATATTGTATACTACAGTAAATTGAGAATGAGATTGAATTAGACTAGATTGTACTTGTATTGTCTGATAATGACTGCATGATTGATATTGATATATCGAACAAGTACAGAGCTAATATAGATTCTTGTCAGGAGATGGTAAGATTCGGACCTGAAATGACCAAGGAATGAATGATATACGGTAAGGATCCTCGATTTTGAATTCCTTGATATCCGTATTATATATGATTCGATGATTATAAAAAGGAATGGAGTAATTCCTTATGTATTCAGTTGATTACTGAAGTTCAGCCTATTAGGGATTGATTTACTAGTAACAGGAAGTTTGTTATAATCTTTCAAATGAGATTTCAGGTTTGTCCTATATAGGGGAGAGTGATTTCAACCCCGATTCGATACCAAGTATTGGGTTCATTTTAGAATTTTTATAGAATGATACTGATTGAACTGAAAGAATTGAGATATCAGTTGAAAGAATTACTGCCTGAGAGTTAGAGTTACATCTGATTATATGTTCCTCGGTAAAATACTTCAGTTCTGTGTATGGGTTGATAAATCATGTGTTCAGAAGTATTCTGATGATGTTATGCTCGTTTTATCTATGACATTGTGATATATTCGCAGCGTATGATTGATTGAATCGAACAGTTGAAATTTGTATTGAATATTCCGGGAACTGAGAATTGTTGTATACAAAATTGTTCAGATATGAATCTTGATTGCAACAGATTGTATTTATAGTTTGTGATATCTGAAGATAGTATACTGATTTATTTTAGCACAGTTGAGACCGTGATCAGTGGCTGAGAACGACATTGAATATGGCAGAACTTCAGAAATGTCAGAAATGTCAGAAATTGCGGTTTATGCGATTATTAAATCAGTATTGCGTATTGATATTTGAATCTGATCTGATATTGTTATCATTCTGAATCCGTGTTTGATACCGATTGTTATGAACCGTTGAGATTATATACAGTTCAACTGAGTCAAAACTGATTCTGAATATTCAAGCAGTTCAGAAATTTGATCAGAATGTTCATAACTTGATTTTGATAGTAAGAACCGTGTGACAATCAGAATACCAGGTAGGTAATGCTTTATTTTATATAATTAGCTAATTTGTTTGTATCAGATAATTCAAATTTGAAATGACAGGTATTGTCAAATGCACACAGTAGTGGATTCAGTACTATTCTGGTAACAGGAAATGTGTGATAATTCGAATAGACTGTTTTGAAGTAAAAAATCATTTATGTCAGAATTTGTATTGAAATGTCTAAATCGCTGACAGATGAAGACAGAAAGATAAAAACCAGGGGATTGGTTATACAAATTATTGATTCCTAAATAGAAATGGGAGTACATTTCTATGGATCTGGTGATGGAATTACCTAAATCTTGCCAAGATTGTACCAGTATGTGGTTATGATTGAACGATTGTTCAAATCTGCCTATGTTATATTGTACAGGATGACGTACAAATATGACCAGACGACTGAGAGGTATATCAGAAACAGAGGTCTGATGGTATTAAATGCCAGAATTGATTATATTATACCATGATTTTGGTTGATTTTGTATTTTTGGCAAAATGTATAGCATGATTTTTCCTCTATGGTTTATAGATTGAAGGATAGTCGGAGCGAACTATCTAGATACTAGAGGATATCCAGAAACTGTAGTGCTAGATTTTAGCACTAATGACCTGATGTCTTGTCACTTTATGAATTATTGTACAATAATAGCTATTAGATGAATATCGAGATTGCTTTAGTCAAGATATTGTACAGTGAGAACTGCGAATTTCCTTTGGATGGGGATGATAATATTGCGATGATATCGGAGATTAGATTTGATAGGATCAGAGATCGGATAAAAAGAATGGAAACAACTCATAATAAATAGACTAAATATGCCAACGTCGGACGATGACTGTTGGTATTTGAAGCCGAAGATTGAATATATCTTGGACTGGGATTAACAGATAATGATATTGATTGTTATGAGTTGTTGATTAGTATATACGGATGTTGTATAGCCATGGTTCTGAGGTTGATTCTATCACGAGTGATTTCATTGATATGAGATCATTGTAATTTCTGTAAGTCTCCTTCTTATATCTGATTTGAGATATGATATGATTATCTAGACTACACGAGTGAATTGCTTGTGATTTCGAGGACGAAATCATATCTTAGAGGGGGAGAAATGTAATGCCCGAGATTTAATCACTGTAATCAGACGTTGATTAATTGACATAATTGAGGTTATAGGAACTCAAATGAAGAAGCCGGGCGTCGGTGCATTTTAAACCAAGATATTAAGACAAAACTGTTGGCGCCCGAGCGGTAGAAAGAGACCGCCCGAGCGCCAAGGCACCATAAATGGGAAAGTTGGACAGAAAGTCTGGCGCCCGAGCGGTAGAAAGTTACCGCCCGAGCGCCAGTATCCCACAAGTGGAAGATTGGGACAGAACATTTGGAGCCCGAGTGGTAAAGAATTACCGCCCGAGCGCCAATGGATCATAAGCGTGGTCCCGGACAGAAGGCTCCGGCCCGAGCGGTACATTTTAACCGCCCGAGCACGAGTCATGCAGAACGACAACAAGCCACGTTTCTATCATGCACGAGGTGTATATATATATACACATATCATCTTTAGACATTTCAAAGAATTGAAGAAAGGGCCGAGGAAGCTTCGCGAAAATCCTTACGCCTTTTTATTTTAATCCGTCCGTCAGATTTTGAATCTGAGTACAGTACCGAGTTCCTATCAACGTAGGCTACAACTGGACGTAAGTTTTGCTACGTTTTGACATGTTTTGAAATTATGCTATTGTCATAATTCAATAAGATCCATATATGATGTTCTTGTCATGTTAGACATCATAGAATCGAAGTCAGATTGAGAAACAGATAGCTTATGTAATTGTTATGATTTTCGGAGTCGATTAGACTGAGATTTCATATCAGATTTGTATTATCGTTCAGATTTTGAGTTGTATCGATATTGATTATGAGTTCTGGTATTATATCTGTGATGTTTGGATTGACGGAGTTATAGAGACAATATTGTCATGCCGTCGAAACATCAGTTGATTGAGATTGATCAGAGTCGGTATTGATTTAGATTGTATTGTGGTACCGTATATCGATTGACCTTGATCAGATTGTATGGTGATTTGAGTATTGATCAGAACCGGTATTGACTTGAGTTGTTTATTGATATTATATCTGTTCGGTATTGTTATTACCAGATTGGGAATGGACCGAGGTAGATTCGGGACTTCTTCTTCTTCTGAGCGAGAAGATAAAGGTATAAATTAATGTTGAGTTGGGATTGCACAACTCGAGTGAGGTTTGACTCGAGTTTCCCTAAATCACATACTTTATTTTATGGCATTGATATTTGCATTGGTTGACTGATGTACTTGTTCTCTTGAATTATAGAAAGCAGGTATTAGTCGAGGAATTTTGGGACAGAGGTGCCTGATAGTGGCGGGATCGCCACGGGCACATTGCACGATGTCACAAGATCGTATAGGAATCTTGGGACAGAGGTGCCTGATAGTGGCGGGATCGCCACGGGCACATTGCACGATGTCACAAGATAGGATATTGGCTTTGTGGTCATAGTCCATGACGGTTAGGTCAGGACACCGGATGTTTGGTTATATCGAGTAAATAGAATTGGAATTACTTCTATTACGGAATTCGATATAGGAACACCATATTTGGTTATATCGAGTAAATAGAATCGGAATTTCTTCTATTACGGAATTCGATATAGGAACACCATATCTGGAAATCGGGATCCCTAGGCTAGGATTGAGTCTAGTCTAAAACGTAAAGTCACGAGTCTGAGTGACAGTTATATTGATTTATATTTATTGATGTTGGTTTATGTTCCTGAATATGGTTCATGTCCCTTTATGTTCCTTATATTGATACATATTTAGAATAGGAGTTATTCTGGATATTGATTATGTTCCTGATTAGGGTACATTTTTAGAACATGATTTAGTATGGTATTGATTCATGTTCTGATTTTGATACATGTTAGAATTGTTTGCTATATGCTTTTATATTGTTTATATGATTGCATGTATACATGATTTATACTGGGAATGTAGTTCTCACCAGAGTTATCCGGCTGTTGTCTTGTTTGTATGTGTGCATGGCAACAGGTGGGCTAAGATCAGGGTCAAGAAGAGAACGAGGCTGGACTAGATAGCGTGGAGATCCGGGCTTCGAAGCAACTTAGGATTCAGCACTGACATGTAGATGAACCTAGTTGAATTCTTGTAGATAACACAAGATTGTATGTTTATGTTTCATATGTAATTTGAAGTAAATTACATTACGTTTCCGCTTTTCATTTTAAAAAAAAAAATTTAGACCCTGTTTTATAATTGATTAATTAGTCCCAATGATGATTAAGAACTTGATTAGCGTCCGGGTCCACGCACTAGATATACAACTCCGTCTAACCAGCATTCACACTTGGACAACTTAGTATACAACTGCTTCTTCTGAAGAATTCGAAGAATAATTCTCAATCGCTTAGTGTGCTCTACATTGGAATTCGAATAAACAAGAATATCATCAATTAAAACTATCACAAATAAATCGAGATATTTTCTAAACACACTAATCATCAAGTCCATGAACACAGCAGAAGCATTGGTGAACCCAAAAGATATAACCCGAAACTCAAAATGTCCATATTGATAAACATAAAAAATTGTACATTAATTAAATGTTTTATAATATAAATTTATAGTTTTTGTTTTATTGTTGTGTAATAATAAGTTTTTACTATTTTTACAGGTTCGATGAAACAAGAATAACCTTGCCGTGGCAAATGAGATTAAAATGATTCTTGAACCTATATAAAGTTTATGTTAATATCTACAATATTGGTGGCAAGAATGAGATAAAAATCCTCTCACAATTGGGATCAAATTAAGCAACAAATAAAGTTATCAAAGGAGTGACAGTTTTACCACGCTCTAGCTTTTTGACCATATCTCTCAAATTACTTGGTCAAATAGTAAAAAAAAAGTACCAGAATTGAAACAACTCAATTATTTACATGTTTTGTTTGTATGGAAAAGAAAATTCGGATGGGAAGATTTTCAAAAATGATGTGTATGATGACATGATTTATTGGAACACCAATAAAAACTTATGTGTAAAAAAATAATATTTTATTTGTGGTTGTCTCCCCAAATTTGGCTATAAATATGGGTGCACTGTAATGTATTGAGATATCCCTCATTCTATGAACAAACCTTTGAGTTCATAATATTTCTCTCATTGTTTTTCCTTTATTTCTTCATTTAAATATAATTAGCATGTTAATTTCATATTCAAAGTTTTATACTTTGAATAATGTGTAGCTCACTTCCCAAAGTTGAGATGAAAAGGTGAAGCTCTTGGGATGATAATAAGGTTATTAAAAGGTAATAATCTATATTTTATATAATTCAGTCATTATTTATTGTTTATGTTATATTTATTTCTGTAATCATTATTATACCTTACTTATAAGTGACAGTTTTAACTTATTATTACTATATGTTACACTAAATTTTTGGAACCATTTAAATGTTAGTTTGACATTACCAACCATTTAAAGTGGATGCCTTGATTTATTATATATGAATTTATCATAATATTAATTTATAGGTACCATATAAATGTTAGTTTGATATTACCAACCATTTAAAGTGGGAACCTTGATTTAATGTTTATATATATTTATATACACTTAACAACATTTATAAGTTTTAGTATATATAATATACTTATAAGATACACTTAACAACATTTATAAGTTTTAGTATATATAATATACTTATAAGATAATAATATATAATATAATATAAATATGATTTTTTAATATATTGGAACCATTTTATTAAGTGGATTTCAATGATGTTCATAAATGTTAACTTTATTAAAAGGCCAAGAGTGGATCCTCTAATCTCAACAACTTAAATTAAAATTTTAACAATTAAAAATTACTAATTAAAAATTCAAACAATTAAAAAACAAGACAAAAGGACATTGTAATGAACTTGTAACTACCTTAGATTCCTTGTGGATACAATATTCGGACTCACAGAATTATAATACTTGTGGACAACCTGCTCTTGGGAGTGCAACAATCAAAGTCGCATCAAGTTTTTGGCGCTGTTGCTGGGGAATTATAATTTAATTTTAAGTCTATTTAATTTTTTTTATAGTTTATTTTTCTTTCTTTGAATTTTTATTGCTTTTGTGTGTTTTTCTTCTTTGGCATTTGCATGAACATTTGGTCACGTACACACTTAGTGGTTGACTCATTCGAAATAACCCTTTATTTTCACAAAACATGGCGGAAGAACCCATCCAAGAAAATGAAGATGAAATTCATTCTCAGCAATATCATGATAGACGAAGAACACTTGTATATCACATGAATCCTGCACGTACTAGTACACCTTCATGTCTAGTTTTTTCCCCTGATGCATCTCATTTCAATTTTAAGCCTAGTATTATTCAACTTTTACCCAAATTTTATGGCTTAGATTCTGAAAATCCATACATGCATTTACGAGAGTTTGAAGAAGTGTGCAACACATATAATGATCTAAATTGTAGTATGAAGACCATTCGACTTGAGCTTTTTCCTTTTCCTTTAAAAGATAAAGCCAAAACTTGGCTACAAAATATTAGATCGGGATCCATTCAAACTTGAGATGAATTGCAACAACAGTTTTTGAAAAAAGTTTTTTCTATCTCATAAAACAAATTCTTTGAAAAGACAAATCATCACTTTCACTCAAAAACAAGGAGAAACTTTTTATCAGTGTTGGGACATATATAAATAATTGATTAATCTTTGTTCACATCATGGTTTTGAAATTTGGAGAGTTTTTCTCAATTTTATGAAGGCTTAACACCTAAAGATAGGCAAATGGTTGGACTTATGTGTAATGGAACATTGGAAGATAAAGATCCTAACGAGGCAATTGATTATCTCAATTCATTAGCTGAAAATGCTCAAAATTGGGACACTATAGGTACAATCCAACAATCAAACAAGATTCAATCTCCCACGTCTGGTGGAGTATGTACACCCTCAAGGATGAACATGATCTCCAAGCCAGATTTACCTCTTTGACAAGAAAAGTTGAGGCACTTGAATTGAAAAGGAATGGTCAATTAAAATATGTTCAAGAAATTATTGGAGATACAAGTGATCATTCTATAAAAGATTGTCCCACTTTGCCCTCTTTTAAAGAATGTCTCCATGAGCAAGCCAATGTTTTGAACAATTTCCATAATGCCAAATTTTGAACCATTTTCTCAAAGTTACACTCCAGGTTGGCGAAATCATCCAAATTTTAGTTGGAGGAATGATAATGCTGCACAATTTTCACAACCATATTTCAAAAATCAACAAAATTTTCAAAATTATGAACCTTATGTTCCTTCACCTAAAAGAAATTTGGAAGATACATTGAATTCTTTAATTGCAAAGGAAGAGTCTATCAATATTCAAAAAGCTCAAACCATGATAGATTTGAAAGATACTCTTGCTAAAATTGCATCTGCACTTAATGCTCATGAAAAAGGTAAATTTCCTTCACAACCATAGCCTAATCCCAAGGATCATCATTCACAAACTGGAACTTCTGGAACTCAACCGATGGATAAGGTAAAATCTGTTATTGTTGGAAACTGAATTTCGGAAGTTTGACAAAAAGATTAAATAATTATTTTGGATGGTCTAGGGTCAATGAAAGTAAGAAAAAGTCATAATCGAGAAATTTTACGTCTAGGGGTAAAACAGTCATTTTATATCTGAAAAATAGTAAACGTTTTGACATTGCCCTGAAGCTGTAAATAATGATAATGTTAAATTTTTATGGAATTTTATGATGAAATGTTAATGCTAAAAGGTATGTTGCATGTTTGTTTTAAAAGAAAAATGATTTATGCATACTTTAATTTTTATAAAGTGACGAAAATATGAAATGTTGAAGGAAGTGAAGTAATTGTGACTAATACGATGATACAATGATTATGATGATGTTGGAACTTTTCAAGTTCGCAATCTTGATTTTGATGTTAACAAAAATTGTTATTGTGTTTCTAACATATTTACTCAAGTGTGAAGTTGTTAACACAAGAAGCAAACTGAAACCGAATTCTGCACAAACTGAATTTCTGGCGAGCTTTGGTTTTTTGATGATATCTCCCAGCTGGATGATTCAAATGACAATCCGCCAATTGGAATGATAAGAAAACTCAATTTTGAACAATTTGTATTTTACGTCAGTTGGGCAAAATCAGATGTTATCATGGTGTAACTGATCGCTCAATTACCGAACTGATCACACGAGAACATCATTCAGTTGGGTTTGAGCGACTGCGGTATTTTGGTCATATCTCTCAGCTCAGTTATCGAAATGAAGCGATTCAGTATGCGTTGGAAAGATAAGACAAAGATCTACTCATATTTAGAAGTCAAAGTCTGAATTGAAGCTTACGATGCTGATAAATGACGATGAAGCTACTGGTTCTACACAAACTGAAATCAGCTAGGCTGATTTCAGCACACCAGCCGAAACTGAACCAACTGCTGACCAGCTGACCAACCAACTGAACTGAACCAGCTGCTGACCAACTGAACTGAATTGAACCAGCTGCTGACCAGTTGAACTGAACGACCAGTTGATTTGATCAAAGTTGACCAGTTGACCAGAGTTGACCAGTCAGGAAAATGCCCAGCAAGCTGAATTTGATCGTTGCAATTTCATAAACAATACAGAAACTTTCCAAACGGTCATATTCTTGTGTCTAGTGTATATATCATTGTTGGTGCTTATAAATACAACATATTGAAGATCGAACAAGAGCTTTTGAATGGGATTCAAAGCATGGGCAGTTAGCATGAAGAAATCATGATGTGAATCTTGACACGAATAAATAGCAAACACGATTAAACAATCGCACCCTCTATTTAATTACGATAATAAGACTCGTGTGTTTTCCCGATCTTTTGAATCAAGTAATTTGATGTGTTATTCACCTCTAAACTATAAAAGTTTAGTAACAAATAAACACGAGAATAACAATCGAAATTTGATACGAACCTTCGAAGAACGACGCCTACGACAATCCGCACAAGCACGATCGACAAACGCCACAAAGTTATAAACTTTGATAAGTTTGATTTAATTTGACAAAGCTAAAGCCTTGAAAAGTGGAGAGAAATTCTCACAAGTTTGATAAAACTCAAAATAATATGTGTATTGTGTGTAAAATTTCGTCCAATATGGTTTACATATCAAAAAGATTACTAGAATCTAGTTTCCTAACAAAGTAAAACTCTAAAGAAGGAAATAACTCGCGCAGAAAAACACTAGACACGGACCCCGTGCAGACCTCCGTGTCCGGGTCCGTGTAGGCTCTGTAAATAACATCAGCTGGAAATAAGGGACACGGACCCCGTGCCCACCTCCGTGTACGGGTCCGTGTAGGCACTGTCTTCGCCAATAACATAGGGCACGGACCCCGTGCCTGGGTCCGTCTTCAGGTCCGTGCAGGCACTGGAATAGCTCATCTCATGAAGTACAAGACACGAACCCCGTATGCAGGTCCGTGTGCAGGTTCGTCCAGACTCGGTCTGCTCTATCAATGCTTGAATGATATTCCGTTGGCCTCCAAACGTACTCCCATGCATCACGACCCCTTCAAGCTTGCTCATGACTCCTTGTAGTGCCTCCTTGAATCTCTTTAGTCGACCCCTCGTGATTGGTCTCTCCGGCAACGGCAAAGGATCCCATGCTTTCCTTGGGACGTCTATGTTCGCATCATCCTCCCCTTCTTGAAAAGGATTTGTCCTCAAATCTTGCTCATCACCTACATCAAACAACGACAAATCACTAACATTAAATGTAGAACTTACGTTGTACTCTCCTGGCCGGATCGAGTTTGTTGGCGTTGTCATTGATCCTCTCAAGAACTTGGAAAGGTCCATCTCCCCTAGGTAGTAGCTTTGAGCGTCGCTTCTCCGGAAACCTCTCCTTCCTCAAGTGTAGCCACACCCAATCACCCTTCTCGAACACCACCTTCTTTTTCCCTTTGTTGGCTTGCCTAGCATATTGTTCATTCTTCTTCTCAATGTTGGCTTTGGCCTTTTCATGCAACCCCCTAACAAATTCAGCCTTCTTTTTGCCATCCATGTTTAACCTTTCACTCACAGGTAAAGACATCAAATCCAACGGAGTCAAAGGATTAAAACCGTATACAATTTCAAATGGCGAATAGCTAGTAGTAGAATGCACACAACGATTATAAGCAAACTCAACAAATGGCAAGCAATTCTCCCAAGTCTTTAAGTTCTTCTTGAGAATAGCACGTAATAAAGTTCCTAATGTCCTATTAACTACCTCAGTTTGACCATCAGTTTGAGGGTGACAGGTCGTAGAAAACAGTAATTTAGTGCCAAGTTTAGCCCACAGTGTTTTCCAAAAGTAACTTAGGAATTTAACATCACGGTCCGACACAATAGTCCTAGGCATGCCATGCAGCCTAACTACTTCTCTAAAGAACAAGTCTGCAATGTTAGATGCATCATCAGTCTTGTGACAAGTAATAAAGTGTGCCATTTTAGAAAAACTATCCACAACAACAAATATAGAGTCCCTCCCCTTCTTAGTCCTAGGTAACCCCAAAACAAAGTCCATAGAGATATCAACCCAAGGTTCACTAGGGACGGGAAGTGGTGTATATAATCCATGTGGTAGTGTCCTAGACTTAGCTTGTCTACAAGTTACGCACCTCTCACAAATACGCTCAACATCACGTTTCATGTGTGGCCAATAGAAATGTTCATGCAAAGCATTCAGAGTTTTTGCCACACCAAAATGTCCCATTAAACCACCCCCATGTGCTTCCCTAACAAGTAGTTCACGAATTGATGATTTAGGTATGCATAATCTATCTTCTCTAAACAAGAAACCCTTATGCAAGTAGAATTTATCATGTGGACCATGCATACAAGTTTCAAACACATCCTTAAAATCCTCATCTAGCACATACAATTCTTTAACAAGCTCAAACCCCAAAATTTTTGATTCCAAAGTAGAGAAAAGCATATACCTCCGTGATAGTGCGTCTGCCACTATGTTTTCCTTACCTTGCTTATACTTGATCATGTAGGGGAATGTCTCTATGAAGGCCACCCACTTAGCATGCCGCTTGTTCAGTTTTTGTTGCCCCTTAAGGTGCTTTAAAGACTCATGATCCGTATGAATCACAAACTCTTTAGGCCTCAAGTAGTGCTGCCACGTCTCAAGAGTCCTCACAAGTACATAGAACTCCTTGTCATACGTGGGATAGTTCAGCGCTGCCCCATTGAGCTTCTCACTAAAGTATGCCACCGGCCTTCCTCCTTGCATCAACACGCCACCAATACCTACACCTGAAGCATCACATTCAATTTCAAACGTATTAGCAAAATCAGGTAACACAAGTAAAGGAGCATTAATCAATTTTTGCTTAATGAGATTGAAGGACTTCTCTTGCTCCTCGCCCCAATGGAATGGAACGTTCTTCTTGATCACCGCCATCATTGGTGCCGCCAATGTGCTAAAATCTTTGATAAACCTCCTATAGAAGCTTGCAAGACCATGAAAACTTCGAACTTGACCAACATTAGTAGGCGTTGGCCAATCTCGAATAACACTTACCTTGTCTTCATCAACTCGTATACCTTGTGAACTTACCACAAAACCAAGGAAGACAAGTTTGCTCGTACAAAAATCACATTTCTTCAAGTTAGCATACAAATTTTCAGCCCTTAATGTGATTAGCACAAGTTTCAAGTGGTTAACATGCTCTTCTAAGTTTTTGCTATACACTAGGATATCATCAAAATAGACCACGACAAATTTTCCTATGTGTCCACGTAAAACATGATTCATCAACCTCATAAAAGTGCTAGGCGCATTAGTTAAGCCAAAAGGCATAACCATCAACTCATACAACCCATATTTAGTTTTGAAAGCAGTTTTCCACTCATCACCTTCTCTCATCCTAATTTGGTGATACCCACTTTTCAAATCAATTTTGCTAAAAATGCAAGACCCATGCAATTCATCTAACATATCATCTAGTCTAGGTATGGGATGCCTATACTTAATGGTTATGTTATTGATTGCCCTACAATCCACACACATACGCCATGAGCCATCTTTCTTAGGGACTAGTAAAACGGGCACCGCACAAGGTGACATAGACTCACGCACAAACCCTTTATCTAATAGCTCACTTACCTGTCGTTGCAGCTCCTTAGTCTCCTCCGGATTGCTCCTATAAGCTGGACGGTTTGGCAAGGCACTCCCGGGCACCAAATCAATTTGGTGCTCAATCCCCCTCAATGGTGGTAAGCCTTGAGGTAGCTCCGTCGGAAATACATCGTCAAATTCATGCAATAGTGAAACAATAATGCTCGGAAGGGACCCGGCTATATCACTTGTGTTAAGGAGAATCTCCTTGTAAAGAATTAACACAAGTGGTTCATGTGTGTGCAATAATTGTTTCAACTCACCTTTTTGGGCCATGTATGATTTCTTTTTGGCCTCTTTCCTCTCTTTTTCTTTTCCCTCATTTTCTTTCCTCTCTTTTTTTGTTTTTATGGCTATCTCACTCTTTTGATCACTCTTTTTTTCAGCCACTTCATTTTTGTTTTCAAAGGACATCTCACTTTTTAATTCACTATTTTTTTCGGCCTCATCTCTCTTTTTCTTTTTCAATTGGTCCTCCAATACTTGCTTTGGGGACAAAGGAAGCAATACAATGGATTCTTTCTTTAAAACAAATGAGTATCGATTTTTGAACCCATCATGAGTAACATGCCTATCAAATTGCCAAGGCCTACCCAACAAAATATGGCAAGCATGCATTGGCACCATGTCACACAAAACCTCATCCACATACTTCCCAATAGAAAAGGACACTAGAACTTGCCTATTTATTTTCACCTCCGCACAATCATTCAACCATTGAAGCCTATATGGTTGAGGATGTTTTATTGTAGGCAATCCCAATTTTTCCACCATCTCAACACTAGCCACATTAGTGCAACTTCCCCCATCTATGATTACATTACAAACCTTACCATTCACAAAACATCTAGTGTGGAACAAATTCTCCCTTTGGCTAGCCTCCTCACTCTTGACTTGGGCACTCATGATTCGCCTAGTCACTAGCGCTTCTCCTACAACCGCCCCATATCCCTCATCGGGATCCTCCAACGCAGGCATATCATCATCACTACCCTCGTCATCTCCCTCACTTTGAGATTCATAATCACCATAATCATTCAAAAACATTACCCTCTTATTAGGACACTCACTAGCAATATGACCCAACCCTTGACATCTAAAACACTTAGTATCTCTAGAACGAGTAGAAGGAATTTCAGTTTTACCTTGTACTCCGTGTCTAGGTGCCTCTTGCTTTGTCTCAATCTTAGGCTTGGTCACCACTTTGCTATCATCACGCTTTGCTACATTTGGTCGCCAAGAAGAAGACGTACCTCCAGTTTGGTTGGTGCGGCCAACTCCACGCCTTTTGAGTTGTTGTTCCACCTTTATGGCCATTTGCACCATCTCGTCAAGGTCCAAGTAGTGCCTAAGCTCCACTTGATCTTGAATCTCCCTGTTCAAGCCACAAAGAAAACGAGCCATGGTTGCCTCACTATCCTCCTCAATATTGGCCCTAATCATGACTACCTCCATCTCCTTATAGTAGTCCTCAACACTCTTTGACCCTTGCCTCAAAGTTTGTAGCCTCTTAAACATCTCCCTATAGTAATGATTAGGCACAAACCGCTTCCTCATGACCCTCTTCATCTCATCCCAAGACTCAATGGGTCTCTCATTATACCTTCTTCTAGTGGTCACTAATTGATCCCACCAAATGAGAGCATAGTCTAAGAATTCAACCACCGCCAACCTCACCTTCTTTTGTTCGGAGTAGTGGTGACATTCAAATACAAACTCTACCCTCTTTTCCCACTCTAGGTATGCCTCCGGGTCAGATTTCCCATGGAACGATAGAATTTTCATCTTAATGCTACCCATGTGACCATCTTCCCTAGTCTCCTCATATCTACCCCACATGGC
Source organism: Primulina eburnea (assembly GCF_022965805.1). Classification (NCBI taxonomy): domain Eukaryota; kingdom Viridiplantae; phylum Streptophyta; class Magnoliopsida; order Lamiales; family Gesneriaceae; genus Primulina; species Primulina eburnea. The sequence goes on from NC_133113.1 coordinate 19,503,490, forward strand.
TTCCCTTTTTCCTCTACCAAATCCTCTACCTCCTCCATTCCTACCCCAATTCTCATTTTGACTCTCATCGCCTCCTCCCAGATCATACTCCTCATCATCTCTACCCAAATCCCTAGGCTTAGGTTTACCCCCACTAACACTAACCTCAAGTTTATCCAACCGCTCATGCAACGACTCCATTTGGGTCGTCATCACCCTACTAAAATCCCCAAACAACGCATCTATTTGGGCCTTAGACAACCCCGAATTCGAACTACCTCCTACCTCCCTCTCCATTTAATGTCAGTTTGTACCTGCAAGAAAAGGTTAGTAGAAATAAAATAATCCTCACCCAAATGCTCACGGTCACTCCAAAGAAATTCACTCGTCTTTTCTCACAATTTTGTGTGCTCACAACAAATACTCACCGTTCACTCCAAAGAAAAGTCACTTGCACTCAAGTGTATCACTCGAATTTTGAAAGCTCTCTTGGAAGTGCTGAAGCTTTGTATTATGGGTATATCAAACAATCAAGGTTCAAACTTGTGAACAAATGCGACCGACTCACTTGGACTGTGTAGACAAGAAATTCGAATATAGGGACTATATTTTTTTTTTACTGTGAGAGGCAATTAAATATGACTCTCTAAAGGAAATAGAACAAGATATCAAAAAGAAATAATGGTGAATTTTCGGAATTTTTGTACTCTCTTTTTTTTTTTTTTTGGCCTGAGTACTACTCGAAAATCCCAAAAAAAAAAAAAGACACCAACAAATTTCGAGAATCACAGATTCACGAAAAATTTTTACGAAGACGATAGAACAAACAGATCTGAAAGCGGAATTAAAGAATATCACAGATCTGAAATTTAATAACAAGATACTTACTTGAATTCAATAAACCAAAAGCTCTGATACCAAATGATGTGAATCTTGACACGAATAAATAGCAAACACGATTAAACAATCGCAACCTCTATTTAATTACGATAATAAGACTCGTGTGTTTTCCCGATCTTTTGAATCAAGTAATTTGATGTGTTATTCACCTCTAAACTATAAAAGTTTAGCAACAAATAAACACGATAATAACAATCGAAATTTGATACGAACCTTCGAAGAACGACTCCTACGACAATCCGCACAAGCACGATCGACAAACGCCACAAAGTTATAAACTTTGATAAGTTTGATTTAATTTGACAAAGCTAAAGCCTTGAAAATTTGAGAGAAAATTCTCACAAGTTTGATAAAACTCAAAATATTATGTGTATTGTGTGTAAAATTTCGTCCAATATGGTTTACGTATAAAAAAGGTTACTAGAATCTAGTTTCCTAACAAAGTAAAACTCTAAAGAAGGAAATAACTCGCTCAGAAAAACACTAGACACGGACCCCGTTCAGACCTCTGTGTCCGGGTCCGTGTAGGCTCTGTAAATAACATCAGCTGGAAATAAGGGACACGGACCTCGTGCCCACCTCCGTGTACGGGTCCGTGTAGGCACTGTCTTCGCCAATAACATAGGGCACGGACCCCGTGCCTGGGTCCGTCTTCAGGTCCGTGCAGGCACTGGAATAGCTCATCTCATGAAGTACAAGACACGGACCCCGTGTGCAGGTCCGTGTGCAGGTCCGTCCAGACTCGGTCTGCTCTATCAATGCTTGAATGATATTCCGTTGGCCTCCAAACGTACTCCCATGCATCACGACCCCTTCAGGCTTGCTCATGACTCCTTGTATTGCCTCCTTGAATCTCTTTAGTCGACCCCTCGTGATTGGTCCCTCCGGCAACTGCAAAGGAACCCATGCTTTCCTTGGGACGTCTATGTCCGCATCAAATCAGCTAGTTGAGAGCACAAGCCCTTGTATGAGGATACATTTTTGATGTACACTGTAACTGATAAATTTCTTACACACGATCACTCACACATATACAAGAGAGTTGAAGTTCAAAGATTAGTTGAGTGAGTCTTGCACAAAGACGTAAAACTTGTGCATGTAGTCTTTGCATATGAGACATTAAACAATATGCTGATTGTGAGGTGCTGCCTACAATCTTGAGTGCTAGGAGTTCAATTTAGGCAGTGGGTAAGTCCTAGCTGAATGGGTTTGTACACATTGTTGTATAAATCAAAGTCTTCTAGTGAATCCTTCCCAAGGGGAAGAAAGGGTGACGTAGGAGTATTTAAATTCCGAACATCCATAAACAAATTCGTGTCTATTTGTTTATTGCATTTACTTATCATTTCCATAGTTTTAAAGATGCATTGTTGAAGCATTTTATATGTTCATCAAATTCCAAAATATTGTATACCAAGTGTTTGATAAAATACTTCAACTGAAATTCTTTTACTCATTCAACTAGCATATATTTTAAATACTTTACAAAATATTTAATCGGTTTCTATGAAGGATTATTTCGAGTATCTTCCGCTTGGGTTTTAACCAAACTCGATTTAATTAATCGGTGTTCAATATTTCAAGAACCGATCTATTGTAGCTCAACAGTGATCCCCCTAACCGATCCCAACAGATGATATTATGATATGTATGGCCAAGGCTCAGTTGATGGGTGAGAGTGTCGCTGATGTCCCCGCCGTCCAGTACTGCAGTTAAACGTAGATGGATCCATCAACCTTGAGCTGATATGAAAGTCACAAATTAACGAACTGAATTCAAAGAAAAGGAAAATGTATACGTATATGTCTATGATGAAAAAGGAAATGAATATGATGAAAGGAAAAAATTTTATGTTATGCATGTTCATGAAATGTTATTTTAAGTAAAAATATTTTCATTGTTGCATGTGATTGTATAAGTATTACTTGCTACTATGGTTATGGTTTGCTGAGTCAATAGATTCATTAGGTGTGATTGATGCAGGTGAACATGATATTGATGTTTGTGAGGGAACTGATGGTTGATCTTGCTGGACTGAAGGTGCACACAACCCGAGGATCAGTGCTAGTTTTCCGCATTTAAATTAAGTTTATGATTTGAGTTTACGTTAAAGCTTTTTACGACTTTTATGATGCTTTGTGAGTGGTTTTGAAGAGGTTATTAGAGTTAGTTTATATTTTGAAATATTTCCAAGTTTAGTTTTGGTAAAACGATTTACGATTTTACGTTTTGAATTCTTTCTTTAAATTTTCAATTTTAGTGGGTATGTTTTATTTTAAAATGGTTTCAAAAAATTATATATATATATATATGTGTGTGTGTGTGTGTGTAGATATCGGCCAAGAATTAGTATAGAAGGAAAAACAAATCTAGTACTTTTTTAAGAAAAAAGGGAGTAGTGGATGTTTCAGATAGGATGATAGAATTTATTTAGTTTAAATTTTATAATTTTATTGCTTTATGTACTAACTCCGCATGAACGAGTCTGGATAGTATGAAATTATTTTATTTTACTATTTATGCTAGATTATTTATGATAAATTAATTATGTATGTTTTAGGAATTAAGAATATTTTTTTAAAAAAGCAAAAAACTAGCGTAAATTAAATGAATTTAGAAGTTTGGGTCGTTTCAGTTCGAGTGTATCTATGTTTACACTCTAATACCATGATGTGAGAGACAATTTTTATAATTACTATTAATTATCAAACAATAACTTTTAAATTTAAATCTGCAACAGAACAATGATTTAAAGTACTTAAAAATAGATCTTAATGCCTGAAAAATTTCGGCATGACCTCTACGTAAATAGAACAAAACAAAAATTTAAAATTCATGTAAAATAAAAATGACTCAAGGATGATGTTGTTGCATTAATAAAAAAATCACACACAAGTGACAACATGGCACAAATAAACAATTCACGGGCATTGGTTAAAATAAAGTCGGTAAGGATCACAACTACATAAACTAAATTTAAACTCACCATAACAACTCTAAATAACCATACAAACAATGAGGTATCTCCTTGATAAATAGAATCTGATATAAAATTGACAAGACTCCAATATGATATAAATGGACTAACTGAGACACTAAAACTATGACAACCAAGTAATCATATCTCAATCACGAGTTCCACTGGGAGACCTTCCGCCTGATGATGCAAAAATACTCGGATGACCTACCATAATGCTCAATAGCAACCACAATAGCCTCCAGTATAAAATATTGAGGTTAGGATTCTGGTATGAAACAATTTTAAAAAAATAACGATAATCATAAATCATGCATAAACATATAATAAAATGAAATATGCAATGCATGATCATAGCTCAATAACAACATGAGAATAGGAGCCAATAAACAATACAATACCGACATGAATAATGCTCGAGAAATAACACATAGGGGAGCTACATCGTCATGCAGCTAAACTATCATGCCAAGTATGCGAGGTATGTCGTGGTGTGTCTAATAAATACTCATGACTCGGCATGCATACAAATAATAATGAGATAACAAGAATGCACAATAACGAACAATGTATAAAATCAATATTTCAAATGTATATCACACAAAAATAGCATAAATAAATAGATAATCATAATTTCGGTATTAGGGATAGCTCAACTCGAAAGCCACCGGCTGATTCCGAAATATCTACATGTCCCAAGAATGGAATATAACAAGAGGAACGTGTCACGAGAATTATGGGGTTCAACATGAATTTCAGAAAATCATGCCCTAAATTAAATGCTATAAATATATCAAATAATTGAACATAACACCAACAAAGCATTTAAAATTCATATAACTTCACAGAATCACATTAAAAACTATGAAACATATAAATATGTCTGAAACAAAATTTATACTTTACCGTCGTATGTTACCGAACTGTAAAATATCTAAACCGACTTTGAAAAATAACTAGCTCAACTTTGATCTCCAGAGCCTAACAAATAAGATAATGTTTCGAATATTTCATAATCATTTTACAATAAAAAAATCCATATAAATTTTTCCAAACTTCTCGACTTGGAATTATTTTATAAAGATCAAACTCAACCAAATACTTATCCAAAATATACGTATCTTATAGCTTAAATCCTAAATCAAATTCTCATATTTCATTAGAAGACACCAAGGCGAGATTCGATCATTTAAACATGTTCATAAACCAAAAAACAGAAACCAAGTGCAGCTAGTTCTGTCACAGTTTGCAGATTCAGTACTTAATAGCATAAAATTTATATCTAATCATCATTGACTTAAATCAATATCTGCCAATTAGAAACAAAATAAAATCAAATATGTAAGTTTTTCCAGTTGAAAACATTTTCAAATCCTCAATCATTGTTCCCAGAATTTTTTAAAACACACTACATCAACCAAATTCGCGGACATAATTCTATAATAGAGCAGTTCCAGGAAAAAAAGTATAACTATCTCGATTCTTAATGGAATTAAACGATTAGGATTTCATCTCAAAGATAACTCATATATCTCCAACTTTTATTTGAACCAAAATTCCAGAATCCTAGTGCACACAGATCTTATTCTTGAAATACAATAGGTTTTCATCCCAACTCAAATAAAGAATGCAATTTAGATATATTTTGGCAGAGAATTCATATCAAATTCATAATTGATTGAAATTCAATTATTCCAGTGAGCAAAGAAATCCAATATAGAGCACTACAAGTTCAATTTAGATCATAACTACAAATTCCCATTGAGTAAATCATAGCAACCCAAAAACAAACACTTTATACCCAAATCTCAACCTTGAATCAAAATGAATCGAAGTTCTTAAACTTTGAAGCCTAAAAATTGGTATACGTTCAAACAACTCATGGGATACAAAAAAAATCTTGAAATGAGACCTTCAAGTTCTAAAGTACAACAACAAATGAGAAGAAAAGATAGAATCCACGAGTAGGTCGGCCCCTTCCAAGCCCAGAAAAACAACTCATGAACAGTGTTCCGTGCAGACAAAAACGAATAACGAAAAGAGCGATTCATGGCTTAAATCGAAGCTATGGATGTGGCTTCCGGAATTTTTGAGTTCGACATCGGACAGAGAAGTTGTGACAATTCTTCTATTGCTGCAGCAATAGTGATATGAAAATGGGTTGGGTAGGGTTTTTTCTTTCTTCTTTTATTGGAATGAGAAATGATTGTATGTATATGTGTGTATTATGTTTATTTACTAATAATAGTATTTTGTGTCAAGTTATCTCAGTTTTACATTTATTTTGTTCTCGTATGTTATTTGAATTCCGAATGTATTTTATATCGCATTAACTCCGATATTATAAAATAAATATTTTTAACACACTTTCTAAATTTATTTGACATAATTTATTATTTTAATTAATCAACTCAATAATTATTCTAAATATGAATAATTAATTACAAGCCTTTAGGGTTTCTTCTGCAACCTAAATTTACATTTTCCCGCAATAAATCATTTTCAACATCATATATCTAAGCTCACAGCAAGAAGGTAATTCCAAATTCAATTAGATTTTGCTTACCTCGTCAAATCGCATAAGATATATTCTTTTCCGTTTTTCCTTTATTTCTTGGTAGGTACACACACCAAAAGGTTTTTGAGTAACATACTAATTCAATTTTTTTGTTTCTTTTGTATGTTTTTTTCCATTTCTTGATGATCACAAAATGATATCAATACAATGACCAAGTTATAGAGGTTAAAAAAATTATCATCACATGCATTTTGCAATAGAATCCCGATTTTCAGCAATGGCATGCTTGGTTTTGAAATTTTTTTAAGACGTAGTTTAAATTTCATCCAATTTCCAACCATTAAAAAAAAAAATTCCAAACTTCCCAGGGTCAACACCATGATTAGGTACCTACATTAGTGGAGTTGAAACCTATTGAGATATACCCTCCATAAAACTCATTTCCAAGTTTTTCCCTATTTTATGATTGATTGCTTACTTACCATCAAATGACCTCCATTATATTCTGAAAGTAGAGATTATATGCACAAAAAATGTTTGTGGCCATCAATGTTTATTTTCTTTATCAATTTTTTAACTTATAATAATCATGTGCTTGATGATACCATGTGTTTCATAGTTATGGTGCTTCTATTAGAGTAGACGCTTAGATTTGGCCATTACTAACTCTAATGTAAAAATAATATTTATTTTAATAATATTATATATTTTTTTAATAATATTATACTGTTTTATCCAATTATTAAATTTACTTTATCTCTATACACATGTAAGCTGCATAGATAAAATCTTAAATATATAATAGGTACCATGAGGTATGCCTTTTAACTTAAGACCCTGAAACTCATTTCGGAGTGTATCATATATTGTAAACATGTTTCTAGTCGAATAAGCCGCCTAAAATTAGCATAAAGGTCGTTTGAGTTTGAGATTATTATATGTGATGTAAACGCCATGTTTTATCGGTAAGGGCAATATGTCCATTCACACAGATGTGTGATCATTTGATGATTCATTGAACAACTATCTCTCGAATTGTCCAAGTGGTTATCATTTATCAAGTGGAATAGTACGTTGTTATGGTTGTATACCATTAGTTCTTTGACCCGAGACAACGTAGATGCTCTATGTATTAGTATGCACTTTGATCTGTTTACTGACTCTGTTGAAGGTCATCAAGTGGCGAGGTTGAGTGTAGTTTCGAAATATGTAGGAGAAAATGCATTGTAGTCGGGGATTCACCGTTTTCCTACTGGAGAAAATATTTTATATGATCTGATGAGTTATTAGTGTAAGGAATCTCTGGCTGGAGTAAGATATGTATTTTGAAAAGATGTTTTATCAGTTGCACATATCATGTCACATTGTTATCAGATTCATATGCAACTCTCGATATACCAATTATTATCGATTCAATTAGGATATATGAGTTGAATATACCATACCGTAAGCTAAACATAACTTAAGGTTCTTGCAAATACTATCAGTGATACATAAGAGACCATGGGGCGATGCTACTAGACGCTCTTACCATGATCTGATGGGTACAATCGTAAATGAGTTATGAAATTCTTGATCAAGATGTTGATGAAAAGAACTAGGCTAATAAGGATAAGCCCAAATAAGAATAAATGTTAATTTTAATCAAATAGAGATTTGAACTCATAGCTAGCTGTACCCTGAACCATCGATGGTCACACAAGTATCGTACTCTGTGTTACCGTTCAGATAGTCAAATTTAAGGAGTTGAATTTGATGATTAAGTTTTGATGAAGATTAAATATATTTCTTACGAAGTAGTTTATAAGTTGATTCAATATGATGTAATAAACGATAAAATTTAGCTTAACTACTAATTGAGTAAGGATAATATAATTGTCTGTTTCGGTGAATGAGTTTACAAAACTAATACGTGCAAAAAATGGATCAGTGCAAATTTGACCTTCAAAATTTCCAATTTTCATTGTGTTAAAAACTGAATTTCGGTTGTTTGACAAACTAAGTGCTTAAATCGATTGTATTAACTGATCAAGAAGTTTGAGAGTAACTGAACAAATACTCAAAACTGAACCTACGTAGTCAACTGACTGATCAGTTGAAAACTGATCAGTTGCTACATTCAGTTGTGAGCTTACCAGCCATTGCTTCAGCTGATTCTTCAGCTGTGCACATCATCAGTTAACGAAAAGAACATTCAACTGACAAACAGTACAAAAGAAGACTGCAACTACTAGTGGAAACGCCGCAATTCAGCTACAGTGTACGAATGTCAGAAAAAGATTAACGTGGAAAACAACGTATATAAATATTCAAATTATATTGATTATAACCGTTGAAGAGAAGCCTATAAATATCATAGAAGAGCAGTTAGAAAAAGAAAGAGACGAAAAAAAATGATCATTCTTGCTATTATTCTGCTTGAACTCTTGATCATATTCAAGAATTAGAAGCTCACTTTTATCAGATATATTCGTAGCATTCCAGGCTACTTTTCGAGCTTACTAGCACAAATCATCTTATTGTAAGTCCGATCTTAAAGAGATCAGTTGTGCTAAGTTCAGTTGACTACTATGAAATAGATTGTAAACTAAGAGTTTCAGTTTTGGCATTGTTAAGACCAAAACTGAAGTGGTTTTGTACAAGTGTTTGTAATGATCAAAGTCTTTTAGTGGATATCATATCTTTGTGATAGAAGAGGTGATGTAGGAGTGATTGAAATATCCGAACATCCATAAAATCTCGTGTATTCTCTGATCAGTATTTCATTCTATCTATCAGTCAGTTTATTTTCGCACTTTTATTGTTGACTGATTGATATTGACTAATAAGATTTCGAGTTTTAGTTTGTCACTAAACTGACTCAGCATTCGAAAAGATTGTGTTAATTAAAATTGTTTATTCAAACCCCCCTTTCTAAACACTCATTTACCAGTTATTCGATCCTTCAAGTGGTATCAGAGCAGTTAAATCTTGTCTCAGAATATTCTCATCCACAAAACTGATCACCATGTCTTCATTCAATTTCCAGATAAGATTTCAATGAATGGAAATTAGAATGCAAGCTCACTTAGCTGCAGTAGACGACGATATGTGGTATGTCATTATTGAAGGCCCCATGAAAATCTTAAAGCAAATGCATCAGTTGCAATAAATGATGGGGCACCTCATCGCATTGAGAAGCCTAGAGAGGAATGGACAACTGAAGATAAGAAGAAATCCAACCTCGACAATGTGGCTAAGGAAATCTTATACAAAACGCTGGATAAAGTCACTTTCAGCAAGATCGAAATGTGTAAAACTGCTAAAGAGATATGCAAGAAACTAATTCAGCTTTGTGAAGGAAACGAACAAACCAAGGAGAACAAGCTATCAGTTTTTGTTCAGAAATTTGATAAAATCAAGATGAAAGTTGGAGAATCCATGCTCAATTATGATGAGAGGGTCAATGGTATCATAAACGAGCTGAATGTACTTGGAAATGTGTATTCGAACAAAGAAACAACACTGATGGTGGTCAGAGGTCTTCCCAAAGAATGGGACGTCAAGACCATGGCTATGCGTGAATCAAAGAACCTTAACAAGGTTGAACTTCACGATTTGTTTGCTGATCTAAAGGCGTACAAGTTTGAAAAAAAAACCAGAGAAGGGTAACCTTCCATATCAAATGTCACAGCTGCTTTAACTGCTATCAAGCTGGAACCAACTAGTTCAGTTGACAAATCAGCTGATCACCTGAGCAATGATGTAATGTCATTGTTTGTCAAGAAGTTCAGAAAGTTTATGAGGAGAAATCAAGGAAACTTCCGGAAACAATATCAGAAAAATCAATCCAAAGAAGAATCCTATGCTTGCTACAATTGTGGCAAGACTGGTTATTTCATTGCTGACTGTCCCAAGCCAAAGAAGGACAGTCGATGATCAATTGAAAAAGAAAATAAGCCTATGAGCACAGAAGAAGAACCAGGGATGACAAGAAATCTATCAGAAAGAAACATGAGGTACTTCCAGTTGAGGAGAGTAAGTCGAAGTGGGCAGAAACTGACAGTGAGGAATCAGAACCTGAAAGCCCAATCAGTTCAAGCGATGATGAAGATGAAGTCAGGTGCTTAATGGCAGATGATGCTGAACTACAGTCAACAAGTGAACAAGTACTTGACTTCAGCTCCAATGATTTCACTCGTGAGGAACTTATCATCACATTGCATGACATGGTAAATGAGTATCACAAACTTGCCCGATCATTTGAGAAGGTCAGAGCTGAGAAAAATGATCCCTATGATAAAAAAAATTGAAACTGATGAGTCAGTTGAAGTGTTAAATTTAAAAAGGGAGATTGCAAAGTAAAAAGCTGAAATGATTGAGAACCAAGCTTTGATAAATCAGTAAAAACTGAAATTTCAAAACATACTGAACTGATTCAAGCTTGGAACAAATCTTCAGTTACATTGACTGAATTGCAGAATTAACAAAAATCAGTTGATGAGAAAACTGTTTTAGGATTTGACAGTCATGTTGAAAATTCTGCAAGTGATACACAACAAGATGGAATAAAAACAAAGGAAAGTACATTACCTTTGTAAAATCAACCATGTTAAATGAATTCTCAGAACCGAGTAAACCAACTGTTCAATCGACTGAAAGTAAGAACAAAGCCAAATGATATGGAATTGGATATAGCTCTGACAGTTCAACTGATTCAAGAAACTGGTCACCTAAACGATTCAGTTACAACAATCAATACTCAAGGAATGACTATTACAATTACTACAACTGTAAGCCAGTCCAGAAACGGTATCAAAAGAACACTCAGTTGAAAAGGGTATAAATCATACTGTTTCTTCCTCACATTACACACTTAATACCCAAAGGTCGAGAAAAACTATTTGGAACATAGCAACTGGAAATTCAATTAGATTGGTCCAAGTCTGGATTCCCAAAGGTCTAATCATTCTAGGACCCAAATGAATATGGGTACCAAGATTATATACTGTGTGATTGTAGGTTACATGTACAAACAAGGAATCTATCCGGTATCTAGACAGTATATGTTCACGGCATATGACAGGGGATGCAAATTTTCTATCTCAACTTATCAAATACAATGGACCAAACATCAGTTTTGGAGACAACTCCAAAGGTAAAACAGTGGGTAAAGGTAAGCTTATTCATGGTAACTTTGCAATCAAAGATGTTTTACTAGTTGAGAATTTGAAGTATAACTTGATTAGCATCAGTCAGTTATGCGACAATAATTTCTCAGTTCAGTTCGACAGATACACAGAGACTCAACTGATGAAGTTATCCTAACTGGAAATCATTGTGGAAATACTTACAAAGTCAGTTGGACTGATTAACCTCATACACCAGTTTGTTTCGTTGTTTCCAAATTTTCTAAAATTGGTTGTGGCATAAGAGGTTGAGCCCTTTAAACTTTTAATCTATTTCCTATCTGACTAACCATAATCTTGTAACTGGTTTCCCCAAAATAGATTTCTCAAAAGACAAAGTTTGTTCAGCATGTCAGTTTGGTAAGAAAGTAAGATCTTCATTAAAAAATAGAGGTTGTAAATCATCCTCTGATGCTTAGAACTGTTGCATATGGATCTCTTTTGGTCCAATACCAGTCATGAGTTTAGGGGGGAATGAAATACACCTTAGTAATTGTGGATGATTTTTCCAGATTTAATTGGGTTATATTTATCATATCTAAAGACCAAACTACTGCACAACTGATTAAGCTTTTCAAAAGACTTTTAAATGAAGAATCAATTGGGATTGATCGAATAAGGTCTGATCGAGGGACTGAATTCATCAATCAAAATCTTTCACAATTGTTAGAAAATGCTGAAATCAAGCATGAGCTCTTTAAATGTTAAAGAATAAAAACATATTGTATTTGTGAATCTGTGCTAACTGATAAGTCAACTTATCCAGTTGAGCTAGTTGATCGATTTATCGGTATCGGTTTCGAGGATGATAATGAAGAAGAAAATCATATCAATCGAAACATCCTTCAAACACCTAAACCAAAAGTACTGGATCAATCATTTGAAAAGGAAGTTATTCCCGATAATCAGTTGGTGGAGCATATAGATAATATTCAGTTACCAACGGATCCAGCTCCAACTGAAACTAAAGAAAGTATTCAGTTGCCAACTGAAGCAGTTGCTGATTTGGACGCAACAAATACTGAACTCCGATGGAAAAAATCACATCCTCCAGAATTAGTGATAGGTAATCCATCTGATTCATTCAGCTTTTGTTTCACTACTGGAACCGAAGGAAACTGATGAAGCTCTTGCTGATCCTAACTGGATAAATTCAATGCAAGAAGAGGTCAATCAGTTTACCCATAAAAATGTCTGGAATTTAGTTCCAAGACCAGTGTGTAAAACTATTATAGGTACAAAATGGGTATTCAGAAACAAACTGAACGAAGATGGTTCAGTTGCACGCAACAAAGCAATACTTGTGGCAAAAGGATACAAGCAAGAAGAAGGAATTCACTACGATGAAACGTACACATCAGTTGCAAGACTTGAAGCAATCAGAATGTTCCTTGCCTATGCATCATTCAATAATTTTAAAGTCTACCAGATGGATGTGAAAATTTCCTTTCTGAATGGTCAGTTGCAGGAAGAAGTTTACGTTGAACAACCACCTGGTTTTATCAATCACTCTTTTCCTGATCATGTCTATCATCTGAACAAAGCTTTGTATGGTCTCAAACAAGCTCCAAGAGCTTGGTATGAGACACTTTCAAAATTCCTAACTGATCATGATTTTACTGTTGGATCAGTTGATAAGACTTTGTGCAAATTCTCTAAAAATAATCATATCTTACTTGTGCAAATTTATGTTGATGATATTATTTTTGGGTCAACTAACCCCAAAATATGTGAGAAGTTCGCGAACTTAAGCAGGACAAATTTAAGATGAGTATGATGGGTGAACTGACATTTTTCCTCGGTCTACAATTGAAGCAATTGGAAACTGGTATTTTTATCAGTCAGATCAAATATAAGAAGGAATTTCTTGAGAAATTTGGCCTAGAAACATGTTCAGCTGCATGTACTCCCATGAATTCATCAGTTAAACTTGACAATGATCAAGGGGGAATATCAGTTGAGACGACACTCTACAGAGGTTTAATAGGTTCATTATTGTACCTAACTGCTAGTCGTACTAATATTGTATTTGATGTTTATATGTGTGCTAGATTTCAGGAAAATCCTAAACAATCGCATTTTTCAGCTGCCAAACGTATTTTAAAATATCTTAAGGGCACACTAAATGTGGGATTATGGTATGCTAAAGACTCGTCTTTCAATTTAGTTGGATATTGAGATGCAGACTATGCAGGATGTAAGCTAGATCGTAAAATCACCAGTGGATCATGTCAGTTTCTAGGAGACAGACTGATCTCATGTTCAACAAGAAGAAAACATCCATAGCTACTTCCACAACTGAAGAAAAATACCTTGCTGCTGGAAGCTGCTGCGCCCAACTGCTCTGGATCCAGCAACAACTGAAAGATTATTTGTGAGAACCCGGGATTTTCCGATCCCAAGCGAATCATGTAAGTAATACAAACTTGAAATTTAGCTTAAACAAAGCTCAACAACTTTCATTCTAACTATAAAACCCGAATATGAATTAGATTTTCAGCTAATCTAACTCGAGGAAGTAGCTTCAAAGCTCGGGGATTAGCTCAATGGGAGGCCAAGCTGCAAGTAACCGCATCCATGGAAGAGTCGTCACTGGAGGAGTAAAACCCCAGCTCAAGGACTTGATCTTTCAGTTCAAAGAAGCTCAACCAAGCTTGTCCTAACAAGACCAAAAAGGGAGCTAAAAGATGAGCCAGGGAATTGGACAAACTTATTATGCAAGAAATGACCATTGAGATAACCAATGAAGGAGCTAAGGGAAGAGCTAAGGGTCTGGACATACATAGTATGCAAGAAATGACCTTTGAGTTAAACCATGAAGGAGCTGAGGGAGGAGCTAAGGGACTAGGACACATTTATGGTGCAAGGAATGGCTTTTGGTGCTTGGTATAGCTTTGACCACATTGATGGCAACCTTGGAGCCCAAGATTTCGGCCATGGCAAGATGAAAAGCCTTCTCTTCACCTATAAATACCACCTCAAGTTTGAATGAAAAGTGCACCAAAAAGCCTTGAAGAATTCGGCCCTCACCCCTCCTCAAAATCGTCCCAAAAATTTCGTCCAAGGCATGAAGGAGTTTGTATAGTTCGAGTGCTCAAAAAATACGACGAGGTGCTGCTGGATCTGAGACGTAATTTGCTAAAAGTGTACGTCGAAGTGCTGCCCAAATTCCAGGAGGAAAATTTGTTCCAGAAGCTGAAAATTTTGAACATATCTTCAAAACACGATAAATGGGCTTTTGTTATATATTCGTTTGTATTTTTAAACTTGAATATGTATATCATGACATGCATATATGTGTCTTCATTTTTGAAAATATGATGTCTATCTGTTTAAAATTTCGATCGATTATATGTTTTCTTCTGTTCTTCAAAATTCTTTGCTTCAGCTATGTCTGTCTAAATTTCTGATAATTTCTGTCTGGTAAACTCTGAATTCTGTGTTGCACTATTACGAATCAAATTGAAATGGGACGAGAATTGTAATTCTGTCTGGCCCCCATTGGTGGGTATAAAACCATGTTCTGTCTGGGCCCCATCAATGGGTATAAAACCGTGTTCTGGCCTCACCCCTTAGAGGACTAACATATTGGGGACAATTTGACCATGGAAATGAAATAAGTAACAGTGTTGTATCTATTTCTGAAAGGATCTGATTTGCTTCTGAATTGTTTTGAATCATCTGGTAACTTTAGTCTCATATTCGATTTGTTTCTATTATGATAAGTAAGGGTAATAAGTTTTGAAAGTATGTTAAAAAGACGTTTTAAGAAAACTAGGTTCTATATGTATCTTTGGAAATCGATCGACCCCCCACTTGCTGAGTGTTTCCCAAAACACTCAGCCCTCACAAATTTCAGATAAAAATGAAGAACAAATGAATGAGGAGGAGCAGGAAGCATTCTGGGGATGGTGATCGAAAGATGAGATCAAGAATTGAGATTTTCCTTTGTTTATGTTTCCGCATTTGCAACTCTGATGTATTTTTATTCTATTTTCAATGTAAAGACAATGTTTTATTTATGAAAAAGACTGGTTTTTGGTATTTCGATACGAGTCTTAATTGCTTTCAAGAAATTGTTAAACAATTCCTAATGTCACGGGGCGTGACATTTATGGTATCAGAGCCGCCAGGTTCATAATCCCGCTGGCATTTTGACAGGTAGTCAAATTTTGGAAAAAGCCTAGTGTATCCCAATCTGAGTCCAACTTTCATCATTTTCCATAAATTTTCCGCAAACTCTTAGTATCAAAAAATTTTCCACGACAACTTTGTTTCTATTTTTGTGCATTTCTATCCTTTATACGATTCTGATGCTTTACCTCGAATTTTATCCAAGGAAATGGCTGCTCCACGTACTTGCGCTCAGGCTGCCCTTCGTATGCGCCAGCTTACGATAGATAATCAAGATAGGGAGATTGCGAATTTGAAGGCCCAACTGGCTAGGGAAAAGTTGGAGAAGCAAGAGCTCAGCGAGAGTAAACACATACTCGAGGTCGACGTACAACGACTTACTCATCATTTGGATTTGGCTGAGAGCCAACTTCTACAGATATCGACTGATTCAGCTCGCATCACGCGCTTAGCTTCACTCAACAAGGATTTGCTGGAGAGAGTAGAGATAGAGCAAACTCGTGCTACTCAGACTCGTCAGCGCCAGAAGAAGTTCAACGCCAAGCAAGATCGGTATATTTCCAAGCTTCACAGCACTATGGACAGACTTCAAGATCAAAATAACTACTTGCATCTGGTGGTGGAGAACATGGAGGAAGAAGAGGAAGCACCAAAGGAGGTGGTCGGCGATGACAGCGACATCAGCAGCGATGGAGGAGAGATGATAGACTAGATTAATATCAGGGTTGTAATAAAAATTATGATGGAAAAAGTATTAACGGTATCAATTTATTTCTAAATGGAAATTTTATTATCTTTAAATTATTTCATATTTAAAATTTGATGAGTATGTTATCAATAAAACTGTTTTTTTTATCTTTATAGGAAACAAACATGGACCTTCAAAGCATTATAAATGAACTTCAAAAACAACTTCAGGGAAAGGAGACAGAAATTAAAACATTGAAAGAGAAAAATGAAAAACTCGAGAGAGATAACTCCTAGTTGGATGGGAATAATGTATGCATGATGGAGGATCTTCGGGAGGCAAGAGTGGAAGAAAAAAGACTGTGCGACGACGTTAGGCGCTATGCTTTCTACCACTTAGAGTCTGAACGACAGCACAAAATCACCAAGAAAGAGTTGAACAAAGCACATGATAGGATTTTGACGCTCCAAATCCGGGATGAGAGCCTTCTCAAAACACAGTGCCGTCTTCAGGAACGGATCGAAGAACAAGCAATCGATGAGAAAGTAAACCAATCAACAATACAGGGGCTTCAGGATTAAGTAAACAACCTTGACTACCACAACACACAGTTGCAAAATTATATTGATCAGCTACATAATAACATGACCAATATGGAGGAGCTCTTAGAAGAACTTGAAGCTAACCAAGAAGAAAATCCTATTGAAGAAGAATAAATTAATGAAGCAGTAGGAGACGGTGAAGTTATAGATGAGTAGGGAAATGATTCCTGGCATAGGCACTGATTGTATTCAGAACCCTTAGGATTAATTGCTTTCTTTAAAAAGAATGATTGTAAGAATTTCAACTATTTATGAAATATTCCTCTGATTATACATTGTTTCGAAATAAATTAATAAAATATATGTTTATAGGAAATGGCAGGCAAACCACCCAAAAATAATTGAAACGCCAGAAGAGTTAACCAAAACAAGGATGAGAATCCCCCAAGGGTAATTCTCAGCCAGGAGGATATGATGGCTATAGCGACCATTGTAGCCGCCACGTTGCAAAGAATTGTTAATTCTCTCGCCAATGCCATTCAACCGCCACGAGAACCACAACTGCATGGCCCTTCAAGAGGAAACTTTAACAGTGCTGGCAGTACAGAAGGAAAGTGGTGCGATACGTGTCGACAGAAGCACGTGGGAGAATTTTATCGGAAAACAGGTACTTGTTTCAAATGCGGTAAAGTGGGTCATCGGATTAAGGACTGTCCAGAGAACAAAGACAAAGGGACGAGACCTAACAAACCAAATGAAAACAAGACTAATGCTCGGGTGTATGCAATAACCCAGGAGGAAGCTAATAACACCAACGAAGTGGTGGCAGGTACTATCTTACTCAATGAAATACCTGCATATACCTTGTTTGATTGTGGTGCTACGCACTCATTTTTGTCTAGAAGATTTGCTAAGAAGCTTAAACTTGAACATGATACTCTTAGTGAACCGTTAAGAGTGGCAACAGCGGTGAGCAAAATAATTGAGACCCATAAAGTGTGGGGACGCAGACGCTAATTCATTTCTTAGTCATCTTTAAGAATAAATGGATCAATTAACTGAAATGGGTTTAATTTTTTTTTAAATACATAAGTGCGGAACATATGATAATCCATTTTATATAAATATCAAGAGTAAAGTACAAGTCTTGTACAAACATACATTCATATCCAACTAAGGTTCAACAACTATATATCTAGTGCTGAAACCAATTCTACTTCTGAGCTCGGATCTCCACGCTAATTTTGATCTCTCATCCTCTTCTTGACCCCGATCCTGTCCCACATTTTGTCATGCACACATACAAACACAACAACAGCCGGATAACTTAGGTGAGAATATAATTCCCACTATAAACAACATATACATGTATTTCATATAGACATATACAAAAGCATATAACAGTTATCAATAACATGTATCAAATTTGAAAACATGAAATGATATAAAACTTTATATCAAACTCATATCTCTGACTCGACTCTGATCTAGTCTAGGGATCCCGGTTCCCGGACGTTGGCACATTATATCGAATCTCTGCAATAGGAGTTTATCTACTCCTAAGCACATCGATATAAACCAAACATCGAATATCTGCAATAAGAGTTGATCTACTCCTAAGAACATCGATAAAAACCAAACATCCAGTGTCTTGGCACATCTGCCGAAGACTAGGCACCTCTGCCCATGACTTCCTCTCGATATCTATATTATATTCTCTGCTTTTCTATAAATCAATAGAATCGCATATTCATTCAAAGAATACAAAAGTATAAAAAAAATACAAATAAGTATGTGGTTTTGGGGAAACCCAAATCAAATCTAACTCGAGTCGTATCTCCCGGTTAACATTGATTTATACCTTTCTTTTTGTCGATCTGACGAAATCTAAGTCTTGGATTCGAAGCTGTCAATACTCAATCTGGCAAAGACATTTGTTATATACTGTGTCACTATTTCATTCTAACAAGACATATCAGTCTTATCAAATTCTGACGTTATAACAGTACAATCTCGAAATACCGGTAATAAAATATCAGTATATACCAATCTCAACAACTTGTAATCAATCAACAACACAATCTGATAACAAATCAGTATAATCTCAATCAATTCAAATCTGAAAAATCATAACAATTCCATACGGTATCTGTTCTTCAATCCGGTTTCGATTATACGATGTCTAATATCTCAAGAACATATAATATAAATCATATCATGATTTCTTCAATATCAGATTTTCGAATCATAACAAAACTTACGTCCTTGTGAAGTTTTTGTCGAGAGAAACACAATACTGAACTCGGATTAAAAATTGCACGGACGGATCTTGCACAAAATCAAATTCTAGATTCAAGAAATCGAAAATTCTCTAGAGCTTCCTCGGCTCTTCTCTATTCATATCTCAATGAAATTAAGGAAAGATGTATATATCCTATGCATGGCAAAGACCAAGTGGCTTAATATTCTTGCTGCACGTCTCGCGCATATGCGCGACCTCAACCGGCGCATATGCACGAGACCTACTATCTCGTCGCATAACACTTCAATTACTCGCGCATATGCGCGCCCTGTCTTCGCGCATATGCGCGAGGTCCTCTGCCATGCTCGCGCACATGCGCGCCCTGTCTCGCGCATATGCGTGCCTTTTCTCGCGCATATGCGCGAGGTGTTCTGCTCTCGCACATATCACATGTCTTTTGATATCTTTTCTCGGTGTTGTCCTTCATAATCACATCAATTTATAATCTCGGATTAACAAATTAAAATTTCGGGCATTACATTTCTCCCCACCTAGGATATGATTTCGTCCTCGAAATCACAGGCAATCAAATCAGAATCAATAAAAAATGTACAGAAGCTAAAAAGGAAACTCACATCAATGAAATAACGCTGGGAATTTCTGCCTCATATCTGATTCAGTCTCCCAAGTAGCTTCATCAATGTCATGACGATTCCACTGGACTTTTACAAACGGAATAGTCTTTGTTCTGAGTTGCTTTTCTTTACGATCTAAAATGTGAACCGGCTGTTCAAAATAACTCAATGTCTCGTCAAGTTCGCCCTCGTCTGGCCGAAGAATCTGAGATGCATCGGGAAGATATTTCCGCATTAATGATACATGAAAGACATCATGTATTCCAGATAGAGATAGAGGTAGGGAAAGTCGATAGGCACAATCACCTATCTTCTCCAGAATTTCGAACGGCCCAATATATCGTGGAGACAACTTCCTTTTCTTGCCAAATCTGACAACGCCTTTGAAAGGAGAAATCTTCAGAAATACTCTGTCACCTTCCTCAAATACCAACGGTCGTCATCGAACATTGGCATATTTTTCCTGTCTATCCTGAGCTGTCTCCATTTTATGACGAATCAATTTCACTTTCTCCGTCATATCTCGAATCATATCAGGCCTAATCTCAGGTACCTCAGAAATATCATCCCAGTAAAGTGGGGATCTGCACTTCTTGTCATACAACGCTTCAAACGGAACCATCTCTATACTCGTCTGATAACTGTTGTTGTACGAAAACTCACAAAGTGGCAAAGAATCTTGCCAACCAGTGCCAAAATCTAGCACTATAGCTCTTAGAATATCCTCTAGTGTCTGGATAGTCTGCTCTGACTGTCCATATGTCTGAGGATGATGTGCAGTAATCAAATTCAATTTCGTACCTAGAGCTTGTTGCAAATTGTGCCAAAAGTGCGAAGTAAACCGAGGATCACGGTCTGATACAATCGACTTCGGCACTCCATGCAATCTGACCACTTCCCTGACATAGATTTCTGCAATCTGGTCATGTATGTACGTCATTCTATATGGAATAAAACATGTTGATTTGGTCAATCTGTCAATCACAACCCAAATCGCATCACAACCTTGGGAGGAACGTGGTAGCTTCGTCACAAAATCCATGGAAATGTAATCTCATTTCCATTCAGGAATAGATAAACTCTGTAACAAACCTCCTCGTTTCTTTCTTTCGGCTTTCACCTGTTGGCAATTTAAACATCTAGAAACAAAATCTGCAATATCCGATTTCATCTGTTTCCACCAAAACTGTCTTTTCAAATCATCATACATTTTTCTGCCACCAGGATGAATACTAAATCGACTATGGGGCGCTTCTGACAATATCTGTAGTTTCAAATCTGAAACATTTGGTACAACAAGACAATTATTCACATATAACATGCCATCACAAACCTGATACTCGGATGTGCCCCAAAAACACAATATGTCTCAGCTAAAATTCACATTTCGACAATTTGGCATACAATTTCTCAGCCCTCAGAGTTCTCAATACAGTTCTCAAATGTTCAACATGATCAGTCATATTCTTCGAATATATCAGAATATAATCAATAAAAATAATCACGAAATCATCAAGATACCTCTGAAATATGCGGTTCATCAAACCATAAATACAGCTGGAGCATTTGTTAAACCGAACGGCATGACTATAAACTCATAATGGCCATACCTGGTTCTGAAAGCGGTCTTCGATATATCAGAATCTCCGACTTTCAGCTGATGATATCCAGATCTCAGATCGATCTTAGAATACATAGAAGAACCCTGCAACTGATTAACTAAATCATTGATACGAGGCAAATGATATTTATTCTTTACCGTAGCCATGTTCAGTTGCCGATAGTCAATGCATAGTCTCATTGAACCGTATTTCTTTCTTACAAACAATACCGGAGCACCACTAGGAGAAAAACTCGGTCTGATGTAACCTTTGTCCAGTAAAATCTTCTGACTGATCTTTTAATTCTTTCAGTTCAATCGGTTCCATTCTGTATGGAGTTTTCAAAATAGGAACTGTACCTAGTATCAATTCAATGCTGAAATCTATCTCCTGGACTGGAGGCAAACCCGGAATCTCATCTGGGAAGGCATATACTGTAGTACAAAATGTTTAACAGAATTCACTGATATCAAATCTTTCCCCAAAGGAGAAGAGACATATACTAAAGCAGATAATGACTCAACAGGCAATGCATATATCAATGTAAATCTTTCAGATATAAAAGTATGCGATGCACCCGTATCAATCAATACATAAGAAGGGTAACCACAAAGAGAACAGTTACCTGCAACAACATCATCATGTGCTTCCTAGGCCTGTTCTTCAGTCAAAGAAAATACTTTGGTCTGGCGTCTCGGAGGTTGGCTAACAGTCTGGCTTCCTCCTGGCCTCAGCTGTAACTAAGTAGGTGCTGGCTGGAATGAGTGAACAGCAGATGATCGTCTATCAGACTGAGCAACTGATCTAGTTGATTTTGCTCCCTGGGATCTTTGGGAACTTCTCTGTGGACAGACTCTGGCAACCTATGAAGCTCCCTTCTGCCTAATCAGGCCCGCTTCAGCTCCCTTTACTCTATTCAAAGCATCGGTAAAATTATTCGGTCGCCCTGCGTTCACGAATGTAAAAATCTCAGGATTCAATCTGTTGATGAACTGATCAGCAACAGCTTCATCATTCTAAGCAACATGCGGAGCAAATCGCAACAAGGTAGAAACTTGGCCACATATTCTTCAATGTTCAGTTGGCCCTGTTTCATGTTGGCAAACTCTGCACCCTTGTCTTTTCTGGAAAAATTCTTTGATAAAATTTAGTTCTAAAGATTTTCCAAGTAATAACTGTACCTCGATGCTCCAACGGTCTCTTGGTTGTGAGCCACCAATTCTTTGCAACGTCATGCAACTGATGCCCAATCAGTTTGACTTGTCGCTCATCTGTATAATCCAATGAAATAAACAACATATCGATGTCGTCAAGCCAACTCTCACAGTCAACAGACGTCTCAGTGCCTTTCAGGGTTGGCGGTTTGAACGACTGAAACTTTTTCAACAGTGTTTCTGTAAAGGCCCGAAATTCGTACTTGAAAATTTGCAGAAAAATTAAAAATTTTCTCTTTAAATAATTAAAATGTCTCATTCGTAAAATAAATTGATAAATAAAGTTCAAATTTCAAAAAAGCACAACGGAAGTAATTATTGTTTGCAAAATAACAATTTAAAATAATTCAACAACAAATAAAAACTGAGTTTGAAATAAAATAGTAAATGCTGAAAATGAGGTCCTCGGGTTCCTACTACTGCCGACCCAAGATGGCTCACTGGTCCCCGCCCTCGGCTCCGACCTCATCAATACCTACAACAATCAAGTCTAGTGAGTCTAAAGACTCAGCATGCATATATCATAAATAACAATTAATAATAATAAAATTGCATGCCAGGTAAAAATATCATGAGTCTGGCGTAACGTAAAAATATCATGTCATGAGTAATTATAATACGTGCATAACTGAACTGAAAATCACAAGTGAAATGTTTGCTCAATCGAGCCCTGTCATAAAATAACATGTCATAATTTTATGTTTAGAATATGTTCTACGCAAGTGGTCCCTGAACTGAACTGGATCGCCTAATCAAATTAAACCACAGTATACTGGGCGGTAGATATCATCACAGCCCTTGGACTGGATATCTGTACCAATAAATTAACTGAACTGAACCGGTAAGTGAACACCGGGTGAATTAATAATCCCATGATAATGAAGTGGCCACAAGCAATATCGCATAAATATAAAAAATGAATATTTATATTTTTGCATGTAATATAATTAAATATCATGTATTAATTTTACCGAATGGGTTGGATCGTTCCCAGGCTCGCTGCGACTTAAATCTAACATGAAAAATATGCAAATGTATACTTGCCCAAACTTTGTAATTGACTCAAAAAACGAGATAGATACACCCAATGACTTGGTATTTAATCATGACTCCGTGCCAACCCGAACCAACACCGAACCATCGTTTAGTCATGATTAAAATACACTTAAAATGTTGAAATAATCCTCCTAACATTTAAGTACTTCGAAATTTGGTGAATGGATGCCAAAAACATGAAACGCTCTTTCGAGAGTCACTTTGGCTCATTGCACCGTAAATTCTCGTATGACCTCTAAACTTGACCAAATCACAAACGGTCAAAAGCTTGACCTTCCTAACTCAATGGGGTACTGTCCAGTCCAAGGCCATAGGCTAAAAGCCAACCAAGAACTCGAAACACACCTCTGAACCGAAGCACAACTTGCTGTCACAAAAATACATCAGCGGCACTTGCGTTTCTTTGCGTTGTTTGCGAGGCTAATGGCCATTGGAGCTTCAACCACCGACCAGAACCTCTTCAAAACATCCTAAGGGTTGGATTTGACCATGGCTAAGGGCCCTAG
Source organism: Primulina eburnea (assembly GCF_022965805.1). Classification (NCBI taxonomy): domain Eukaryota; kingdom Viridiplantae; phylum Streptophyta; class Magnoliopsida; order Lamiales; family Gesneriaceae; genus Primulina; species Primulina eburnea. Next base: position 19,527,650 of record NC_133113.1, read on the forward strand.
GCCAGCTACAATCCAAACCACACCATGGACCACCCGAAACTCCCACCAGAGAGGCAAACCTGCGCGCGTGGGGAGAATTGCTTCATTTGCTATGGCCATTTGATTGACAATGGCTTGATCTAGACATCAAGAGGTATGGTATAAACCGTGGCTAAGGGCCCTAGGCCAAAAACGATCCACACCAATACCATGAAGCCGAAGTTACACATGCATAAAAAAGGAGGAGATCGAAGGGGGCTGTTCTTGTTTTGTTTAAAAACCAATGCATCCATGGACCAAGAATTAAAAGGTTGACTTGGTCACGTCTTAGACATTCCAAGGAGAGGTTCTAACCATGGCTACAGCCTCTAGGGCATTCAAGATTGGAATCTCCACCTTAGGCAATACACATTCCAATTTCGAGACACAAAGTGACATGTTTGGGGTGTTGCTGTCAAAACTCTATCTCCAGCTTATAGGGCTGGAACCAACGTTCTTACATGACCTTAACATGTCCTAGTACATTTCTAGATGCATCCCCAAGCCCCTGGAATCGAGACAACCACCTGAACCATCAAAACAGCAGAAAATGTTAAGTGCACAAGGAAGGCTAAAAAAGTATGTGCAGAATTTTACAAAAAACTTTCTGTCATATTTCGGTTTTTTTGCATGAGATCATGTACATGCGATGTTTAAAAATACCAATATGGATTGATTGAAGAGTAAAGGAAAATCTAGACCTTGGATTTTGTTTTGAAGAAAACAAAAGAAAACAACGACGCGACGCGGAGGAGTCGGAGTGTTTCGCTTTCTTACTTTTTCTTTCTTGTTTTTCCTCAGCTACCTCACGATTTTTCTCTCAATATTTGCTCTGAAATTTCGAAATAATAGAGAGGGAGGGAATGGCTAGGGATGAGGGGAAAGTTTGCAAGATAAAGGAATGAAATAATCTTTCTATCTTTTAGTTTGTGAGATAAGGGAATGGTTTTGTAATGCCCGAGATTTTATTACCGTAATCTGAGATTAATCTGAAATGATTATTGATAACTGATGTGGTTATAGACGGAACTGATCGGACCGGGAAAGAAAAATAAATAGACATGAAATGTGCGAGGAACAGTAGCCCTCGCGCATATGTGCGGCACTGATACGCGCATATGCGCGAGTTGGGCAGAGGACCTCGCGCATATACGCGAAGGAGGTGCGCGCATATGCGCGAGCTGTGCAAGCGAAGTCCAGAGGACCTCGCGCATATGCGCGGAGATGAATCGCGCATATGCGCGAGCTGCTGTGTTGCTACGCGCCGAGACATATTGTCTCGCGCATATGCGCCAATGAAGTTCGCGCATATGCGTGAGACGTGCAGTAGGCATACCGAGCCACTTGGCTTATTGCATGTTACGTATGTATATGTATATATATATATATATATATATATATATATATATATATATATAAATATGTCTATTCTTCAGAAGAAAGGAAAAACTAAAACTTTGAGGGAGGAATTGCTTTTGATTTTAGATTTTGATTTGCGAACGATCCGTCCGAGTATGACACCGTGTTCCTAGGAACGACAGCTACTACAGGACGTAAGTTTCGTTACGTTTTGTTAAGATTTGAAATTATGCTATGTCCAGAATCAGATACGATTCATATATGATGCTCTTGACATATTATACATCATAGAATCGAAGTCAAATTAAGAAACAGATATCATATGGAATTGTTATGATTTTCAGAATGAAATTCATTAGAATTGATGTCAGATTTGTACGGTGGTTTATTATAAGTTATTGGAATTAGTATAAACTGGTGTGGTATCACCGGTATCGCAGGATTGTACTGTTGTGCCATCAGAATTTCATAAGACAGAGATGTCTTGATTTGAATAGAATATTGATACAGTATATTGATATTGTCATTGCCTGATTGAACATTGACAGACTTTGAGTCGAGAATTCGATTGTATTAGAGCGATAGAACGAAAGGTATAAATAAATGTTGATTCGGGATTGCACAACTCGAGTGAGGTTTGACTTGAGTTTCCCAAAATCACATACTTTATTTCATTGTATTGATATTTGCCAATTATCAGATTGATATGTTTAGTCTATTGAATTATAGCAGAGCAAGAGTTCGAGTCTAGTGCAGATCAGCCTAGCTAGGGTAGAACCGCCAAGTCTTTGGCAAAACTGCTAAGAACCTATACTTGTGGTATATCGATGAGCTTAGAAGTAGATCGACCTCTATTGTAGATATTCGATATAGAATGCCAAAGTCTAAATTAGATCGAGATCCATAGATTAGAAATGAGTTGAGATGAGATGACGAGTCATTGATTTAAATACAGATTTGTATTGATTCATGTAGTCAGATTGGATACATGTTTTGATGTTTGTTTGTGCTTTTATGTATGCTTTATATGATTGCATTGATACACTGTTTATACTGGGATTTTATTCTCACCGGAGTTATCCGGCTGTTTTCGTGTTTGTATGTGTGCATGGAAACAGGTGGGACAGGTTCAGGGTCACAGAGGTGAAGAAAGATCGAGATTAGAGTGGAGACTACGGACTTGGGCTAGAGATAGGGTTTAAACACTTGCTATATAGTTGTTAAACCTTAGTTGTGACTGATTGTATATAGTGCAAGACTTGTACTTTTAATACGGACATGTATATTAAGATGTATGCCATTATGTTCCGCCTTTGATAATGTACTTTAAAAAAAAATAGACCTTGTTTATTATAATTGATTAAATTAGTCCCAATGACGATTAAGAAGATGATTAGCGTCCGGGTCCCCACAACAGGTGGTATCAGAGCGATAGATCCTTTATATTGAGATAGAAGAGGCTAGTGAGCGGGGTAGATTGAGGTTTTCTTTCCTGATTTTGAATGCTAGCATGTCTTACTGCTTTAATACATGTTACTTCCTTATCTGATTTGATATAGTAATATATTTTATCGAGAATGGATCAACACCGATTCTAGATCAGCAGTAAGATGATAAGAGGAGGGCTGAAGCTAGTTATTGTATTTGGGTTACCAATCCTGTTGATAACAAGATATGCCTCCTAGATGAATCCCAAAACAGGGCAGTACTTCAAATCCTCTGATGGATGTCACAGCTACTCCAATGGAGACACTCTTGTAAAGATTTCAGTCATTTCATCCACCAACTTTGAAGGGAGCGGAGAATTCCGTGGATTGTGAGAATTGGCTGGATGATATTGAAATGCTATTTGAGTCTTTGGAATATACTGATGAGTGGAAAGTGAAACTGATTGGACACCAGTTACACGACGTTGCAAAGAACTGGTGGATTATGACGAAGAGGGCATTGGAACACCGAGGTACGACCATTACCTGGAATGTGTTTAGAACTGAATTCTATCAGAGGTTCTTTCCAATGTCGTATATGAACGGACAAGGGATCCGAGTTTGCAAACTTGAGACAGGGCCATCTTAACATTGAGGAATATGTGGCCAAGTTCTCTTCACTGTTGCAATTTGCTCCACATGTTGCTGAAAGCGAGGAAGCTACTGCAGATCAGTTCATCAATGGATTGAACCCTAGGATTTTTACACTGGTGAACACAGGGCGACCGAATAACTTTACTGACGCCCTGGACAGAGCCAAAGGAGCAGAAGCCGGTCTTATGAGACAGAAAGGGGCTTCATTTGTGCCTCCAGCACCGAGACCACAGCAACCACCTACCAGATTTGAGGGTGGCAGCAGCAGTGGTGGGAAGAAAGAATTTTTGAAAGCCAGAAGAAAAAAATTTAAGAAATCTGGCAGTAGTTCTTCTAGCTCCGGTGGTTACCAACAGAGCCAGAGTTACACTGGAGTTTATTGTAGGACTTGCGGAGGCAGACATGCCACTGAGCAATGCCAGGGAGTGACTGGTAGTTGCAATATTTGTAAATAGCCGGGACACTTTGCTAAAGTGTGTCCACAGAGAGGGTCCCAAATATCCCAGGGAGCCGAGTCATCGGGATCAGCAGCAGAGACTGAGAGACGATCAGCTGCTGTTCATACATTCCAGCTAGCGCCAGCTCAGTCACAGCAAAGGCAGGTAGCCAGCCTCCTAGACAGCAGGCCAGAGTATTCGCTTTGACAGAGGAGCAGGCCCAGGAGGCACCAGATGACGTTGTGGCAGGTAACTGTTCTTTATGTGGTTACCCTGCTTATGTATTGATTGATACCGGTGTTTCACATACATTTATTTCTGAACGATTTGCATTAAGTCATGCATTGCACGTAGAGTCTTTAGCTACTGTAGTGTTTGTCTCTTCTCCTTTGGGGACATGTTTGATATCCGTAAATTCTGTAAAACATTATGTACTACAGTTTGACGGGCATGAAATTGAATTAGATTGCATCGTACTTGGGTTGTCCGATCTTGATTGTATTATGGTATTGATATGCTGACCAAGTACAGAGCGACTGTTGATTGTTTCCACAAGATTGTGAGATTCAGACCAGATATGGCTGAAGAGTGGAAATTTTACGGTAAGGGTTCTAGATCGAGAATTCCTTTAGTATCCGTATTATCTATGACTCGATTGTTACAGAAAGAGCAGATGGATTCCTTGTCTATTCAGTAGATGTACTGAAGTCGAGTTCATCATTGGCAGACCTGCCAGTTGTATGTGAGTTTGCTGACGTCTTTCCAGATGAAATTCCGGGATTGCCTCCAGCCCGAGAGATAGACTTCAGCATAGAATTGATGCCAGGTACAGTTCCGATTTCTAGAACTCCTTCAGAATGGCACCGATAGAATTAAAAGATCTGAAAGATCAGTTGGAGGATCTACTGGCCAAGGGGTATATCAGAACGAGTGTGTCTCCTTGGGGTGCTCCAGTATTGTTTGTAAGAAAGAATGACGGTTCGATGAGACTTTGTATCGATTACCGGCAACTGAACAAGGCAACGGTAAAGAATAAATATCCTTTGCCTCGTATTGATGATTTGTTTAACCAGTTGCAGGGTTCTTAGGTGTATTCCAAGATCGATTTGAGATCTGGATATCATCAGCTGAGAGTCAGAGATTCTGATATCTCAAAGACAACATTCAGAACTAGGTATGGACACTATGAATTTATTGTCATGCCGTTTGGTCTGACGAATGCTCCAGCTGTATTTATGGTATTAATGAACCGTGTATTTCAGAAATATCTTGATGATTTTGTAATCATATTCATTGATGATATTTTGATTTATTCAAAGAATATGAGTAAGCATGCTGAGCATTTAAGAACTGTATTGCGAATTTTTAAGGACTGAGAAATTATATGCTAAGCTGTCGAAATGTGAGTTTTGGTTGAGACAGGTTGTATTCTTGGGTCACATTATATCCGGAGATGGTATATCTGTTGATCCCAGTAAAGTTGAAGCGGTGATTTCTTGGCCGATACCGACATCAATGCCCGAAATTCGCAGTTTTATGGGTTTGGCAGGATATTACCGATGATTTATTAAAGATTTTTCCAGCATTGCTAAACCAATTACTCAGCTGACTCAGAAGAATGCTCCATTTGTTTGGTCTGAAGAATGTGAGACCAGTTTTCTGGAGTTGAAAAAGAGATTGACCAGTGCTCCGATTTTGACTATCACATCCGGTACTGGTGATTTTGTGGTTTATTGCGACGCTTCTCACAGACGGTTGGGATGTGTTCTGATGCAGCGAGGGCATGTTATTGTTTATGCCTCAAGACAGCTTAAACCACATGAGACTCGTTATCCAATTCATGACCTTGAATTGGCAACCATTGTCTTTGCATAAAGATATGGCGACACTATCTTTACGGTGAGAAGTTTGAGATATATTTTGATCATAAGAGTTTGAAATATCTGTTTTCACAATCTGAATTGAACATGAGACAGCGGAGATGGCTTGATTTGCGTAAAGACTTTGATTGTGAAATCAAATACTATCCGAGAAAGTCTAATGCAGCAGCTGATGCACTGAGTCGAAAGGTATGTTCTTTATCCTTGTCGACGATCGGTGTTTCAAATTTCATGGAAGACTGTTGTTTGTCTGGATTAGCATTTGAAACAGATTATAGACCGTTGAGACTCTATACGGTTTAAGTGGAACCCGAGATGATCTTAAGGATTAAGGCAGCTCAGAAAGTTGATCCGAATGTACAGAAATCAGTATCGATGGTCAGGACAGGGTATCGATCGAAGAATCAGGTACGTGATAACGTCTTGTATGTGAATAATCGTTTGGTTGTGCCAAATGTTTCAGATTTGAAACGACAAATATTGTAAGAAGCGCATAACCGTCGATTCAGTATTCATCCTGGCGGCAGAAAGATGTACAACGATTTGAAAAGACAGTTTTGGTGGAAACAGATGAAGACTAATATTGCAGAATTTGTTTCCAAATGCTTAAATTGCCAACAGGTGAAAGCAGAGAGAAAGAAACCAGGAGGATTATTACAGAGTTTGTCTATTCCTGAATGGAAATGGGATCACATTTCCATGGATTTTGTGATGCAGCTACCGCGTTCCTCCATAGGTTGTGATGCGATTTGGGTCGTGATTGATCGATTGACCAAATCCGCATGTTTTAATCCGTACAAGATGACGTACAGATTTGACCAGATGGCAGAGATCTATGTCAGAGAAGTGGTCAGATTGCACTGAGTGCCGAAGTCAATTGTATCAGACCGTGATCCTCGATTTACTTCGCACTTCTGGCAGAGTTTGCAACAGGCTCTCGGTACGAATTTACATCTGAGTACCGCATATCATCCACAGACCGACGGACAGTCAGAGCCGACTATCCAGACACTGGAGGATATGCTGAGAGCAGTAGTACTTGATTTTAACACTAATTGGCAAGATGCATTGCCTCTTTGTGAGTTTTCGTACAACAACAGCTATCAGACGAGTATTGAGATGACACCATTTGAAGCATTGTACGGAAAAAAGTGCAGATCCCCTCTGTATTGGGATGATATCTCTGAGGTTCCTGAGATTGGACCTGACATGATCAGAGATATGACAGAAAAAGTGAAGCTAATTCAAAAGAAAATGAAGGCAGCGCAAGACAGACATGCCAAATATGCCAATGTATGACATAGACCGTTGGTATTTGAGGCAAGGAGACCGAGTATTTTTAAAGATTTCACCTTTCAGAGGAGTTGTCAGATTTGGCAAGAAAGGGAAACTGTCTCCACGATACATAGGGCCTTATGAGATTCTCGAGAAGATAGGAGATCGTGCCTATCGACTCGCTTTACCGCCTTCATTATCCGGGATACATGATGTCTTTCATGTATCGTTATTAAGGAAATACCTTCCTGATGCTTCACATGCTATTCAGCCAGACGAGGCCGAACTGGATGAGACGTTGAGCTATGTTGAAAAACCGATTCGGATTATTGATCACAAAGAAAAACAGCTCAGAACGAAGACAATTCCACTTGTGAAAGTTCAATGGACTCGTCATGGCACTGAAGAAGCAACCTGGGAGACTGAATCAGACATGAGACAAGAATTCCCAGAGTTATTTCGATAATGTAAATTTCTTATACAGTTTCTGTATATACTCCTTATTGATATGATTGATTGCCTGTGATTTCGTGGACGAAATCGTATCTTAGGGGGGGGAGAAATGTAATGCCTAGAGATTTTATTACCGTAGTCTGAGATTAATCTGAAATGATTATTGATAATTGATGTGGTTATAGACGGAACGGATCGGACCAGGAAAGACGAATAAATAGACATGAAATGTGCGAGAACAGTAGCCCTCGCGCATATGCGCGACACTGATACGCGCATGTGCGCGAGTTGGGCAGAGGACCTCGCGCATATGCGGGAAGGAGGTGCGCGCATATGCGCGAGCTGTGCAAGCAAAGTTCAAAGGACCTCGCTCATATGCGCGGAGATGAGTCGCGCATATGCGCGAGCTGCCGTGTTGCTACGCGCCGAGACATATTGTCTCGCGCATATGCGCCAATGAAGGTCGCGCATATGCGCGAGACGTGCAGTAGGCATACCGAGCCACTTGGCTTATTGCATGTTACGTATGTATGTATATATATATATATATACATATGTATATTCTTCAGAAGAAAGGAAAAACGAAAACTTTGAGGGAGGAATTGCTTTTGATTTTAGATTTTGATTTGCGAACGATACGCCTGTCCAAATTTAAATCCGAGTATGAAATCGTGTTCCTAGCAACGACAGCTACTACAGGACGTAACTTTCGTTACGTTTTGTTAAGATTTGAAATTATGCTATGTCCAGAATTAGATACGATTCATATATGGTGCTCTTGACATAGTAGACATCATAGAATCGAATTCAAATTAAGAAACAGATATCATATGGAATTGTTATGATTTCCAGAATAAAATTCATTAGAATTGATGTCAGATTTGTACGGTGGTTGATTATAAGTTATTGGAATTAGTATATACTGGTGTGGTATCACCAGTATCGTAGGATTGTACTGTTGTACCATCAGAATTTGATAAGACAGAGATGTCTTGATTTAAATAGAATATTGATACAGTATATTGATATTGTCATTGCCAGATTGAACATTGACAGACTTTGAGTCGAGACTTCGATTGTATTAGAGCGACAGAACGAAAGGTATAAATAAATGTTGATTCGGGATTGCACAACTCGAGTGAGGTTTGACTTCAGTTTCCCAAAATCACATACTTTATTTCATTGTATTGATATTTGCAAATTATCAGATTGATATGTTTAGTTTATTGAATTACAACAGAGCAAGAGTTCGAGTCTAGGGCAGATCAGCCTAGCTAGGGCAGAACCGCCAAGTCTTTGGCAGAACTGCTAAGACCCTAGACTTGTGGTATATCGATGAGCTTAGAAGTAGATCGACTTCTATTGTAGATATTCGATATAGAATGCCAAAGTCTAAATTAGATCGGGATCCATAGATTAGAAATGAGTTGAGATGAGATGACGAGTCATTGATTTAAATACAGATTTGTATTGATTCATGTAGTCAGATTGGATACATGTTTTGATGTTTGTTTGTGCTTTTATTTATGCTTTATATGATTGCATTGATACATTCTTTATACTGGGATTTTATTCTCACCGGAGTTATCCGGCTGTTGTCGTGTTTGTATGTGTGCATGACAACAGGTGGGACATGTTCAGGGTCACAGAGGTGAAGAAAGATCGAGATTAGAGTGGAGACTACGGACTTGGACTAGAGATAGGGTTTAAACACTTGCTATATAGTTGTTAAACCTTAGTTGAGACTGATTGTATATAGTGCAAGACTTGTACTTTTAATACGGACATGTATATTAAGATGTATACCATTACGTTCCGCCTTTGATAATGCACTTTAAAAAAATTTAGACCCTGTTTATTATAATTGATTAAATTAGTCTCAATGACGATTAAGAAAATGATTAGCGTCCGGGTCCCCACAGGTTTGATATCAAAATATTTTGAGAGAAAATTCTAGGGTGCACTTGGTCGATTATGGTGTCTAGGAACAAGGGAGAAATATTGCTTAATTAATTATTTGTTGGTGATTTAAAAGTAAGGAAAAATCTACCTAGAAAAAGATTAAGGAAAGATAACAAGAAATGAGTTGTAAATCAAAAATTAATTCTTTTAAAAATAGAAGGGGTGATCGAAATTTGCTTTCAAAGTTGGGTGGAATATTGCTTAAATAATAATTATTGGGGAATTAAAAGATGAGGGCATTTATCTCCCAAAAATGGATAAGGAAAGAATCAAGTGAAGGGGTTGTCAAAATTTTTAAATCTTTCAAAGGTGATGGCCGATTTCATATAGTTAAAATGGATAGGAAAATTGCTTAATTAATATTTTTTGAAGGTTTAAAGTTGAGGGAATTATCTATGCCAAGAAGGGATAAAGAAAGATACCCAAAATTGTGAGTTGACAAATTTAAATCCTACGAAGATGACATGGCCGAAAATTAAATAAAATGGAGGAGAAAATATTTCTTACATCTTGTATTTTAATTCTTTAGAGTTTTATCCACCCACTAAATATTTTAGTGAATTAATAAATTGATTATGGAATAACATTATCTTGCATGCATGGCTAAATCTTTAAATTACTTAAATAATTCCTTAAACATTCTTTTACATTAAATTTAACTTATTATTTATCTTAAATAAATTCTAATGAATGTTTTCTTAATATTAAATTTTATCTCAATACTCCAACTCCAGTCCGGCCTCACGTATTTAACTAAAAAGGTTACAATTAAACTACTGCATAAATAATTAAATTTAAAGAAAAGAATTTAAATACTCATGCAATAAAAATCACTTTAATTTAAATTCTAGAAATTATGTATGACTTATACGTAGTCTGATTTACGGGTTCTACAACTCTCCCCCCTTAAAAGAAATTTCTTCTTCGAAATTAAAACTTACCGAATAACTCGGGATACCGACTCCTCATCTCTGGCTCAGACTCTCACGTAGCTTCCTCCTCTGAATGGTTAAGCCATTTGACTTTGACTCGCTTAACCAGCTTGTTCCGAAGCTTCTTCTCCTGTTTGTCTAAGATTTGCACTGGTCTCTCTTCATAAGACAGTTTCGGAGTGAGCTGCAACGGTTCAAAATTCAAGACATGCGAAGGATTTGCCATATACTTCCTCAGCATAGAGACGTGGAACACATTGTGTACTCCGGCCAGATTCGGCTGAAGAGCAACACGATAAGCTAACGTCCTAACCCTGTCAAGAATCTCAAATGGTCCAATGAATCTTGGACTAAGCTTTCCTTTCTTTCCGAACCGCATGATACCCTTCATAGGTGCTACCTTCACAAAAACATGGTCGCCAACGACAAACTCTAGCTCTCTCCTTCTCTGATCCGCATAACTCTTCTGTCGACTCTGAGCAGTACTCATCCTATCACGGATCTTGACTACTACATTGGCAGCCTGCTGAATAATCTCCGGACCTAACTCTAATCTCTCCCTTCTTCATCCCAATGAAGAGGAGATCTACACTTACGGTCATACAGTGATTCAAACGGTGCCATACCTATAGATGACTAGAAACTGTTGTTATAAGTGAACTCCACTAATGGCAAGTTCGACTCCCAACTCCCTTAGAAATCAATAACACAAGCACAGAGAAGTTCCTCTAAAATCTGAATAACTCGCTCTGACTGGCCATCTGTCTGAGGGTGGAAAGCCGTGCTAAAAAACAACTTCGTACCCATGGTCGAATGCAAACTCTTCCAAAACGAGGAAGTGAATCTAGGGGTCTCTGTCAGACACGATCAAAACTAGGATACCATGAATTCTGACTATCTCGCGGATGTACAACTCTGCATAGTGAATCATGGTGAAAGTCGTCTTAATAGGCAAGAAGTGCGCTGATTTGGTAAGACGATCGACAATCTCCCAGATAGCATTTGATCCTCTGACTGACTTCGGCAGACCGGTCACGAAGTCCATGGTAACATTCTCCCACTTCCACTCGGGAATAGGAAGAAGCTTGAGCAGACCTACTGGTCTCTGATGCTCCGCCTTCACTAACTGACAAGTCAGACACTCGGATATAACCGTCTGATGTCCTTCTTCATTCCATGCCACCATTACAATAACTGCAGATCTTTGTACATCTTCGTACTCCCAGGATGAATAGAGTACGGCGACATATGGGCCTCGGATAGAATCTGATCACTGCTAGGAACCCACATCCTGTCTCGGTATCTCACAATACCGTCGCTAACTGTATACAAGACACTGCCCTTGGCCTCATCTATCTGCTTCCACTTTGCCAACTACTTATCTGCTGACTGACCACTGCGAATACGATCTAGAAGAGAGGACTGAATAGTCAAGGTAGATAGACGGGGAACTCTACCTCGAGGATAAGTCTCTAGATCAAACCTCTTCATCTCAGACTGAAGAGGTCTAGAAACCACTAAATGAGCCATCACTGCGACTTTCCTGCTCAATGCATCCGCAACTACATTAGCCTTACTCGGGTGGTAGCTAATGTCACAATCATAGTCCTTCACTAGCTCTAACCAATGCCTCTGCCGCATATTCAGCTCCTTCTGCGTAAAGAAATACTTGAGGCTCTTGTGGTCGGTAAAGATCTAGCACTTCTCTCCATTCAAATAATGCCTCCAAATCTTCAAGGCAAATACTACGGCTGCCAACTCTAGATCATGGGTAGGGCAGTTCTTCTCATGGATTTTCAACTGTCGAGAAGCATACGTTATCACCTTCCCATGCTATAACGGCCCGAAAATTCGTGTTTGAAAATTTGCGGAAAAATTAAAAATTTTCTTTTTAAAATAATCAAAATTTGTCTCATTCACAAATCAACTAATAAATCAAGTTTAAATGTTCAAAATAGCATCGGAAGAAATTATTACTCACCAAAATAACAAGTTAAAGTATCCAACAACTGATAAAATGTTTTAGCATAAAAATATGGTGAGTGCTGTAAACGAGGTCCTCGGGTGCCACTACTGCCGACCCAAGCTAGCTGACTAGTCCCCGCCCTCGGCCCCGACATCATCAGTACCTACAACAATCAAGTCTAGTGAGCCTAAAGACTCAGCATGCATATATCGTAAATAACGAGTAAATAATATAGTAAAATTTGCATGGGATAAAAAAATATCAGGTCATGAGGCATAAAGTGAAAATAACTTGTCATGAGCAATTATAATACGTGCATAACTGAACTGAAAATCGTAGTGAAAATGTTTTCTCCTTGGAGCCCGGTACTGAAATAGCATGTAATAATTTTCTGGTGAGATTATGGTCTACGCAAGTGGCCCCTGAAGTGAACTGAACTGAGCTGACCGGTAACTGGCGACCGGACTGGTAACTGGCGACCGGGTTTAATAATGTACGTATGATCAGACTACTGCCACAGTATACTGGGTGAAACAACTAAACTGACCGGTTACTGGAGACCGGATTTAGTAATGCTCCCATGACCGGTAACTGGCGACCGGATTTAATAATGATAGTAAAGTGACCACAAGCAATATCGCATAAATCTCAAAATGAATATTTTTGCACGTAATATAATTAATTAAATATCTTGCAATAATTTTACTGAATGGATTGGATCGCTCCCAGGTTTGCTGCAACCTAAATATGCCATGAAAATATACAATAGCTTTTACTTGACCAAACTATGCAATTAAATCCGAAACTGAGACAATTGCGCCTAACAACTACGTATTTAATCATGACTCCATGCCAACCCGAACAAACACCAAACCATCTAGTAGTCATGATTAAAATATGCCTAAAATGATGCAATAATGCTCCTAAAGTAGTGAGGGCCAAAATCTAGGTGAATGGAGGCCAAAACATGAAACGCTCTTTCGAGAGTCAATTTGGCACATCGCACCGTAAATTCTCGTATGACCTCAAAAATGATCCGAATCACGAACGGTCAAAAACATGACATTCCCAACTCAATGAGGCAATGTCCAGTCCAAGGCTATAGGCTAAAAGCCAACCGAGAACTCGAACAAGCCACTGAACCGCAGCAGCAAGTTGCTGTCCACAAAATACAGCAGCATGCTTGCGTTTCTTTACGTCGTTTTCAAGACTACCGGCCATTGGGGCTTGAACCACCAACCAGAACCTCTTACAAACATCCTAAGGAATGATTTGAACCATGGCTAAGGGCTCTAGTCCAGCACAATTCGCATCACACCAGCAAACAACCGAACGTTCCAACCGAGAACAAATTCTGCACGTAGGATGCATTGCTTTTGTTTTGCTGTCACGAATCGTTCCAATGGCCATTTGATTGACCATGACACGATTTATACATCTAGGGGCATGGTGTAAACTGTGGCTAAGGGCCATAGGCCAACCAAGATCCACACCATTCCCTAAAAATCGAAACAACACAAGCTGTAAAAAGAAGAGGGCCGAAGGGTGCAGGGGCTGTTCTTGAGTTTTATTTAAAAACCGATTCACCATGGACCAAGCCACCAAAAGGGCGACTTAGTCACATCTTAGACATGCTAGGGGAGTGATCTAACCATGGCTATAGGCCTTGTGGCAGCCATGATCAGATTTATTTTCTATATGACAGCAACAAAGAATTCCGAAAAGCTCAAATGGACAACAGGTGGAGTTGCTGCCATTTTCGTATTTTCCAGTGTGCATGGGGTTAAATGAATGGACCAACATGGTCCTAATGCATCCTATTACATGTCTAGATGTCGCCTTGGGAGCCTGGAACCGAACCAATACATGAAACCCACAAAACAAAGCAACCCGTGAAGCACAAAAAGGAACCGAAAAATTCTGCATGTTTTATTTCAAAATGTTCTTGATATATTTCGGTTTTTGCTTATCAAAACATGATCATGTAATGAAAATAAATGATAATAGGACTTTATTGAAGAGTTAAGGAAGAATATATGCATGCCTGGTTTCATTTGAAAGAAAAACGAAAGAATGAGACGATACGGCGCGGAGGAGGTGGAGCGCTTTCTTTTCTTGCTACCTTGCTCTCGATTTTTCTCTCCTCTTTAAGCTATGAACCTCACGGTTTTAATACTCTGAAAATGCTCTGAATTCGGTGGAGAGGGGAGGAGAATATTGGTTAGGGGAGTGAGGGAATGGTTTCCATATAATGAGGAACAAAGCAAGACCAAGTCTCCTATTTTAAATTTTGAATTTACTTTGATATCAATTGATTTGTTGGGGGGAGAAAATGCTAGGGTGTCTGATTCCACTCGCTAATCTCGATTAGGATATTGGTTATGAATTAATTAATTAAGGATGGTTAATTATTAAAAAGGCTTGCATGCTAAACTTAACAAAGAATGGGTCAAAGGGTGAGTTGGCAAAGGAATTGCCTAGTAACCTAGGGGGCCGAAATTCAATAATAAAAATGAAGGGAAATTGTTGTTTAGTTGATAAATTTATAACCCTTAAAAGCCTCACCTATCCTTTAAATAATTTAGTGAACTAACCCCTTAATTAAGGAACTTAAATGAATTTATTTCTTACTCACCTCAAGTAACTTAAATAATTCCTTAAACTTCCTTTTAACTTAAATTAACTTACTTGCTAGTTACTATAAATTCTGGAAATGTTTTCTGAATCTTAAATTTTATCTCTAAACTCCAACTTCAGTCCGGCCTCACTCAAATAACTGAAATGATAAAAATTAAACTACTACGTAAAATAATTAAATTTAAATACTCATGCAATAAAATCATTTTAATTTAAATACTAGAATTATGCATTGACTTATACATAGTCTGATTTACGGGTTCTACAATCCTTCCCCTTTAAAAGAAATTTCGTCCTCGAAATTCGCTTATCCTTGATAAACAAAAAGTTTAGACTCTTGATTCTAGAATCCTAATAATCCACGCTTTCGATGCGCTACTCTGATAAGATAAATATTAAGCTGTCCTTACGTCTCCTCAATCCTAAATAAATTTTTCTATCGAAATCCTCGTTTGTGAATCGCAACTTAAAACAACTTATGATGACTTAGTTCTATTCAACTATAGCCCCGAATTATGACTTATCCTGTAGTTTCTCATACTAGAGATGGATGTCTAAACTTATCGCACCTTACTTTTCTTATACTGTACTCGTAATATTCATCGACCTATTATATTAGCCATTTATGTAGTTCGACTTAAGAAACCTTTGTACCAAAATTTTCTGATCGACTTCTATTCTCAGTAGAGCGCTTAAAGGTTAAACCTTATTTCAACCTCATAGTAGTATTAGCCTAAGTTCCTTGAATCGAATCTTTATCTTACGGCACCAAATTTACGTAACTTATTATTTATAAGTGCATCCCGGATGTGAAATTGTTGTAAATCTTAAACCTCGAATAACGTTAATCCATAAAACTCTATTATACAACATCGACCTTCTACCTTAATAATAACACTTCTAGCATCAATTACCTGCTCAAACTATCATCTTACCAATTACAATCTAGTTGAGGCTTAGGACTTTGAACTTCCTCATTGGAACATGTGTCGCATTCTTATGTATTCTTAATGCTTACTTAATTCTAGCATATAAACTTAATAATTTAGGCCCATGGTAGCATTAGACTAACTTTAATAAATCAATTTCACTTATAACCCATAGAATTCTAGAATCCCCATATCAAACTTTTAAATTCCTTACTTGATAAAAAAAATCTTAATATTCATCAATTGATAACTTATATTGAACACAACTAATTCCCTGTTGTTTTTATTTCACTCAAAATTTCCGTATGAACAATTATCCCATAAATTAGAAATTCAAACTTACCTAATCCAAATAGCTTTGAATAAAATAATTCCAATACACATATTCGTTTAGTCCCAAGTTTGTTAATGACTTCCAAAATTTCTCAAGACAAGGTGTCTACCTCACCTCGTACGTGCGTCTACCAATTAAACTAACCATCATCGTACCCAACTTTCTTAAAATTTTAAATTCTAACAAGGTATAATCTTAAATGTTAAAATCATGACTAAAACTTGTGACACATCAAACTTATGTTCCCAAAAATTTACTAACTCAATGTTTATCCTTATAACTTAACTAACCGATCAAATTTTACTTAAATCGTCGTCACTTTAAATTCTTAATTTGCCACAACATTATTTTACTAACGCTTAAATTTTCACGCCTAAGATTGATTCATCCTACGATGTCCTTGGTTACCATTCATTATAACATTATAACCTAAATATCTAAATATTCTACATTTCCTTCGAGCATAAATAACCGAAAATTCCTATCATTTAAACTGTTCAATTCTCACTTACTACTAAATATGTTCTCAAATTACTTAATATTGTAGAATTAATTCTTACTTTCCTCGAATATCATCCAATTTTTCCCTAACTCTCGAAATTCCACAATGACCCATTAGTTCTCGGTATTCCCAATTTCATTTTTATAGATTTCCCGCATCATAAGGTTCAATAGCCTTAAGTTTATTAAACCCAAAATTAATTCCCATAACACGTCTTACATTCCTATAAATACATAAAATTCCAATTCCTCAAAATTCGCATTTAATCCTTAAAATTTTGAAACTTGCAACCTGACCCTTACAGTTCTCCAAATTTACATTTTGGCCCTACAACTCTTCGAAATTTGCATCATTGTCCCCATAAAATTTTCCATCTTTACCTCATTAAACTTTTAAATTCTTGAACTCAAAATTTAAATCCCAAAATTTTGTAAATTCAAAAATAGTCCCTTAGAATTTTTTTTGTTTTGCACTTAGGTCCTCAAATGATTAGTTATTACAATTAGGTCCCTAAAATTCTCAATTCATGCAATTCCATCCTTAAATATAACTAGGTAGAGCATGTATCCTAACTAAGTTATACGTCTTATACTTCCAAATATCGTCGTAGTCTTCGAATCATTAATCCTTGCATGGTATCCTCAAAAATTTAATTCAACTAGCAACCACGAACCATCATTAATTTCTTACAAATTCTACAACTCCCGAAAACATTCATAATTTTCAAGATTAACTTATAACCATAAAGAGGACATCAACACTACTGACCTAAAAATTAATATAGTCAAATCATTTTCAACCTCTCCTAAAGCCCAATATTCGAATTCTTAGACATGTCCAATTCCAAACGTACCCAACACGCATAATTCCATAATTTATTTTTAAAATTAAATAAACACTGAACAATTAAAATCTTAACGTAAAAATATTTCATGGAAACATGCTGTTAAATAATTCATGCTTTAAATAAAATGCGTAAATGTAAAACTTACAGACCGAAGACGTGACTTCATGAGCTTCTCGTGGTCAGTAGTAATACAACCCTTTACAGAATCATTGCTCTGATACCAGCTATAACGGCCCGAAAATTCGTGTTTGAAAATTTGCGGAAAAATTAAAAATTTTCTCTTTAAAATAATTAAAATTTGTCTCATTCACAAAATCAACTGATAAATCAAGTTTAAATGTTCAAAATAGCAGCGGAAAGAAATTATTACTCGCCAAAATAACAAGTTAAAGTATCCAACAACTGATAAAATGTTTTAGCATAAAAATATGGCGAGTGCTGTAAATGAGGTCCTCGGGTGCCACTACTGCCGACCCAAGCTAGCTCACTGGTCCCCGTCCTCGGCCCCGACATCATCAGTACCTACAACAATCAAGTCTAGTGGGCCTCAAGATTCAGCATGCATATATTGTAAATAACGAGTAAATAATATAGTAAAATTTGCATGGGATAAAAAAATATCAGGTCATGAGGCATAAAGTGAAAATAACTTGTCATGAGCAATTATAATACGTGCATAACTGAACTGAAAATCGTAATGCAAATGTTTGCTCCTTGGAGCCTGTACTAAATAGCATGTAATAATTTTCTGGTGAGATTATGGTTTACACAAGGGGTCCCTGAACTGAACTAACTGAGCTGACCAGTAACTGGCGATCGGACCGGTAACTGGCGATCGGGTTTAATAATGTACGTCTGATCAGAATACTGCCACAGTATAGTGGGTGAAACAACTTAACTGACCGGTAACTGGCGACCAGATTTAGTAATGCTCCCATGACCGGTAACTGGCAACCGGATTTAATAATGATAGTAAAGTGACCACAAGCAATATCGCATAAATCTTAAAATGAATATTTTTGCACGTAATATAATTAATTAAATATCCTGCAATAATTTTACTGAATGGATTGGATTGCTCCCAGACTCGTTGCAACCTAAATATGCCATGAAAAATATGCAATAGCTTTTACTTGACCAAACTATGCAAATAAATCCGAAACTGAGATAATTGCGCCTAACGACTACGTATTTAATCATGACTCCGTGCCAACCCGAACAAACACCGAACCATCCAGTAGTCATGATCAAAATACGCATAAAATGATGCAATAATGCTCCTAAAGTAGTGAGGGCCGAAATCTAGGTAAATGGAGGCCAAAACATGAAACGCTCTTTCGAGAGTCAATTTGGCACCTCGCACCGTAAATTCTCGTATGACCGCAAAAATGATCCGAATCAAAAACGGTCAAAAACATGACATTCCAAACTCAATGAGGCACTGTCCAGTCCAAAGCCATAGGCTAAAAGCCAACCGAGAACTCGAACGAGCCACTGAACCACAGCAGCAAGGTGTTGTCCACAAAATAGAGCAGCATGCTTGCATTTCTTTACGTTGTTTTCGAGACTACCGGCCATTGGGGCCTGAACCACTGACCAGAACCTCTTACCAACATCCTAAGGAATTATTTGAACCATGGCTAAGGGCTCTAGGCCAGCCACAATTCGCATCACACCAGCAAACAACCGAACGTTCCAACCGAGAACAAATTCTGCACGTAGGATGCATTGCTTTTGTTTTGCTGTCACGAATCGTTCCAATGGCCATTTGATTGACCATGACACGATCTAGACATCTAGGGTCATGGTTTAAACCGTGGCTAAGGGCCATAGGCCAACCAAGATCCACACCATTCCCTAAAAATCGAAACAAAACAAGCTGTAAAAAGAAGAGGGCCGAAGGGTGCAGGGGCTGTTCTTGAGTTTTATTTAAAAACCGATTCACCATGGACCAAATCACCAAAAGGGCGACTTAGTCACATCTTAGACATGCTAGGGGAGTGATCTAACCATGGAAATAGGCCTTGTGGCAGCCATGATCACATTCATTTCCTATATGACAGCAACACAGAATTTCAAAAAGCTCAAATGGACAACAGGTGGAGTTGCTGTCATTTTCGTGTTTTCCAGCGTGCATGGGGTTAAATGAATGGACCAACATGGTCCTAATGCATCATATTACATGTCTAGATGTCGCCTTGGGAGCCTGGAACCGAACCAAAACCTGAAACCCACAAAAAAAGCAACCCGTGAAGCACAAAAAGGAACCGAAAAATTCTGCATGTTTTATTTCAAAATGTTCTTGATATCTTTCGGTTTTTGCTTATCAAAACATGATCATGTAATCAAAATAAATGATAATAATACTTGATTGAATAGTCAAGGAAGAATAGATGCATGCCTGGTTTCGTTTGAAAGAAAAACGAAAGAATGAGACGATACGGCGCGGAGGAGGTGGAGCGCTTTCTTTTCTTGCTACCTTGCTCTCGTTTTTCTCTCCTCTTTAAGCCTATGAACCTCACGGTTTTAACAATCTGAAAATGTTCTGAATTCGGTGCAGAGGGGAGGAGAATATTGGTTAGGGGAGTGAGGGAATGGTTTCCATATAATGGGGAACAAAGCAAGAACAACTCTCCTATTTTAAATTTTGAATTTACTTTGATATCAATTGATTTGTTGGGGGGAGAAAATGCTAGGGTGGCCGATTCCACTCGCTAATCTAGGTTAGGATATTGGTTATGAATTAATTAATTAAGGATGGTTAATAATTAAAAAGGCTTGCATGCTAAACTTAACAAAGAATGGGTCAAAGGGTGAGTTGGCAAAGGAATTGCCTAGTAACCTAGGGGGCCCAAATTCAACAATAAAAATGAAGGGAAATTGTTGTTTAGTTGATAAATCTATAACCCTTAAAATCCTCATATATCGTTTAAATAATTTAGTGAACTAACCCCTTAATTAAGGAACTTAAATGAATTTATTTCTTACTCACCTCAAGTAACTTAAATAATTCCTTAAACTTTCTTTTAACTTAAATTAACTTACTTGCTAGCTACTATAAATTCTAGAAATGTTTTCTGAATCTTAAATTTTATCTCTAAACTCCAACTCCAGTCCGGCCTCACTGAAATAACTGAAATGATAAAAATTAAACTACTACGTAAAATAATTAAATTTAAATACTCATGCAATAAAATCATTTTAATTTAAATACTAGAATTATACATGACTTATACGTAGTCTGATTTACGGGTTCTACACATGCTGCATCAACACTGCACCTAGACTGAGCTTCGAAGCATCGGTATACAAAACAAAGTCTTCGGGCCCTGATGGCATGGCCAAAACTGGTGCTGAGATAAGAGCTTGCTTCAAAGTATCGAAGTTCTTCTGGCACTCATCGCTCCACTCAAATTTAACATTCTTCTTGGTCAATAATGTGAGTGGAACTACGATGGAAGAGAATCCTTGAATAAACTTCCGATAATATCCTGCTAGCCCAAGGAAACTACGGATCTCTGATGCATTCTGCGGCACAACCCAATCTCTGACTGCTGCCACTTTCGCTAGGTCTACCTCAATACCGCTGCTAGAAACAATGTGGCCTAAGAATGACACCTTCTCTAACCAGAACTCGCACTTACTGAACTTGGCGAATAACTCGTTCTTTTGCAAGGTCCGCAACACTGTGGTCAGATGTCTGCTGTGATCCTCTTGATTCTTGGAGTAGATGAGAATGTCGTCTATGAATACTATCACAAACTGATCAAGATACGGCTGAAATACTCGATTCATGAGAACCATGAAAATCGATGGCGCATTCGTCAAACCGAAGGGCATCACAAGGAACTCGAAGTGGCCATAACGAGTCCTAAAAGCAGTCTTGGAAACATCGACATCTTTCACCCTCAACTGGTGATAACCGGAATGCAGATCAATCTTGGAGAATACTGAGGCTCCCTGCAACTGGTCAAATAAATCTTCAATCCTCGGAAGTGTGTATTTGTTCTTCACTGTAACCCTGTTCAACTCCCAGTAATCAATGCAGAGTCTCATAGAACCATCCTTCTTCTTCACAAACAAAACTGGCGCGCCCCATGGTGAAAAATTTGGGCGAATGATCTCCTTGTCAAGAAGTTCCTGAATCTGCTTCTTAAGTTCTGCCATCTCTGTCGGTGCTAGTCGGTACGGTGCTTTTGAGATCGGAGCCGTACCTGGCATAAGCTCAATAGAAAACTCCACCTCTCGCTCGGGCGGCATACCAGATACGTCCTCAGGAAAAACGTCTGGAAAATCTCTAGCAATAGGTACATCGACGACTGACCAACTTGGTGGTTCGGGAACAGACACGAAAGTCGCTAAAAACGCCCGACAACCTCTATGCATGAGCTTCCTATCCTGAACACAATATATGGTGCGCGGTAAATGAAAGTACATGTCTGGCTCGAATAAGAACTGCTCCATCCCAAGCGGTCGGACTAGAACAGATCTTCGCTGGAAGTCAATCAAAACTATGTTCCGTAATAGTCAGTCCATCCCCAGAATGATGTCAAACTCTGGCATCGGTAGAACGATAAGATCCGCCTAAACAAGGTTGCCATGAAGCACGAGGTCTACGTCTCGGATCACATTGGTAGCTGTCATCTTGTCTCCCGAAGGCAGTACTACTGAATAGGCTATATATAGCTGAAAGATCGGTTAAACGAATAAAGAGTGTTTAGAAGGGGGGGTTGAATAAACACTTCTCAAATTTAAATATTCTTCGACAATATGAGTTCAGTTTTGTTACAAACTTATACTAGGTATCCCGACGGTCAATGACAATCAGTTAAACTGAATGAAACAGTTGCGGAAAATAAACTGACTGAAAGATAGAGTATCTAACTGAAAAGTAACGACTGAATTAAAGATAACACAATTTGTTTCTGGATGTTCGGAGACTTGAATAACTCCTACGTCACCCCTTCTATCACAAAGATAGGATATCCACTAAAAGACTTTGATCAAATACAAGATATTGTACTAACCCACTTCAGTTTGGACTTATC
Source organism: Primulina eburnea (assembly GCF_022965805.1). Lineage (NCBI taxonomy): Eukaryota > Viridiplantae > Streptophyta > Magnoliopsida > Lamiales > Gesneriaceae > Primulina > Primulina eburnea. The sequence goes on from NC_133113.1 coordinate 19,550,310, forward strand.
ACTTTGCCACAACTGAAACTCTTAGTATATAACACTTTTACAGATGGTAACTGATCTTTGCACAACTTAGAAAAACTATCAAAGATTACAAAGTGCTATTTAAGCTCGAAAATGTAGCCTTGAATGCTACTGATATAACTAGTAAACGTGAGATTTTAGCTTCTGAATGTGAGTAGATATTTAGCAGCGTAACAGCAAGTAGAATGTAATAGCTGAAATCAGTCGTATTGTATTCGACTACTACCTTCGATTATTTATAGGCTTCTCTCTCAATGGTAACATTAAAGGATATTTGAATATTCTAACCGTTGATTTCCACGTCGATATACTCTGACAGTCGTACACTGCTCATTCTGAAATGCAGCGTTCCACTACTAGTTGCAGGTAGTTGTACTATTTGTCAGTTGTCGTTTTCAACTGATGATGTGTACAACTGAGAGATCAGCTGGTAAAGAGTCAGTTGATGAGAATGACTGAAGAGATGTTCAGCTGAAAGAGCAGCTTGATATAGAAAACATCTGTTCAATTATATTTCAGTTGAGCAACTCAGTTAGCTGGATTCAGTTTGTTTATCTTTTGTCAAACACCGGAATTAAGTTTCCAACACTAGCCCAATGGTCTTAACTTTGAGAAAATTCGCAAAGACCTCTGAAAAAAACGAGTGAGTAGCCCGTGAATCTATCAAGGATTTTGTAGCTGAGCCAACTATGAAAATTCTCCCTGAAAGATTGGAACACTAAGCTGAACCCAATAGTCAAAAGAACTAACTTATAAACATGCAAAGGCCAGAGTTCTTCTAAACTAAATTCCCGAAAATAATACTTATTAGAGCATGCAATCCTATCATCGATTCTTAGTTCAAAATCATAGCCCAAAACATTAAATCCCAAATATAAACTTAAAGCTTAAAGGTACCTGTCATAAGCATGGTCTCCGGGTTCGTCTCCGTAGCATGGAGAGCAAACACTCTGTCTTGGGTAGGCAGATTCCTCTAAGGGCACTGCGGCAGCAAGTGGTCTGGACTACCACACTTGTAACACTTCCATGAGCCATACATACACGCTCCGACGTGGCGGCGTGTGCACTTAGGACAGACTAGATGCTCAAAAGTCTTCGGGGCTGGGCGTCCCCGCTGCTGCTGCTGAGCTCTGTTTCTAGGCGGGCCGTGAAAAGGCCTCTTATTCTGATGCTGCTGCTGAGGAGGAGGAGGGCAGTGTGATACTGGGACTGGTCGCTTACCTTGGCGATCCCTCTCAATATCAATCTGATCTTGCTCTGCAGCAAGAGCTCTGGAAACCGCGACTTCAAAAGTAGTAGGGCCTACCACCCTAACATCACGGTGCAAGATCGGCCGTAAACCATCCAGAAAGTGCCTCAGCTTGGCACTAGCATCATTCGCAATCAGGGGTACAAAATGGCAGCCCCTCTCAAACTTACGGATGAACTCCGTAACAGTACTATCTCCCTGCCTCAGGGTCATGAACTCCCTGGTCAATTTAGAGCGCACTTCGTCAGTAAAATATTTGGAGTAAAATACCTCCGCGAAGCGCGTCCAGCTCAGAGTAGCCAAGTTCAAAGCTACTGATGCTCATTCCCACCATAAGTGGGCATCTCCTCCAAATAGGTATGTCGCACAACGAAATCGATCTGCGTCCCCAAGCTCCATGAACTAGAAGATAACCTCGAGGGACTTAATCCAGCCCTCAGCAATCATGGGATCTGTCGTCCCTGAAAACTCCTTCGGCCTCATCTTAATGAAGCGCACATAAGTAGCCTCGGGCCCTGTCGGCCTGGCTGCCACAACATTGTTACCCGCAAACTGTGCGAAGAACTGAGTCATCCCAGCTAGCATCTGGGCATTCATGTCAGGTGGAGGTACATTCTCCTGCCTCAAATCTTCCCTGTCCTCCTGGCGAGGCTCATCATCTCTCATACGCTCAAGAATGCGTCTAGGAGGCATACTGTTCCATACATAACCCATACGTAACCAAAATGCATAATTCCATAATTTATTTAAATTTAAATAAATACTGAACAATTAAAATCTGAATGTAAAAATATTTCACGAGAACATGCAGTTAAAATAATTTATTCTTTAAATAAAACGCGTAAATAAAAACTTACAGACCGAAGACGTGACTTCGCGAGCTTCTCGAGATCAGTAGTAGTACAACCCTTTACAAGAACATAGGCTCTGATACCAGCTGTAAAGGCCCGAAATTCGTACTTGAAAATTTGCGGAAAAATTAAAACTTTTCTCTTTAAAAAATTAAAATGTCTCATTCGTAAAATAAACTAATAAGTAAAGTTCAAATGTTCAAAATAGCACAGCGGAAGTAATTATTGTTTACAACATAACAATTTAAAATAATTCAGCAACAAATAAAAACTGAGTTTGAAATAAAATAGTAAATGCTGAAAATGAGGTCCTCGGGTTCCTACTACTGCCGACACAAGATGGCTCCCTGGTCCCCGCCCTCGGCTCCGACCTCATCAGTACCTACAACAATCAAGTCTAGTGAGTCTAAAGACTCAACATGCATATATCATAAATAACAAGTAATAATAATAAAATTGCATGCAAGGTAAAAATATCATGATTCTGGCGTAACGTAAAAATATCATGTCATGAATAATTATAATACGTGCATAACTGAACTGAAAATCACAAGTGAAATGTTTGCTCAATCGAGCCCTGTCATAAAATAACATGTCATAATTTTAAGTTTAGAATATGTTCTACGCAAGTTGCCCCTGAACTGAACTGAACTAGATCACCTGACCAGATTAAACCACAGTATACTGGGCGAAAGATATCATCACAGCCCTTGGACTCGATATCCGTACCAATAAATGAACTGAACTGAACCGGTAAGTGACCACCGGGTATAGTAATAATCTCATGATAATGAAGTGGCCACAAGCAATATCACATAAATATAAAAAATGAATATTTTATATTTTTGCACGTAATATAATTAAATAAAATAATTAAATATCCTGTATTAATTTTACCGAATGGGTTGGATCGTTCCCAGGCTCGCTGCGACTTAAATCTAACATGAAAAATATGCAAATGATTTACTTGCCCAAACTTTGTAATTGACTCCAAAAACGAGACAATTACGCCCAATGACTTGGTATTTAATCATGACTCCGTGCCAACCCGAACCAACGTTTAGTCATGATTTAAATACACTTAAAATGATGAAATAATCCTCCTAACATTTAAGTACTTCGAAATTTGGTGAATGGAGGCCAAAAACATGAAACGCTCTTTCGAGAGTCACTTTGGCACATTGCACCGTAAATTCTCGTACGACCTCTAAACTTGATCAAATCACGAATGGCCAAAAACATGACCTTCCTAACTCAATGGGGTACTGTCCAATCCAAGTCCATAGGCTAAAAGCCAAACAAGAACTCAAAACACACCTCTGAACCGAAGCACAACTTGCTGTCACAAAAATACAGCAGCGGCGCTTGCGTTTCTTTGCGTTGTTTGCGAGGCTAATGGCCATTGGGGCTTGAACCACCGACCAGAACCTCTTCCCAACATCCTAAGGGTTGGCTTGGGCCATGGCTAAGGGCCCTAGGCCTGCCACAATCCAAACCACACCATGGACCACCCGAAACTCCCACCCGAGAGGCAAACCTGCGGGAGTGTGGAGAATTGCTTCGTTTGCTGTCATGGACCTTTCCAGTGGCTATTTAATTGACCATGGCTTGATCTAGACATCAAGGTATGGTAAGAACCGTGGCTAAGGGCCCTAGGCCAACCAAGATCCACACCAATACCATGAAGCCGAAGTTACACATGCATAAAAAAGGAGGAGATCGAAGGGGGCTGTTCTTGTTTTGTTTAAAAACCGATGCAACCATGGACCAAGCCTTGAAATGTCGACTTGGTCACGTCTTAGACATTCCAAGGAGAGGTTCTAACCATGGCTACAGCCCCTAGGGCAGCCAAGATCGGAATCTCCACCTTAGGCAATACACATGCCAATTTCGAGACACAAAGTGACATGTTTGGGGTGTTGCTCTCAAAACTCTATCTCCAGCGTATAGGGGCTGGAACCAACGTTCTTACATGACCCTAACATGTCCTAGTACATGTCTAGATGCAGTCCCGAGCCCCTGGAATCGAGCCAACCACCTGAACCATCAAAACAGCAGAAAACGTGAAGTGCACAAGGAAGGCTAAAAAATCTGTGCAGAATTTTACAAAAAACTTGCTGTCATATTTCGGTTTTTTTGCATGAAACCGTGTACATGTGATGTTTAAAAATACCTATATGGCTTGATTGAAGAGTAAAGGAAAATATAGAAATGCCTTGGATTTTGTTTTGAAGAAAACAAAAGAAAACAACGACACGGCGCGGAGGAGACGGAGTGCTTCGCTTTCTTACTTTTTCTTTCTTGTTTTTCCTCAGCTACCTCACGATTTTTCTATCAATATTTGCTCTGAAATTTCGAAATAATGGAGATGGAGGGAATGGCTAGGGATGAGGGGAAAGTTTGCAAGATAAAGGAATGAAATAATCTTTCTATCTTCTAGTTTGTGAGATAAGGAAATGGTTTGATATCAAAAGATTTTGAGGTAAAATTCTAGGGTGCACTTGGTCAATTATGGTGTCTAGGAAGAAGGGAGAAATATTGCTTAATTAATTATTTGTTGGTGATTTAAAAATAGGGAAAAATCTACCTAGAAAAAGATTAAGGAAAGATAACAAGGAAATGAGTTGTAAATCAAAAATTAATTCTTTTAAAAAAAGAAGGGGGTATCGAAATTTGCTATCAAAGTGGGGTGGAATATTTCTTAGTTAATAATTATTGGGAAATTAAAAGTTGAGGGATTTATCTCCCAAAAATGGATAAAGAAAGAATCAAGTGAAGGGGTTGTCAAACTTTTTAAATCTTTCAAAGGTGATGGCCGATTTTATCTAGTTAAAATGGGTAGGAAAATTGCTTAATTAATATTTATTGAAGGTTTAAAGTTGAGGGAATTATATATGCCAAGAAGGGATAAAGAAAGATACCCTAAATTATGAGTTGACAAATTTAAATCCTACAAAGATGACATGGCCGAAAGTTAAATAAAATGTAGGAGAAAATATTTCTTACATCTTGTATTTTAATTCTTTAGAGTTTTATCCACACATTAATATTTTAGTGAATTAATAAATCGATTGTGGAATAACATTATTTTGCATGCATGGCTAAATCTTTAAATTACTTAAATAATTCCTTAAACATTCTTTTACATTAAATTTAACTTATTATTTATCTTAAATAAATTATAGGAATGTTTTCTTAATATTAAATTTTATCTCAATATTCCAACTCCAGTCCTGCCTCACTTATTTAACTGAAAAGATAACAATTAAACTACTGCATAAAATTATTAAATTTAAATAAAAGAATTTAAAAACTCATGCAATAAAAATCATTTTAATTTAAATACTAGAAATTATGCATGACTTATACGTAGTCTGATTTACGGGTTCTACAGTTTCCATCGGTGTTGCTGTGACATCCATCATATTAGTTGAGGTACTATCCTGCTCTGGGATTCTTCGATGAGGAATATTTGATTATCAAAAGGGTTAGTAATCAAATCTTACAAATCTGTTTCAGTCCTCCTCTGATCAAGAATCGGTTCTGATTCATTCTCAATAGTACATATTTCCAATCAACTCAGAAAATCCGGTAAACATGTATTAAAGCAGTAAACATGCTGTATTATTAGCATATAACATATGTAACTCAACATCATAATCAATCACATGCTAGCACCACCGAAGCAAGGAAGAAAACTCAATCTACCACGATCACTCTCTTTTATCTCAGTCTAAGGAATCTACTGCTCTAATACCACCTGCTGTGGGGACCCGGACGCTAATTATTTTCTTAATCATCTTTGGGAATAAATGGATCAATCAATTAAACTGGGTCTAAATTTATTTTTTTAAAATACATAAGTGCAAAACATATGATAATCCATTTTATATAAACATAAATAGTAAATTACAAGTCTTGTACAAACATACATTCATATCCAACTAAGGTTCAACAACTATATATCTAGTGCTGAAACCAATTATACTTCTGGGCCCGGATCTCAACGCTAATTTTGATCTCTCATCCTCTTCTTGACCCTGATCCTGTCCTACCTGTTGTCATGCAGACATACAGACACAACAACAGCCAAATAACTCCGGTGAGAATATAATTCCCAGTATAAACAACGTATACATGCATTTCATATAAACATATACAAAAGCATATAACAGCTATCAATAACATGTATCAAATCTGAAAACATGAAATGATATAAACTGTAAATCAAACTCATATGTCTGACTCGACTTTGATCTATTCTAGGGATCCCGGTTCCCAGACGTTGGCACATTATATCGAATCTCTGCAATAGGAGTTGATCTACTCCTAAGCACATCGATATAAACCAAACATCAATAGGAGTCGATCTGCTCCTAAGCACATCGATATAAACCAAACATCCAGTGTCTTGGCACCTCTGCTGAAAACTTTGCACCTCTGCCAATGACTAGGCACATCTGCCCACGACTCTCTCTCGATATCTATCTTATATTCTCTGCTTTTGTTTAAATCAATAGAATTGCATATTCATTAAAAGAATACAAAAGTATTAAAACAATAGAAATTAGTATGTGGTTTTCGGGAAACTCAAGTCAAATCTAACTCAAGTCGTATCTCTCGGTTAACATTGATTTATACCTTTCTTTTTGTCGATCTGACGAAGTCGAAGTCTTGGATTCGAAGCTGTCAATACTCAATCTGACAATGAAATTCGAAATATACTGTGTCACTATTTCATTCCAACAAGACATGTCAGTCTTATCAAATTCTGATGGCATAACGGTACAATCTCGAAATACCGGTAATACAATATCAGTATATATCAATCTCAACAACTCATAATCAATCAACAACACAATCTGATACCAGATTTGTATAATCTCAATCAATTCAAATATGAAAAATTATAACAATTCCATACTGTATCTGTTCTTCAATTCGGTTTCGATTATACGATGTCTAATGTCTCAAGAACACATAATATAAATCATATCATGATTTCTTCAATATCAAATTTTCGAATCATAACAAAACATAAGAAAACTTACGTCCTTGTGAAGTTTTTTTTGTCGAGAGAAACACAATACTGAACTCGGATTAAAAATTGAACAGTCGGATCTTGCACAAAATCAAATTCTAGATTCAAGAACTTGAAAATTCTCCGGAGCTTCCTCGGCTCTTCTCTATTCATATCTATATGAAATGAAGGAAAGATGTATATATCCTATGCATGGCAAATACCAAGTGGCTTAATATTCTTGCTGCACGTCTCGTGCATATGCGCGACCTCAACCGGCGCATATGTGCGAGACCTACTGTCTCATCGCATAACACTTCAATTACTAGCGCATATGCGCGCCCTATCTTCGTGCATATTCGCGAGGTCCTCTTCCATGCTCATGCATATGCTCGCCTTGTCTCACGCATATGCGCCTCTACTCACGCATATGTGCGAGGTGTTCTTCCCTCGTACATATCACATGTCTTCTGATGTCTTTTCTCGGTGTTGTCCTTCATAATCACATCAATTTATAAATCAATAATCTCGGATTAAAAAAATAAAATCTCGGGCATTACACAAAGTGTATTGAAACTTTAAAATTTGTATCAGCAAACAAACTTTCGAAGTAGAATTCATTCAACTCAATATGGTTGAGTTTGACATCATTCTTGGAATGGATTGGTTATCTAAAAACCATGCCATAGTAGACTATCAACAGAAAGATATTAGACTTCAGACTCCGACTAAAGAGGAAGTCATATATCACGGAAAATCGAAAGAACGAAAATCTCTGTTATCTGCATCACAAGCCTGGAAGGCCAAAAAAGGAGGAGAATAAATTTATCTGGAAATGATCAATGAGATCAAAGAAGAAGAAATTACAAAATTGGAAGAAATTACAGTTGTTCAAGAATTTACAGATGTTTTCTTCGAGGAATTACCATGTGAGATACCCGATAGAGAAGTCGAATTTGAAATCAATTTGGTCTCTAGGTGCAGCACCAATCTCAAAGGCACCATACCGAATGGCTCCAGCTGAATTAAAGGAGTTAAAGGAACAACTTCAGGAATTACTGGACAAGAAACAGGTCCGCCCTAGTGCATCCCTGTTGGGAGCCCCAGTGCTATTCGTAAAGAAAAAGGACGGAAGCATGAGGTCATGTATTGATTACCGGGAGTTAAACAAGATCACCATAAAGAATAAGTACCCACTCCCGAGAATACATAATCTTTTTGATCAACTAAAAAGAGCCAAGATTTTCTCAAAACTCGATCTGAGATCTGGTTATCATCAGTTGAAGGTCAAAGAAAAGGATATACCTAAAACCGCGTTCAGAACAAGATATGGACATTACGAATTCACAGAATGCATTTTGGTCTAACAAATTCTCCTGCAGCATTCATGGACCTTATGAACCGGGTATTCCAGCCATACCTTGATAAATTTGTGGTCTTTTTCATAGATGATATCCTCGTGTACTCACCAAGTGAAGAAGGACATAAAGAACACCTGCGTCTCACTTTGCAGACACTGCAAGAAAAGGAGCTCTATGCCAAATTCAAGAAGTATGAATTTTGGCTAAAAGTGTGGCATTCTTAGGCCATATAATCTCAGAATTAGGGGTATTAGTAGACCCTAATAAAGTGGAGGAAATCAAGGACTGGCCTCAACCGAAAACAGTAACCGAGGTAAGAAGTTTTCTTGGTTTAGCTAGCTAATATAGGAAATTTGTGGAAGGATTTTCTTCGATAGCAATTCCTCTTACCAAACTTACTCAGAAGAATTCAAAATTCAATTGGAATTAAGCATGTGAGAAAAGTTTTGAGACCCCGAAGACCAAGCTCTCATCCACACCAGTTCTAATTCTTCCCGAGGATGGCAAGAATTTCACTATATACAGTGACGCTTCAAAAGGAGGATTAGGGTGTGCGCTTATGCAAGAAGATCGGGTAATTGCTTATGCCTCACAGAAATTGAAACCGTATGAGCAGAATTACCACACTCATGAACTTGAGTTAGCCGCAATAGTATTTGACTCAAAACCTGGAGGCACTACCTTTATGGAGTAAAATGCGAAGTGTTTACTGATCACCAGAGCCTCAAGTACATTTTCACCCAAAAGGAATTAAACATGAGGCAAAGAAAGTGGATGAAACTTCTCAAGGACTAAGACTTGTCAATCAATTACCATCCGGGTAAGGAAAATAAGGTGGCAGATGCGTTGAGCCGAAGGAACCTTGGAAAGTTGAGCTTATCTTCACTATCAGTGCAACCAGGTCTCTGAGAGACCATCAAATTGAAGCAAAGTCAAGATTCCTCTATCCTAAAAGTTAAAGAGCAAATTCAAGAAGGAAAGATTCCAGAATTTCATGTTGATGAAAATGGTGTAATTTGGATGAAAGGACGGTTGTATGTGCCAGACATCGAGGGGATTCGTAAAGAAGTAATGGCATAGGCACATAAATCGAGATTTTCAGTACATTTGGGAAGCACCAAAATGTACCGGGATCTAAAAAATTATTACTGGTGGAACAGAATGAAGAAAGACGTGGTTGTCTTTGTTTCCAAATGCCTAACATGTCAACAAGTCAAGGCAGAACATCAACGACCTGGAGGACTTCTACAGCCATTGGAAATATCGGAGTGGAAATGGGATAACATTTTCAGGGCTGGCAACACAACCCGCAATGCTTGCCAAGAATTTTTAAAAAAAACAAAATATGGGGCGGGCATCACAACACTGCCTCTCGGGGATGCTACCCAAATAGTTTGGGCAGCGGACAATTGCCATGTTCGAGCAAGATAAAGGGACTCGGGAAGCCAAGCCTGACATGGACTCCTTTTTGAGACTTCTCGAGAAGTTTTTCAAATTTTCAAAATTTTTAGGTCAAAATTGATATTTTAAGAAAATTGATCAAATTAACCATCAAAAATAATTTTGATTAAATTATGGAATTTAGTCACAAAATAAATAATTATATTTATATTTAATTATTTATGGTAAAAAATTGTTTCTACAAGAAATTCAATAAATTTAAGTTAAATAAAAGTGTTTGTTTAACTTAATAATTATGACGGTTAGTGATAATTTACAATATATATGATTTGTTGATAATATGTGATATTATTGATTTTATATATATTGATTTTATATGATAAAACAGCAATCAAGGGTCGTGACCAATTTTTTATGTGTATATTATGATATTTTAAATGTTATGTTTTCATTATTTGTTAATTATTTAAAGTGAGCCTGGTTTATGGCCCTTTTCACCTCCAAATTTGTATCTCAATGTGCCATGAAAAATTAATATAAATATTAGATTTAGTAGAAGATCAAAATTTGAAGATGGTGGGCCCAGATTCTTGAAAAGAGTTTTGAAGATCAAAGACATGTAAAATATTGAAAGCAAGATCATTTCTAAACATTTTCACGCAAAAATTTTCTTTAAACTCTTTATTTCTCTACGATCAATTTTCTATTTGCTATCACTTGTCAACATAAATTCAATAATTTTTTTTAAATTTATCTACATATATTCTCTTTGTTATTATTTACTTGCTGTTTCACAATTTATTCATATAAATAATTCGAATTTCAATTATGTCACCTCAAATCGATGTGGTTGTGATGTGAATACATTTCTGACCTTGGTGAATATTTTGGTTGCATCCCCGACTTGATGAAGTCAAACCTAGTCACGAGGATAAAGAAGCCATAGAACTCCCCAACAAAGATTTAGGGACACCATTGTCCTCCTGAACAAGAAACATGATGGAAACGAGCACGACGATAGTCCATCAAAATGAAGCAAAGTTTGAGATTACTTCAATATTGAAAAAGAAGATATGAACAACTCTTTTATCGTATGTAAAATTTGCAAAACTAAATATTCTTACAAAACAATTGATGGTTCCTATGATACCGGCACTTTAAAAAAACCTTTAGTCAAGGTACATAAACTTTACCTTGATACTCTACAACCATTCGACAAGGAACCATCCTGACAACAAATTAATCATTCAAGTGGTAAAACTTTCATAATTACAAAAGAAATTTCTCGAAAAGTCATTTTTATTTTTTTACAAAATGTTGTCAACTTTTTATAGTAGTTGAACAAGAAGGTTTTGTTTAATTTACTAGTACTATTCATACTAGTTTTCACAATATTTCTAGGCACACTTAAGAGATATTTCTTTGATACGCATAAGGAATATAAAGCAACACTAAAATCATATCTTTCAAATATTTTTTGTAGAGTTAGTTTTGAAACATCTACTACTAGAATATTTTTTTAAAACTTATATTTGAACTTTAAAATTTTGCATGCATGCGCTACTGCTGAAAATAATCCTTTAACAAAAATAATCGCGATCGAATAACATACAAAATACTACAGTTTAAAATTTGCCAACTCGGCCCTCAACCATGCATGAACAAAATAAAATGAGTAAAATCCTGAAAATCAACATCATAACATAATAACGTATAAAAATGATCATGACTACTCAAAGCTCATAAAAACGTGATGTACGGAAAAGTGTGGTCCTCGGGTCGTGTGCGCACGTCCAGCCCTGCCTACTCAGAGTTCGGAACCTCTAGTCTCCTTCTCAAAATCTTACCTGCATCATACACGCTTAGCGAGTCTAAAAACTCAACAAACATGTACCATTAATAGCAAATACATATACATAACATGTAACATTAAAAAGTACTAAAATAAAATACATTTCATTAACTTAAAGCATAAACATACACATGTCATGAAAAATCATATCGTGGCGAAATAGCTCATGGTATCATCATATACTTATACATTTACTTTGATCGAATTCAGTTCATTAGTTGTGACTTTCGTATCAGCTCTATTTGATGGATCCATCTACGTATAATTGTGGTACCCGGTGGCTGTCGGTCCTCAGCGACAGTCTTATCCATCCACTGGGCCTAGGCCTCATCATCATCATTTACCTATGTTGTCAGTCTCAACCAAATCTCATCCTTCAAAAACATCATCATTCTCATCACTTAACAAAAATCAAACATATACGTAATTTTCCTTAAAACCAAGCATGCAACGTATTTTCATAATTTCATAAAAATCATATACGTGATGCATAAAATTTTAAAACAAGATAAATTTTTGCTTGGGGCGCTGTCAGGACAAAAATTTCGACTCAGGTGCAAAATGACCGTTTTTCCCATGAAAACCCAAAATGACCATTTTACCCCTGGAACTCTACATTTCAACCCGAAGCTTACCAAAATCCTTAAAAAATATCAAAAAATATTTAAAAGTATTTCTTAGACGTAAACTAAAACCCGTTTCAAAACTTAAATGATTCGTTTTAAGACTTGGACCGAGGTTAAAACTTGGATCGGGGTCATGAAATCGACCCGAAACTTGACCAAATATTTTCCAAATCGAAACATTACTAAACTCTGCATAACCAGCCCTTAATCCACTCTTCTCAGACCACCTACGAATCACGAAAACAAGACCATAGGCTGCTGGAATTTTCTGCTGAACTTAGTCACTCTCTAGCCGCGACTCTCAAGCCAAAGTATCGAACCCACACCTAACTAGCGAGGACCAACCACAAACCAGTCCCTCTGAGTAGGACCCTCTTGGGAAAACCATCTCAAGCACTCAGGCCCTAGCAAGCCCCAAAATGCACACGCTCACTATTTCCCGAAATTGTAAAAACCGAGCCAACCCTCATCCATCTCCCTCTTGCGACTTCTAGGACAGGACAAGTAGTGTTTGAGCCTTTCCTGACCATGACTCAGACCCACCAGAGTCTGGTCCAAGCCTTCGAGTCTCCCTTGCACCATCGGTTCACAAATAATCACCGACCTAGCCAAAAAAAGCCTTAACTGAACGTTTCACTTGATCTCCTAGTTTCCTTGATCCTAGTCATGTGCAGCCCCTTTAAATCATATATAAAGCAGCCCCTTGCAATAAAGTCAAGAAAACTTGAGGATACAACACAAGAATGAACAATCAAATTAAAAACTTGCACAAAAACAAACCCTCATGTTAGACGAAAATAATCCTCATGCATTTACATATATAACAGCAATAATGTGGTGTGAATGAAGAGGGAAGAAGATGAATGTTTTCCTTGATGATTATAAGCTCACAAACTCTAAGAAACGTGTGTCGAGGAAGCAGCGGAGGAGCGGGGAGGGAACTTGCTTGAAAGAAAATGGAGGGGCTGCTGGTTTTTCACGTGGAATGCTGATGAAGGAGAGGGTGGGCGGCTGCTAGGTTTTAAAATAGTTTTAGGGTTGCTAATTAGGTTTAGGGTTTAATTTATGTGCAATTTAGATTTAATAAAATGCACTAATGGGCCTCAATAAAATAAAAATTGTTTCGAGACCATTAGGCAATAAAACAAATCCAACAAGCCTAATAACACACCCGAAAAATATTTCATTTTGGTATGTTTTTGAAAACATTGTCCGAACCCTCAAAAAGTCCCCTGATTCGATAAAATTTGCGTACTGATAAAAACTACGGCCCGGTGAGTAAAAATACTCACTAAGGCCAAATTTTGAAAAATCATACTTAGAACACCTCATATTAAATAACTAAAATAATTGTTCAATAAAAATATTTTTCCTGGATATCTGCGGTCTTCGTTCCTCTTTCGAGCGTGAAATGCAACTTAATCCCTAATGCATTAAACTTTAAAATAAACATGAAATAAACTCTAACCATGCGATAATCATGCATTAAATGCATAAAAATCTGTAAACACAAATTATAATTAAAACCCTTGCAATCAGGTTTCGCACTTTAAATTTTCTGGACTTTACAAGTTTGACAACTGATATATGGACAAATTTGAAATATGAATTTTATCTTGTTGTTACATGTCATTGGATTGATCAAACTTGGAATATGAAAAAACAAATTTTGGCGTTATATAATTTAGATTCGTGACACAATACATACACTATCTAGATATGTTTTAAATAATGTTAAGATGTGTGATGCCCGAGATTTATATCCTGATAATCCTAGATTATTGATTATGAATTGATATGATTTTGAAGGACCATGCCGAGACACGATTTGAGATATCGTGTGATATCGTATGAGCGAGGACAGAAGGTCTCGCGCATATGCACGAGATGGGCAGAGAACCTCGCGCATATGCGCGAAGAGAGTGCAGTGCATATGCGCGAGCATGTGCAAGTGACAAATGCTGAGACCAGTAGGTCTCGTGCATATGCGCTGAGGGTGGTCGCGCATATGCGCAAGACGTGTAGCACAAAAAGTTGTGCCACTTGGCTGGCCATGCATGGGAAATATATACAAATTTTATTCCTTCAGACTTTCAGAAGAGGAAATCGAAAGCTCTACAGAGAAAATCTCTCCAACTTCATTTTATTTCAAAAATTCGATTGTACGGGATTTAGCTACCCGATTTTTTTTCTGAACATATTTCTGTGATCCTCTCGTCAAGAACTACACAAGGATGTAAGTTTTATTGATTTCTAGCACGGTTTGAAATTTATGCATTGGAGGAATTGTGAATTGATTGATATATGGTGTTCTTGAGATATTAGAAATCGTATAATTGAAACCGGATTGAAGAACGGATACTGTATGGAATTGTTATGATTTTTCAGATTTTATTTGATTGAGATTACTCAGATTTGGTATCAGATTGTGTTTATTTATTGATTATGAGTTGTGGATTGGTTTGTACTGATTTGGTATTACCGGTACTCCAGGATTGTACTGTTATACCGTCGAAAAAGAATTATATTGAGATTGATCAAATACAGACTTGTATTGAATTGTATAATGATATGGTACTTCTCAATGTTATTCCAGATTGGTATTGAAGATTTCGAAGAGAGAACATAGCCGAAACCCGACGAAAGAAATGTATAAATTAATGTTAATCGGGAGATACGATTCGAGTTAGATTTGACTTGAGTTTCCCAAAACCACATACTTGTTTGTTATTCTTTTAATACCTTTGTATTACTAGATTGTGTATGCTTATTCTATTGATTTATAGAAAAGCAAAGAATAGAAGATAGATGTCGAGAACGAGTCATTGTCAGATGTGCCAAGTCCTGGGTAGAGGTGCCTAGACATTGGATGTTTGGTTATATCGATGTTGCTTAGGAGTAAATCGACTTCTATTGCAGAGATTCGATATAATGTGCCAACGTCCGGGAACTGGGATATCTAGTTAGACTAGATCAGAGTCGAGTCAGAGATATGAGTTTGATTTACAGTTTTATATCATTTCATGTTTTCAGATTTGATACATGTTGTTGATAACTGTTATATGCTTTTATATATGTTTTTATATGATTGCATGTACACATGGTTTATACTGGTAATTATATTCTCACCGAATTTATCCGACTGTTGTTGTGTTTGTATGTGTGCATGACAACATGTGGGATAGGATCAGGGTCAAGAAAAGGATGAGAGATTACAGTTTAGCGTGGAGATTCGGACCCAGAAGTAGAATAGGTTTCAGTACTGGATGTATAGTGATTGAACCCTAGTTGACATTAATGTATTTTGTACGAGACTTGTACTGTTACTTTTGATGTTTATATATAAGATTGATTATAATATGTTCCGCATTTGTATTTAAAAAAAATTAGGCCCAGTTTATTTAATTGATCCAATTATTCCCAAAGATAATTAAGAAATGAATTAGCGTTCGGGTCCCCACAGCAGGTGGTATCAGAGCAGTAGGTTCCTTAGACTGAGATAGAGGAGAGTGAGCGGGGTAGATTGAATTTTCTTCCTTGCTTTTGCAATGCTAGCATGCGATTGATTATTATGTTGAGTTACATAAGTGATATGCTATCATTGTATTATGTTTTACTATTATAATACATGGTTACCTAATTATCTGATTTGATTGGAAATATGTATTATTTGAGAATGAATCAGAACCGATTCTTGATCAGAGGTAAGATGATCAGAAGGGGACTGAGACAGATTTGTCAAGTTTGATTATTATCCCTTTTGATAATCATATATGACTCCTCGAAGCATTCCAGAATAGGGTAGTGCCTCGGCTAATCCGATGGATGTGACAACAACACCGATATAAACACTGTTGAAGAGGTTTCAGTCGTTTAAACCTGTCGACTCTGAAAGTCACTGAGACTTCTGTTGATTGTGAGAGTTGGTTAGATGACATTGAGATGCTGTTTGATTCGTTGGATTATATTGATGAACGAAGAGTCAGATTGATTGGGCACCGGTTGCATGACGTTGCAAAGAATTGGTGGCTCACGACAAAAAGGGCTTTGTAGCATCGAGGTACGACTATTACTTGAAACATCTTTAAGACTGAGTTTTATCAAAGAATTTTCCTAGTGTCGTACAGAAAGGACAAGGGTGCAGAGTTTAATAATTTGAGACAGGTTCAGTTGAATATAGAAAAATATGTGGCCAAGTTCTCTATATTGTTGCGTTTTGCTCCACATGTTGCTGAGAATGACGAACCTGTTGCTGATCAGTTCATCAATGAGCTGAATCCTGAGATCTTTACATTGGTGAACATCGGGCGACCAAATAACTTTTTTGATGCTTTGAACAAAGCCAAGGGAGCTGAAGCAGGCCTGATCAGACAGAGAGGAGCTTCATATGTTGCCCCAGCACCTGAAACAACAACAACCTCCTACTCAGGTTCCAACAACCACCTCCCAGATTTGAGAGTGGTAGTAGCAGCAGTGGAAAGAAAGAGCAGTTGAAAGCCAGAGGGAAACAGTTTAAGAAGTTTGGCAGATGTTCTTCTAGCTCCAGTGGTTCCAGACAGAGTTATATAGGGGCTTATTGCAGAACTTGTGGCGGAAGACATCTGACCGAGCAATGCCAGAGAGTATTTGGTAGTTTCAACATCTGCAGACAGCAGGGACACTTTGCTAGAGTCTGTCCACAGAAAAATTCCCAACGATCCCAGGGAGCAGAATCATCTGGATCAGTGGCACAGCCTGATAGACGATCATATGTTGTTCACACGTTCCAGCCAGTACCAGGCCAGTCACAGCCAAAGGCCAGGAGGAAGCCATACAGTTAGCCAGCCTCCTAGACAGCAGGCCAGAGTATTTGCTTTGACTGAAGAACAGACCCAGGAAGCACCAGATGATGTTGTTGTAGGTAACGGTTCTCTTTGTGGTTATCCTGCCTATGTATTGATTAATACGGGTGCATCTCATACATTTATATCTGAGATATTTGCATTGATACATGCTTTACCTGTTGAGTCATTATCTGATGTAGTATCTGTCTCTTCTTCTTTGGGGACAGGTTTGATATCAGTGAATTTTGTTAAACATTGTATGCTACAGTATGACGAGCATGAGATTGATTTAGACTGTATTGTACTTGGGTTGTCTGATTTTGACTGTATTATCGATATTGATATGCAGACTAAGTACAGAGCTACCGTTGATTGTTTCCATAAGGTTGTAAGATTCAGACCTGATATGGCTGATGAATGGAAATTTTACGGTAAGGGTTCTAGAGCTAGAATTCCTTTGATATCTGCACTATCTATGACTCGATTATTACAGAAAGGAGCAGAGGGATTCCTTGTGTATTCAGTAGACGTACTGAAATCGAGCCCTACCCTTGGCAGATCTGCCAGTGGTATGTGAGTCTTCCCAGATGAGATTCCAGGATTGCCTCCAGTTCGAGAGATAGACTCGAGCATTGAATTGGTACAAGGTACAGTTCCTATTTCTAGAGCTCCATACAGAATGGAACCGATTGAATTGAAAGAATTGAAAGATCAGTTGGAAGATTTACTGGCCAAGGGTTACATTAGACCGAGTGTTTCTCCTTGGGGTGCTCCAGTGTTATTTTTGAGAAAGAAAGACGGTTCAATGAGACTCTGCATTGACTACCGGCAACTGAACAAGGCTACGATAAAGAATAAATACCCTTTGCCTCATATCGATGATTTATTTGATCAGTTGCAGGGTTCTTTAATTTTTTCCAAGATCGATATGAGATCTGGATATCATCTGCTGAGAGTCAGAGATTCTGATATCTCGAAGACAGCGTTCAGAACCAGGTATAGGCCATTATGAGTTTATAGTCATGCCGTTCGGTTTAACAAATGATCCAGCTATATTTATGGGTTTGATGAACCGTGTATTTCAGAAGTATCTTGATGATTTCGTGATTATCTTCATCGATGATATTCTGATTTATTCCAAGAATATGATTGACCATGCTGAACATTTAAGAGCTGTATTGAGAACTCTGAGGGCTGAGAAATTGTATGCCAAGCTTTCGAAATGTGAATTTTGGCTGAGATAGGTTGTATTTCTAGGTCACATTATATCTGGTGATGGGATTTCTGTTGATCCTAGTAAAGTTGAGGCCGTGATCAGTTGGCCTAGACCGACATCAATGCCAGAGATACGAAGTTTTATGGGTTTAGCAGGCTATTATCAACAATTCATCAAAGATTTTTCCAGTATTGCTAAACCTATCACGCAACTGACTCGGAAGAATGCTCCGTTTTTTTTGTCAGAGGATTGTGAGTCCAGTTTCTTAGAGTTAAAGTGTAAAGGCCCGTATTTCGTATTCATAAATTTTCGGAATTATTAAAAATTTTCTAAAATAAATAATTATCTTGTCTCATTTAATTAAAATAAACATGTAAATAGTTTTTAACTTTAAAATAACAGCGGAAGCAAATATTGTTTCAACCAACAATTTAAAAATACTCAAATGTAAACAGCAATTTAAAAATAATCCAACATATTAAACTGAGTTTGAATAATAAAAGGTGCATAAACTAAATCGTGAGGTCCTCGGGTTTACTGCTGCTGTCCCAAGATCGCCACTGGTCTCCGTCCGCGGTCCCGACCTCATCAATACCTACAACAATCAAGTCTAGTGAGTCTAAAGACTCAACATATATATATTGTGAATAACAAGTAAATATATTGTAAAATCGCATGCAACGTAAAAATAAAGTATCATAAAGCGTACGGTAAAAAAAAGTAATATCATGAATAATTATAACTACGTGAATATCTAAAAAATCATACGTAAAAGCTTTGCTCAATAGAGCTCTGTCATAACATATCATAATTTTCTGGTAGAGATAATATTTCTAAGCAAGTGGCCCATAACATAGCGTAAGCGCCTGATCAAACTAAACCACAATATACTGGCGGTAGAGATCACTCACAGCCCTTGGACTGGATGTCCGTACCCATACATAATCATAAACCGGTCGTAAGTCACCGAGCGGAAAGGTCTTCGGTTGCGCCTACCGACTTCCAAACCCATAAGCATAAGGTGGCCACAAGACATATAACATATATCTCAAAAATAAACATTTTATATTTTTATGCACGTAATATAATTATAACCTTATTTTACCGGATGAGTTGAATCGTCCCCAAGCTTGCTGCGAATAAATTCTAATATGTGACACATGCAATAAATCTTGACTTGACAAAATTTTAACAATAGAACCAAAAACGAGACGATCCGGACCAACAACTTGATTTTTAACCATGGCTTCGTACCAACCCGAACCAACATTAAACCAACATTTAACCATAATTAAAAATACCCCAAACATAGTGAAGAATATGCATAATAACTGTAAAACACGAAAATAGGTGAAAGGAATCCAAAAACATAAAACACTCTTTCGAGAGTCATTTTGGCATCTTTAACCGTAAATTCTCGTACGACCTCTAAACTCGACCAAATCACAAACGGCCAAAAACATGACTTTCGTAACTCATTAAGGTATTGTACAGTCCAAGGCCATGGGCTAAAAGCCAACCAAGAACTCAAACCAACCTCAAAACTGAAGATGAAAGTTGCTGTCAAAAAACCCAGCAGTGGCAACTTGGGTGTTTGTGATGTAAACTCTAAAATTTATTGACCAATGGCTTGAACCACCTCCCAAGGACTCTTACCAATATCCTAAGGCATAGCTTGGACCATGGTTAAGGGCTTAAAGCCAATCACCAACCGAGCCATTACCTATGACACGCACAGCTCTCACCCGAGAGCACCCTTTGGGGTGTAGTGTGATGTAATGAAATATTTGGTTGTCTTGTGTCGTTCCAGTGGCCATTTAATCGACCGTGGCTCGATCTAAACATGATGGAGTGTTGTATGAACCATGGCTATGGGCTAGGTGCCAACCATAATCCACACAACATCCAAAAACCGAAAGCATACTCCTACAGAATTTCAAAATATTAAAACCGAAGGACTCATGTCTTGTTTATGT
Organism: Primulina eburnea; assembly: GCF_022965805.1. Lineage (NCBI taxonomy): Eukaryota > Viridiplantae > Streptophyta > Magnoliopsida > Lamiales > Gesneriaceae > Primulina > Primulina eburnea. The sequence continues at coordinate 19,570,703 of NC_133113.1, forward strand.
AGAAATTTTAAATATCCGTGAACTAAGCTTAGAAAGGAAACCTTGGTCACGTCCTAGACATGTTAAGGGAGTGTTCTAACCATGGCTACAGTCCCTAGGACGGCCAAGATTCGAATACACACCTTAACCATTCAAAGAACCAAAACCTAAACTCACTTCTGCACTTAAGAAAGATTTTGTTGTCATTTCTTTATTTGTGAGGTTATGGATGTAAACCAATGGACCAATAACACCCTAACACACTCTAAATTATTCCTAGAAGCATCCTTGAGTGCCTGGAATCGAGCAACACCCTATAATCAACAAGAACACACCAAACCGTGAAGTTGCAAACAAAGGGGCCGAACAATTCTGTACAGATTTTTGTCTTGTGAAGTTGCTGTCCATTTCGTGATTTTTCTTGAATCATGGTTATATAATGGTTTAAAAATATCTATAGGACTTGATTGAAGAGAAAAGAAACAATATATACATGCCTGGAATTTTTTTTGAAGAAAAATAAATCAAAACGACAATACGACGCGACGGGATCGGATTTGGTTTCCTTCTTACTCGTTTCAGCTGTTGTTCTCGATTTTTAGCTGCTGTTCTCTTCTGATAATTTCGCATATGGGTGTAGGAAATGTAAGGGATAAAGGTGAAGGATATAGGAGGTGTTAAGGGGTCATAATATGCATTTAGTTAGGAGTTACAAGTCAAGAAGTGGAATGGATTTTTGAATTGTTTCTTCACCTTGCTGTAGCTGCTATCATTCTTTTATTCCAGCTGCTAACTCACGAATCTAAGCTGATATTTTCTGATATTTTTCAAGGGTGAGAGTGTGGGTTTGCTTGACAATAAAGGTGAGTGTTTAAGGTGCCATAACATACATTAAGTTGGGAGTTACAAGTCAAGGTTTTTGAATGAAATTTGAAAGGCTTCTCCTTACCCTTGCTAACCGATACATTTTCTTGATCTTACTGTCTACACCCGTTCAATTGCTAGCATGATGGTTTGAGGACGAATTAAGATTCATTATTGTGTTTAAATTACTCAAAATTGGTAACTTAAAAGTGGGAAATGAAAAAAAAAACATTTAAAAGTGACTTGAATGACTTTACTCCACATTTGAATTTGTTTAAAAAGGGTTGACCGATTTCTTACAAATTTTGCATGGTTCAAACCTTGCATTTTAATTGTTTAAGGTTTTAAATATCCATTACACATTTTAGTGAATTTACACTTTAATTTAAAATGAACTCTTGTATGGCATTGCATGGTTAAAAATTTAAGTATTTAAAGGTTATATTTAATTTCTTGGATATTTTATATCTAGATTAATTCACCCACATTTGTTCACATATTTTAATTTAAGCTTTAATTAAATATTGAACTTAAAAGATTTTATTTACCAATTTAGCTCTAATTAATGAAATAAATTCTAAAACATTCTTTTTCTTTAAATTAAATTATTTCTTGCCTTAAATTAAATTTAGGAATATTTTCTTATTATTAATCTTATCTCAAATCTCCAAACTCATGTCCGGCCTCGCATATTTACCCTGAAAAGATAAAACTAAACATATTCTTTTAAAATAAATAAAACACTTCATATTTTCTTAAATTTTTTTTTAATTTAAATAATAGAAATTATGCATGGCTTATACGTAATCTGATTTTTGGGTTCTACATAAAGAAGAGGTTAACCAGTGCTCCGGTGTTGACTATCCCATCAAGTACTTGTGATTTTGTTGTTTATTGTGATGATTCTCACAGAGGATTGGGTTGTGTGTTGATGCAGCGAGGACATGTTATTGCCTATGCCTCGAGACAGTTGAAGCCACATGAGACTCGCTACCCAATTCATGATCTTGAATTGGCGGCCATTGTATTTGCACTGAAGATATAGCGACATTACCTATACGGTGAGAAATTTGAGATTTATTCTGATTACAAAAGCCTGAAATATTTATTTTCACAGTCAGAATTGAATATGAGGAAACGAAGATGTCTTGATTTGCTTAAAGATTTTGATTGCGAAATCAAATACTACCCAGGAAAGTCCAATGCAGCAGCTGATGTACTGAGTCAAAAGGTAAGTTCTTTATCCTTATCGACGATTGGTGTTTCGAATTTGGTGTCCGAGATTTAGATACCCGATTTTTTATCTGAACATATTTCTATGATCCTCTCGTCAAGAACTACATAAGGATGTAAGTTTCATTGATTTCTAGCACGGTTTGAAATTTATGTATTGGAGGAATTGTGAATTGATTGATATATGGTGTTCTTGAGATATTAGACATCGTATAATCGAAACCGGATTGAAGAACGGATACCGTATGAAATTGTTATGATTTTTAGATTTTATTTGATTGAGATTACTCGGATTTGGTATCAGACTGTGTTTATTGATTGATTATTAGTTGTGGATTGGTGTGTACTGATTTGGTATTAACGGTACTCCAGGATTGTACTGTTATGCCTTCGAAACAGAATTATATTGAGATTGATCAAATACAGACTTGTATTGAATTGTATAATGATATGGTACTTCTCGAATGTTATTCCAGATTGGTATAAAAAATTTCGAAGAAAGAACAGAGACGAAACCCGACGAAAGAAAGATATAAATCAATGTTAACCGGGAGATACGACTCGAGTTAGATTTTACTTGAGTTTCCCAAAACCACATACTTGTTTGTTATTGTTTTAATACCTTTGTATTACTAGATTGTGTATGCTTATTCTATTGATTTATAGAAAAGCAAATAATAGAAGATATATGTCGATAACGAGTCATTGCCAGATGTGCCAAGTCTTGGGCATAGGTTCCTAGACATTGGATGTTTGGTTATATCGATGTTGCTTAGGAGTAGATCGACTTCTATTGTAGAGATTCGTTATAATGTGCCAACATCCGGGAACCGGGATCCCTAGATTAGAGTATATCAGAGTCGAGTCAGATATATGAGTTTGATTTACAGTTTTATATCATTTCATGTTTTCAGATTTGATACATGTTGTTGATAACTGTTATATGTTTTTATATGATTTCATGCATACATGGTTTATACTGAGAATTATATTCTCACCGGAGTTATCCGGCTGTTGTTGTGTCTGTATGTGTGCATGACAACATGTGGACAGGATCAGGGTCAAGAAGAGGATGAGAGATTCCAGTTTAGCATGGAGATTCGGACCCAGAAATAGAATAGGTTTCAGTACTGGATGTATAGTGATTGAACCCTAGCTGATATTAATGTATTTTGTACGAGACTTGTACTGTTACTTTTGATGTTTATATATAAGATTGATTAAAATATGTTCCACATTTGTATTTTAAAAAAAAAATTAGACCCAGTTTATTTAATTGATCCAATTATTCCCAAAGATGATTAAGAACTGAATTAGTGTCCGAGTCCCCACAAGATGTATGACATACAAAATAAAATAATTTTGATCACATTAGATAATGTGAGTGTCAATACTCTTGCCATTAAATACCTTAAATATTCATTAAAATAAATTTTAGATGATAATTTTCTTCATGTTAGATGTGCATGTAATATTATCAATTTATGTGTTAAATATGCATGTGATGAACATATGTCTAATGTAATCAAAAAATCCAAAGCATGTGGGAAATTATTAAGTGAAAGATGACATGGACGTTGATTAATATAAAAAAATGTATATTTATTAAATGTTCTGTATAATAATTTATTGTTTAAAGTAAATTAAATATTTAAGTTTTATAATAATTTGTATTAAAAAATATATGTATTGTATAATTGTATTTTTTTAATTTTTTTACATGTTCGGTCAAACAAGAATAACTTTGGCTAGAAAAATGAGAATGCGATGATTCTTAAACCTGTATAGAGTTGATTCCAGAGGATTGATTCGAGAACTCGAAGTTCCTCGTCGGCCCACAGGCAGAGAGTACTGACCATAGTAGAAAACCATGGGTTACCCAGGACCTCTACTTTTGTTTTGGGGGGAGAACGGTTGCTCTTACCTTTCTCACGGGCATTAGAAGGCCTGACAGCCTCATGGAAAATTTTGAGCTTCTAGGATTTCATGGAAGGAAGTTCAAGGACTGGTTTCTTAGAGGGGGGAGATCGCAAGAGACACAGAGGGGGTAGAGTCGGAGTGCAACATGGTAGACTCTAGGTCCGAGAAGCCACTAGTGTTAGCATCCGAAGCGGAGGAGGTAGAGTTTGACATGATAAGGAAAAGAAAACTTACTAGATTGAAGGAGAGGGAAAGGGAATTGAGGACTCATATTCATTCTAGAAGAGAAAAAGACACCACAATGCAGGAGCATGAGAACACGAAAACGACGATGCAAAAGTGTGAAATGAAGTAAGATGGTTATTATTTATAAGTGAGAGAAGATATACCCTGGTCGTTTATCTCGAAGTAAATGAACGAACAAGATACACCTCGAAAATTGAATCGGGTCACCCGAGAAGACAAAAATTTAGGTCATGAATACGAAGCGACATATGTCAGGTTTTTGTCTTTTCTAAAGCTAGGCCTTACGTCATGTTTTCATCTGCCATAGCCCGCCTAAAATTAAAAAAAATAATTAATCTCCTGCCCAAGTCCAATATGACCATTCGGGACAGCGAATAGAACTCTAGCTCGGTTTTTAATTAAGGAAGGAGAGGAGATATCCCAGAAAGAGCCTAGGTAATCATCGGACTCGGGACCATCCCTGGGTAGGTAGAAACTAGAGAAGTGGCTTAGACCGGACAACCTGGGTGCTCTCAGCTCAACTTGGGCGGTACAAGAAAACTAGGATAATGGATTAGGGACCCTGCATGCGTCCGTACATCCTGAACACAACACGATCATTTCGGACATGCCTCGATTATGGGCCCATAGGTATCGATCGTCATGTCTCAAAATAATTATTATGTCAGTCAGCGCACGTAGGGGTGATTTAACGAGACTGAAGAAAATATTATTTACAGTAGTGACAGTGTCAGGTTGGCATAGCATGGACAACCATTTGATCATGAGGAGTAGCCTGGCACTGAAGACAAGATCATAATTACATTTTCCCTATAAATATTTAGATTTTCTCGATCATTAAGGACATTTACTTAACATTTATCACAAGCACTCACTATGTACTCCAGATATAGCACTCTTTCCTTGTGTGAATTCTCAACTGACTTAAGGATCAGAGTAGCTACGTCAGAAACGCTTCTGGTGCCCCCATTGAAATTCTTTGATTTCCAAGTTCACATATCGCTCAGCCCAGGATCCTTTTGCTCGGTTACTAGCATTCACAGGGAAATTACGCATATCTACTCCGTATATTTCTCACCCAATTTACTCGAGCATCATCAAACATGTATATGGTAAAGGCCAGCATTTATATAGTCTATTGCTACAACATTCAGCCAAGACACACTTATCATTGATCTGTATTTGTATCCAAAAAATCGACCACCAGCATCCACAATGCGCGTACATATTCACACAAACACAACTTAACATCTTCGTACAACGTATAAACTCTTCTAATTGTTAGATAAATGAATCAAGATTGCATGAGAATACTGTTGGAGTACCGTTTTCTTTGACCTAAGGCGCATCGAAAGTTTTAAATTTTTAGTTTCGACGCTCGAAAATTTCCTAAGGCTCTTTATGAATTAAACATCCATAGGGAGTTTAGAATTATAACCTTCGTGTATATTACGTTGGAGACCGAAACAGTTGGGGATTTGCAGATATGGACCTTCTTGTGTAGCCCTTTGAACGAATATCCATCCTTTGATCGTCAAACTAACTCCACGACCGGAAAATCTGTTTTTGTTTGCATTGCACTAGAAATCACAAACACTTTCTGCGTTGAGACTAAGACACACGAATTTCGGAAATCTGGAGTTGGTGCGACGGCAACGAGGCAACCCGGTGGAAGAAACTCATGGCCGAAATATCTTATTTCAAAAGCTTGTGACGGCCGAAATTTTGAATTGTGAGGAGAGAAGATTTTGTCATGTATTATAGTTATGTTATTGTAACGTTCAAAATCCAACCTATGTAAACCGCAAGCATGCAAATGATTTGAATTGCATATTTATTTTACTTAATTGATTTTAAAAACTTAAATGATATATTCTAAATTCTTAAATGTTTAAAATGCATGATTTCGTGAAATTGAATGATTTTACTTGAATATTCGATAATAGGCAAGGGGAAAGGAGACAAGGGACGACCAAGACAAAATAAATAATTTTGTCTAAATATTTTCAAGGCTTATTAATATGATTAAATATTTCTAGAAATGATTGAGTTCAAATTATTTTACGAGACGATCTCGAATTCACCTGGGAAGCCGGTTTTAGGCAAACGAGTCATTTTTAAAATATCAAATGCATCATTTTTGAAAACTAATTTTTATAAACTTTTATTTTTCAATTAAATAGGTGTTATTGAGTCTAATTTACCTACGATGAGTAGGCTCAATTGTTCCTAAATTTGAAAGACCAAAACCAAAGCCCATTATCATGCAAATTAAAATCTATAAAAAAAAATAAAAAGCAAGGTCTTCTAGCACCCATAGCAGCCGAAACCATACACACAACACACTCATATTTTCGAAATTCCAAGGGAGGAAACAAGGAGTCTTCGTCGCCTGTTCGTTCTTCCTCGCACCCCATGCCGACGATCGTATTTTCGAGCGTTCTAAAACGTAAATGCACGTTTCTAAACTCCCTTGATCATTCAATAATATGCATGTTTTGTTTATTTTGCATGAAAAATATTGGAGTTCAAATTGCTTAACATTTTGACGATAATTTTTAATGTTTTGAAAGTTTTTATGTATATATAAACGTGTTATGATTTGCAACGAGTACGCTGCCAACATAGGATGTTTAATGAGTGTAACATGGACAAATTAGGATGGAAACGAGTGATAGAAACGTGTTGGCTAAGGAGGTACACGCCTAGGGTTTCCTAGTCAAAACCGAGGGAAGATGGTTCGGCTTTTGAGCTGTGTGCCAGGGGCTCGGCCAGGGCTGGGTTGGTTCTTGGTGTGGGTCATGGTTCAGGGTTAGGAAGGGTCCTAACAGAGCTAGGACCCATGATTAGCTAGTAGGGAAAATTTCAAGATCGCGTGGACTCCTCCAATGTGCATAGGAAACAAGCAGCGATCGGCTATTGCGTGAGGGCCAGGGCTTGGTCGGGGCTAGACTAGGATAGGTCTGAGGTGGTCCAGCGAGGTTTAGGATGGTTAGGGTATGTTGGTGGCTCGAGTGAAGTGTTTTGGCATGCAAGTCTTCGGTCGCGGCTCATGTTGGAACTTTTGACATGGGCTAGGGGCTAGTTAAATGGTCCAGGCTTGTCCGGTATGGTCTCAGTGAGTTATGGTCATGGGATGGCTCGAGTTGGCTTGACAATGGTTCAAAGAAATTGAGAGTTGGCTCAATATGGTTAGGCTAGGGATCGGTCTAAGCTTGGAAGAAAAAAAATGGTTCGAACCATGGGCCACGGGGTTTGGTTCATGGTTCAGTTGATTTTATCATTGGCTGATTTACCAATGATAAGAAAGTTATTAATGTTTTCCCCAGATAAGACTTCAGATCTGATTCCAATCAGAGAGATTGAGTTTAGCCTTGAAATTATAGTAGAAATTGCTGAAATTTTGAATCCTGATTGAGACAGATTGTGTTCAGGGATTTTTATATCTGAAAATGATGTATCTGTTGATTTTAGCAGAGTTAAACCTTGATTAGTCAGCCGAGGTTGACATCGATGTCAGACATTTGCGGTTTATGAGTTTAACATATCAATACCGATGAGTGATGTTTTGAATCTGATTGAATCTTGCTGTTGTTCTGAATCCGTTTTTGAATCAGATAAGTAATACTGTATTGTATGTTAATAACTGATTTGCTTGTGCCCGATATTTCGAATGTGAAATGACATAGATTGTCAGAAATTGTGCAATACTTGATTCAGTAAGCATCCTGATAGCAGAAAATGTTTTGATAAAAACAGATGAGATTAGATATGGCAGAGTTTGGACTGAAATGTCTGAACTACAAACAGATAAAGATAGAAAGAGAGAAACCAAGAGATGGGTTATATAACTTGTCGGTTCCTGAATGGAAATGAGATTACATTTCCAGGGATATCGTGATGAAGTTACTACATTCCTCTCGGAATTGAGTATTGATTGAGTTAGGAATGACAGACTGACCCAGTCTGCGAGTGCTAAACCGTACATGAAAATGTACAAATATGATATATTACTGAGATTCTGTCAGAAAAGTGATTAGATTTCACGGAGTGTGGAGAGTTGAGTATATTAGACCGTGATTTTGGTTGATTTTGCACGTCTGACAGAATGTACAGTAAGAGTTAGATATTAGATTATATCTGAATACTGAATAGTATTCACTACCTAATGGACAGTCTGAGTGGATTATCCAGATTTCGGAGAATATGCTGAAAGCTGTAATGCTTGATTTTAACACTGAATGGTAGGATTCATTGCCATTTTATGAATTTTCGTACCACGGCAGCTATCAAACGAGTATTGAGATAACTCCTTTCGAAGCGTTGTACGGAAAGATATATGGATTCTCTCTTTATTGAAATGATATCTCTGAGATTCTTGAGATTAGATCTGAAATGATCAGAGATATGACTGAAAAGATGAAGCTAATTCAGAAGAAAATGAAAACAGCTCATAATAAACAGACTGAATATGCCAACATCGGACGATGACTGTTGGTATTTGAGACCAAAGATCGAATATATCTTTGATTGAGATAAACAGATTTAATAACAGCTAATGGTGTTGAGCTGTTACGAACTGTTAGTTGGGTATATACAGATGTTGTATAACCAGTATTGCGAGACTGATTTTATCAGAGCTATTTTTAGCAATAGCATTTGATATGAGATTGAAATTTCAGAACAGATTCATTGAGATGAGTTTCTGATTTAAATTCTATATACATTTCTTCTGATATATCTGAATTGATTACTTACGAGTTCGAGGACGAACTCAGATCTAAGAGGGGGAGAATGTAATGCCCAAGAATTTGATTACTGTAATTTGAGATGATTTAGTGATTACGAATGGATGTGAGTATAGTTGGACTGCTCCGAGACCAAATTGGTTAAAACATATGAGTTATGTGATTTCCGGGCAGAACCTGTGGCGCCCGAGCGGTGGAATATTACCGCCCGAGCGCCAATGTGTGATAAGGAAAGGCTCGGACAGAAAGTATGGCGCCCGAGCGGTAGAATATTACCGCCCGAGCGCCAGTGGATAACAATTGTAAATCACGGACAGAGGGTTCCGCGCTCGAGCGGTAAAGATCGACCGCTCGAGCGCCGCCTGAAAGTGGTGAAAAGAAGACATGTTTCTTAGACATGAAACGTGGGATATATATACATATATATGTCATTCTTCAGAAAGCAACAAAGGAAAAGAATCGAGAAAAGATTCCTGTATATTTGTTGAAAATCCTTACGCCTTTTGTGAGAAATCCGTCCGTCCGATTTTTAATCCGACTTCGGTACTGAGTTCCTATCGACGTACGCTACAACTGGACGTAAGTTTTTCTATGTTTTGAGATGTTTTGAAATTATGGTATCGTCAGAATCTGATATGATTCATATATGATGTTCTTGGTATGTTAGACATCGTATAATTGGAATTGGATTGAGGAACAGATACCATGTGAAATTGGTTGTGCTGGATATATTGAAAAATTATAACGTTATGTTTTTGAAACAGAAGCTGATTGAATTCTGTTTATATCCAGTACGGGTTTGAACGGGTATTGATAGTATACTCCTTGGTATTGTCATTGTCAGATTGAGTATTGACAGGTTTTGAGTTCGAGACTGCGACCGAGTCAGAGTATCAGAAAGAAAGGTATAAATTAATGTTGAGTTGGGATTGCACAACTCGAGTGAGGTTTGACTCGAGTCTCCCTAAATCACATACTTTCAATTATTGCATTGATATTTGCAATTGATGAGATTTATGATTGTAGTCTATTGATTTATAGCCACTGCATGTAATGACTGCTGATTCGCTAGTCATCGATTGATTTGCTTAGATACTGAATGCATGTATTGATTACTGAGTCGTTGAGTCATAGGCTGATTCGCCTAGTCACCGGCTGATTCGTCTGGTTATTGACTGATTCGTCTAAACTTAAGCTGATTCGCTTAATTACAGGCTGATTCGTCTGGTTAGTGGCTGATTCGCCTAATTCTTGACTGATTCGTCAATTCTGCGGCTGATCCGCCCAGACACTGATATATGAATTATATCGATGCCGTTTAGGGATTGATTCATTCCTATCGACTGAGATTCGATATAATTACCTATATCCAGACATCGGGATCACTAGGTTAGAGTTGAGTTGAGTATGAGACGACGTGTCAGTGAAGTCGAGTCTGAGACGACGCGTCAGTTGAGTTGAGTCTGATACGCCATGTTGATTTACATTGGTTATATCATTCATGTTTATTGAATGCTTGATATTGATTTATGTTTCTGATATGAGACATGTACTAGAGAAACATGCTGGAATTGCTGCTAGGGTTTGACCGAAGGCAGTCTATGAGCATTTTAGGAGGATGAACACCGAAGATTTTTCTGGCACAACGGATCCATTTTTTGCTGAGGGATGGATTCAACGAATCGATCCGATCTTTGGAGGTTATTTTTTGCTACATGGATATGGCGCACACTGACCTAGTTCGTTGTACCATCTATCTGTTGAAGGGCGATGCTTCCTTATGGTGGGAGGGAGCGGAGCTAGGGGTAAATTTGGTGACCTTGACTGGGAGGACTTCAATAGGGTATTCTACGATAAATATTTCACTTCTGACGTCCGTTCTAGGCTTAAGAAGGAGTTCATGAGTCTCCGCCATGGGATTCATCTATGGCCGAGTTTGTGCAGAAGTTCGATAGAGGCTATCATTTTGTGTCCTTGATTGCGAATGATGCGGCGGAGAAATTACGACACTTCCTTGATGGATTGAGGCCCACGATCCGTCGCGATGTGATGCTCGCTGATCCTACTGAATATACTACTGTTGTTGCGAAATCTTTTCGATCCAAGCAGTCACTGAAGGATATTGATTGGAGATGCAGCGCAAGAAGAATCGTGCCTAGCAAGCTAGTCAGCATAATAAGAAACCATTCACGGTACAACCTAAGCGACCGGCACAGCCGAAACCACAAGGACAACCATCTAAAGAAAATGTCCCAAAGACAGATGAGAAGCCATAGTGCAAGGAGTGTAATCGTCATCGTTACGGCAAGTGCATGTGGCGTACCTACAAGTCCCTCAAGTGCAGAGATGCATCCTGAGCAAGCAGAGCCAGACACTACGCTTATTACATGTACTCCGACTGTGTTTTATATTGCTTTACTGCTTAAGATAAAATCATGTATGCTAGAATTAAATCGATATCCATTGAACTTGATAACTTAGAATTACATGTTATAGGGTGTAAGGAAATTGAATTCTTGCAAACACTAGTTATTTGGACCAAATTGTAGAAAATTGAAATTTTAGAAGCCAAATTGAATTTTTTTAAAAAAATGGGTACTCAAAATTTCTAAGGGCTATCATGCAAAATTTCGGATTTTAGGGGCCACTAGTAATTTTCGAAAACCTAAGGGGCTAGGTTACAATTTTCGAAAAATGTTGGGAAAAAATTAGAAATTTCGAAATTCATAGGGCTTAATTGCAAAATTAAAAAATTTAAGGGGTCATTTAGCAATTTAAGAATTCTTAAGGGGTTAATTGGCAATTTCAAAATATTCTAGGACTAAATGGCAACTTTCGAACTTTAAGGGGGCCAATTGGTAATTTTTGCAAAGGGTTTAAAATGCTAATATGGGAAACTAGAAGGGCCTAGATTATATAAAATTTCTAAAGTTTATGGGCGCAATCAATAATAATACAAATTTTACCAGGACGAATATTGCTAACGGGAATAGCTACCTAAGCTTTACTAGATTCTGGAGCTACGCATTCTTTCATATATGAAACATTCGTGATGAAATTGGGAATCTTACCACTAGACGTAGAGTCGGGATTCAGAGTTGCAGTGCCTTTTAGCGAACATATGGTTTATAGTAGCGTGGTTAAGGATATTATACGAGCGGAGCTTATAGCACTACCTATGCCCGAGTTCGATATTATTTTGGGCATGAAATGGCTTACACTGAATGGGACCACTATTGATTTTCGGCGGTGGACAATATCTATTATTCCACCAAATGGTAAAGCATTTATCTTCGAGGCGGCTCAAAACAAACAAATTCCGCATATTATTTCATGCATGCATGCGAAGAAGCTTATTAAGAATAGTTGCCAAAGTTCCTTGTTAGTATTATATCGACACCCGACACTGACAATCGATCTATTGAGGATGAGAAAGTAGTTAATGAGTTATCGGACGTATTCCCCGAAGATGTTTCTGGCATCCCACCTAAAAGAGAAGTATAATTTGGTATTGAGTTGATGCCCGGTACAATGCAAATCTCTAAGTCACCATATCGATTAGCACCCGCTGAAATGAAAGAATTAAAGGACCATATTCAAGAGCTGTTAGACAAATGATTTATTCGCCCTAGTTTCTCCCCATGGGACGTGACAGTGTTATTTGTGAAAAAGAATGATGATACTATGAGGTTGTACATCGACTATAGGGAGCTAAATAGAGTGACAGTGAAGAAAAAGTATCCATTGCCCCGAATTGAGGATTTATTTGATCAACTGCAATGAGCTTCGGTCATTTCAAAGATAGATCATAGATCTAGATATCACCAAATGAGGGTAAAGGAGTCGGATGTAAACATGGCGGCTTTCAGAACACGTTATGGGCATTATGAGTTTTTAGTGATGCCTTTTGGATTGACTTATGCTTCAGCGATCTTCATGGATCTCATGAATCGAGTATTTCAGTCGTATCTCGATCAGTACATTATTGTTTTCATCGATGATATCTTGATCTATTCCAAGGTCCGTGAGGAGCATGATCAGCATTTGAGTACGAACTTGCAAGTATTACGAGAGAGGAAATTATATGTGAAATTCAGCAAGTGCGAGTTTTGGCTGCAGAGGGTAGCATTCTTGGGCCATAGTGTGTCGAAAGAGGGAATAGAGGTCGACCCCTATAAGGTTGAGTCAGTTAAGAAATGGCCAATGCCTAAAAGTGTGATGGAAATACGTAGTTTTGGGCCTAGCCGGCTACTATCGCAAGTTCGTCAAGCGTTACGTCATTGACGAAGAAAATGTGAAATTTGAATGGGGTCTGGAATTTCAAAAGAGTTTTGATCAGTTAAAGCAAGCACTAACTACAGCGACAGTTTAGCTATGCTGACAGAGCAAGGAGAATATGTGCGGGCGTGATCGAGTTATAGCATATGCATCTAGACAATTGAAAATGCATGAAAAGAATTATCTGAGGCATGATCTAGAGCTTGCAGCAATCGTATTTGCATTGAAAATTTGGAGACATTACTTGTATGGTGAGAAATGAAAGATATTTACGGATAATAAAAGTCTTAAATATTTCTTCACCCAAAAGGATTTGAATTTGAGACAAAGATGGTGGCTAGAGCTTGTTAAGGACTATGACTATGACATTTGCTACCATCCCAGCAAAGCTAATGTAGTTGTGGATGCTTTGAGTAGAAAGAGGACATTCTTGGCACAATTATCAGTACATAGACCTTTACAAGTGGAAATTCAGCGTTTCGATCTTGGAGTTTATGCTAGGGGAGAGTCCCCTAATCTCGCTACATTGACAGCGCATTCCACTCTACGAGATAGAATTCGAGCCGGACCGTCTAGTGATGAGCAGCTGCAGAATTGGAGACATGGAGATGAATCGAAGGGCAGCATGTTATATTCAGTCGAGGATGGCATTGTTAAGTACCGAAGTCGACTATGGGTTCCTAGTGGTGATTCACTTAGAGTTGACATTATGACTGAAGCTTATAGTACTCCTTATTCTTTTCAACCAAGATGTACAAGGACTTTCAACTTTTATATTGGTGGCCGGGAATGAAATGAGACATTATGCGCTTTGTATCTGAATGCTTGACATGTCAACAAGTGAATGCAGAACATCAAAGGCTAGCAGGAATGCTTCGACCACTCCCTATTTCCGAGTGGAAGTGGGAGAGTATTACAATGGATTTTGTGGTAGTATTACCAAAGACAGTGACAGGACCCGATGCCATTTGGGTGATAGTGGACCATCTTACTAAATTAGCACACTTCCTACCAGGTAAGACGACTTTTTCCATGACGCGGTATGCAGAGCTATACATTCAAGAGATATTTATACTGCATGGTATTCCAGTGTCTATAGTGTCGGACCGAGACACACGTTTCACCTCATCGTTTTGGAAGAGTCTACATGCCGCATTGGGACTAAGCTACTATTCAATACAACATTTCATCTTTAGACCGAAGATTAGCCTGAGAGAGTCATACAAATCTTAGAGGATCTGCTCCGAGCATGCGTGATTGATTTCCAAGGGAGTTTGGAATGGAAACTACCTCTAGCGGAGTTCACTTACAATAATAGTTATGTGGAGGCCTGTATTTCGTACTTGTAAATTTGCGGAAATATTTTAAAATTTTTCTTTAAAAGTAAATAACTTACCTCATTCATAAAACAAACGGATAAAAGTTTTAATGTTAAAATAGCAGCGGAAGTAAATACTATTTCAAAACCACAACTTAAAATATTTCATCGTGATAAAATGAGTTTGAGCATAAAATGATAATTAAACTGAAGCATGAGGCCCTCGGGTTCCTACTACTGCCGACCCAAGCTAGCTCATTGGTTTCCGCCCTCAGTCTCGACCTCATCAGTACCTACAACAATAAAGTCTAGTGAATCTAAAGACTCAGCATGCATATATCGTGAATAACAAGTAAATATATCATAAAATTTGACGTAACGTAAAAATATCGTATCATAAAGCATAAGGTTAAAGTCATGTCATGAGTAATTATAAATACGTGCATATCTGAAAATCATACGTAAAAGCTTTGCTCAATAGAGCTCTGTCATAAAATAGCATATCAAAATTTTCTGTTGAGATAATATTCTACACAAGTGGCCCATAACGTAACATAACATAACATGCACGTCTGATCAGCTAAACCACAGTATACTGGGCAGTAGAGATCATCAAAGCCCTTGGACTGGATATCCGTACCCAAACATGAACATGAACCGGTCGTAAGTCACCGGGTGAAGCAATAATCCCATAAGCTGAATCCCATAAGCGTGAGGGGGCCACAAGACATATCGCATATATCTCAAAAATAAACATTTTATATTTTATGCACGTAATATAATTATAATCTTGTCTTTACCAAATGGGTTGGATCGTTTCCAGGCTTACTGCGACCTAATTCTAACATGAGACACATGCAAATAATCTCAATTTGGCCAACACTTCATAACCGAATAAAAAACGAGACAATTATGCCCAACAAACTTAGTATTTAACCATGACTCCGTACCAACCCGAACCAACATCTAACCATCGTTTAGTCATGATTAAATACACCTAAAATACTGGAAAATAAATACCAAGGGATGTAATACACGAAAATTGTGCATGGAGGCCAAAATCATGAAACGCTCTTTCGAGAGTCACTTTGGCACATTGCACCGTAAATTTTCGTACGACCTCTAAACTTAACCAAATCACAAACGGCCATAAACATGAATTTCTAACTCAATGAGTTACTTTCCAGTCCAAGGCCATAGGCTAAAAGCAAACCAAGAACTCGTACGTGACCTCTGAACCGCAGCAATCTACTGAAAAATTCTAGTGGCAGCTGCTGTGCTTGCTTCGCTTCGAGTACGAGGCTAATGGTTATTGGGGCTTGAACCACTGACCAGAGCCTCTTCAAAACATCCTAAGGTATGGTTTGAACCATGGCTAAGGGCCCTAGGCCAAACACAATCCAAACAAATACCTACGACAAATCCGAAGCTCCACCCGAGAACGCCACTTTGTACGCGTGGGGTGTATTTCACTTGTTGTCTTGGTCATTCCAATGGCCATGTGATCGTCCATGGCTTGATCTAGACATCATGAGGTATTGTGTGAACCATGGCTAAGGGATAGAAGCCAAACAAGATCCACCCAATACCATAAAAGTCAAAACTCACTCACCCAAAACAGAAAAAGAAACCGAGGGACACTTGTGTTGTTTTGTTTTAAAAACCGATGGGGCCATGAACCAAGCCATGAAAGGTCATCTTGGTCATGTCCTAGACATGCAAAGGGAAGGTCCTAACCATGGTTACAGGCCCAAAAGCCAACAAAGATTCGAACCTCCTTGAACAATCAAAACCAGAAATTTCGAGACTCAACTTGCAACTATTGTGGAGTTGCTGTCAAGCCTTGAATCCAGCGAGTTTGGGGCTTAAACTAATGGACCAACATGATCCTAACTCACCCTAGTACATGCCTAGATGCATCCTTGAACGCCTGGAACCGAGCCAACCCCTGAAATCACAAAAAAAATACCAAACGTGAAGCACAAGTGGGAGCCGAAAAATCTGTGCAGAATTTGTTCAAGTTGCTGTCATAATTTCGGTTTTGCTATAAAAATCATGGACATGTGATGTTTTAAAATACTTATAGGACTTGATTGAAGAGCAAAGAAACATATAAACATGCCTGGAAGTTTGTTTGAAAAGAAGACAAACTATACGACGACACGGCGCGGCGGAGATGGAGTTTCTTTCTTGTTTTCTCTCTTGTTCTTCTTGTTGCTACTCACGATTTTTAGCAGCTGATTTTCTCTGAATTTCGAATGAGAGTGAGGGAGAATGATGTTATGGAATGAACGGAAGGCTACTATGAAATAAAAGAGTCAAGAATGCATTAGAGGAAAGTTTTAAATTTGAGGAGTGGAATGGTACAAGGAAATGATCTCCTTCCTACTTGATGCTCGAGAATGAGGAATAGATGGGCTGATTTGGTGATTGATTAGGTGCATAATAGTGCTTAATTATTAATTAGTGGAGATTTAAAATGAGAGAATTAACTATGTCATGAAAGGATTAAGGAAAGATATCAATAGAGAGTTGCCAAAACAAGCATGATTTGTTTGATTAAGGGAATGGCCGAAATTATGGTTATTAAATAAAGGTGAAATATTGCTTAATTATTGAATTTTAACTCATTAAAGTTTGAAACACTTGTTATGTATTTTAGTGAAATAATAAATTGATTTAGGATAGTAATTTTCTTGCATGCATGGCTAATTCTTAAAAATAAATTACTAACAAGTTAAGTTACACTTTCTTAAATAAAATAGGCCTAGATTAACTTATCTCAATTGGTTATACATTTTAATTTAGGCTTTTAATTAATTATTGGACATAAAAAAATTTATTTACTACTTATTTCTAATTAATTAAATAAATCCTTAAACATACTTTTTCATTAAAATAACTTATTCTTTATCTTAAATAAATTCTAAGAATGTTTTCTTATTATTAAATTTTATCTCGATACTCGAACTCCAGTCCAGACTCGCTTATTTATCTGAAAAGATAAAACTAAACTACTGCGTAAAATTACTCAACAAAATTAAGGAAAAGAATTTAAATCCTCATGCATAAAAAATCATTTTCATTTAAATAATAGTAATTATGCATGGCTTATACGTAATCAGATTTAACGGGTTCTACAAGTTATCAGTCATATATATGAATGGCTCCATACGAGGCACTCTACGGAAAGAAATGTAGATCACCCATCCATTGAGACGATGTAGGATAAAGAGCTACATTAGGACCTTCACACTGCAGAAATGGTAGCCAAAATCCGAGAAAGAATGAAAACTGCTCAGAGTCGACAAAAGAGCTATGCGGACTAAAGAAGACGAGATCTCAAGTTTGCAGTTGGTGACCATGTATTTGTGAAAATAGCACCGATGAAGGGTGTCATGAGATTTGGCAAGAAAGGCAGACTTAGTCCAAGATTCTTTGGACCATTGGAGATACTCAAAAGAGTGGGAGCATTAGCATATCGAGTGGCGTTGCCACCTAATCTCGCAGGAGTCTACAATGTCTTCCATATATCGATGCTCTGCAAGTACATGTCAAACCCTTCACATGTAATGAACTTTGAACCACTACAAATTACATCAAACCTATTATATGAGGAAAAGCCTACTCAAATCTTGGGTAGACAAGAAAGAAGGTTGCGAAACAAGGTGACAAAGATGGTCACAGTCAAATGGCTAATCACTCGAGGTAAGAAGCCACTTGGGAGACGGAATCAGAGATGAGGAGTCTCTATCCCAAATTATTCGGTACGTCGTAATTTCGAGAACAAAATTTTATTTAAGGCGGGAGGATTAGTAAAGTCCAAAAGCCAACCCACGTAAAACGCATCCATGCAAATGATTTAAATTACATATTTATTTTACTTAATTGATTCTAAATACTTAAATGATATATTTTATATGCTTAAATCTTTAAAGTGCATGATTTCATGAAATTGAAGGATTTTACCCGAATATTCGATAATAGACTGGGGGAAAGGAGATCGGGGACAACCAAGACAAAATAAATATTTTTGTCTAAATATTTTCAAGGCTTATTAATATGATTAAGTTTTTTAAAAAATAATATAGTTCAAAATATTTTACGAGACAAGTTCGATTTCACCCAAGAAGTCAATTTTGGGCAAACAAGTGATTTTTAAAATATCAAATGCATCATGTTTGAAAACTAATTTTTATAAAATTTTATTTTTCAATTAAATAGGAGTTATTGGGCCTAATTTACCTAAGATGAGTAGGCCCAATTGTTCCTAAACTTGAAAGCCCAAAACGCAAGCCCATTATCATGCAAATTAAAATCTATAAAAAAAAATAAAAAGCTAGGTCTTCTAACACCCATAGTATCCAAAACCCTACACACACAACACACTCATATTTTCGAAAATTCCAAGGGAAGAAACAAGGATTCTTCGTCGCCCGTTCGTTATTCCTCACACCCCACGCCGACAATCATATTTTCGAGCGTTCTAAAACGCAAAGGCACGTTTCTAAACTCCCTTGATGCATCATTCAATCCATAATATGGATGTTTTTTTATTTTGCATGAAAAATATTGGAGTTCAAATTGCGTAACGTTTTGACGATTATTTTTAAAGTTTTGAAAGTATTTATAGGCATATGAACGTGTTATGATTTTCAACGACTGTGATGCCAACATAGGATGTTTAATGTGTGTAACATGGACAAATTAGGATGGAAATGAGTGCTAGAAACGTGTTCTCTAAGGAGGTACATGCATAGGGTTTCCAAGCCAAAACTGAGGAAAGATGGTTCGGCTTTTGGGCTGTGAGCCGAGGGATCGGCCAGGGATTGGCTGGGGCTCGGTGTGGGTCATGGTTCAGGATTAAGAAGGGTACTGGTAGGTAAAATCCTCCCATGCGCATAGGAAACAAGCAGCGATCGGCTGCTGCGTAAGGGCCTGGGCTTGGTCGAGGCTGGACTAGGATAGTTCTGAGGGTGGTCCAGTGAGAATCAGGATGGTTCTGGCACGTTGGTGGCTCGAGTGAAGGGTCCTAGTCGAGTGAAGAGTCCTAGCGCGCAAGTCTTCGGCCGCGGCTCATGCTGGAACTTGTGGTGTGGGCTAGGGGGGTGGTTAAATGGGCCAGGATTGGTCAGTAGGGTCCCTATGAGGTCTGGTCATGGGATGGCACTGGGTTGCTTGGCCATGGTTCCAGGAAATCGAGAGTTGGCTCAATATGGCTAGGCTAGGGTTTGGTCTAAGCTAGGAAGAAAAAACTGGTTCGAACCGTGGGCTACAAGGTTCGGTTCATGGTTCCCAACGGTAATTTAGGTATGAAAAGTTCATGACAAAAGTTTAGGACTAAAATATTAAAGTTTGAATTAATCCGATAATTAAACGCTTCATGAATTATTTAATAAGAAATTAAATCGAATGCCTCGAATTTAAGCTAAATAAAAATATTAAAAATTTTATTTAAGCTTAAATAATTATTTGGGAAGATATAGAGTCAATGCAAGTAAGGAAAAGTCAAAATAGAGGAATTTTACGTCCAGGGGCAAAACAGCCATTTTACACTGGGGTAGTACGAAAAGGGTTGGCAGCATCCCAAAGGGTGATAACGTATGTTAAATGATATATAATGATGATTTTGATGAAAATATAATATTTTAGCATTTATGGTAAATGGTACAATTTTTATTGTTAAAAAGCTATTTTTAGAAAGTCGTGATATTTTATAGATAAAAAGGAAAGAAAAAATGTTTTGAACGATGTGAATTGACTGTGACAAAGAGGATATAATATATAATTTCGGGAATATAGTGAGGGAAAAGGCCCTAGAGAGAGCTCGACGATCGTTTTCCATTTTACGTCGGTGTCTAGTGCCCGTCCCCATGCGCAATTGTGAGCTAAGACTGATCATTCGACCAGAGGATAAAAGGCTAGTCACTTTCAAGAATCAAACTTCACCCAAAATGATAAATGATTAAAAGCTTACAATTTACGATTTATGATATACGATTTATTTATGCTTAAAACTTATTTTGAATAAAAGTATGATTTTTTATGCATCTGGTTGTATATATATTATTTGCTACTCCTGTTTAGAGCGTGCTGAGTCATTAGACTCACTAGATTTGAATGTTAGCAGATGATGATGATATTGAGTGGATCGAGGCAGATAATACACTCCCGATTAACTTTATTTTCCACATTAGCTTGATAGTAAAAGTTTAAAGGATTTGTTAAAGATTTCATTAGAGATTTTATGCTTTATTTTGAAGTTATTTTCGATTATGTTAAAGGTTGGGGTTGGATCCTTGTTAGTTGACGATTTAGAGATTTTTATGCACTTGATATTTTAAATGTTAATTTATTTTGATTTATGGGAATGTTAAGTCATTTTAATTTAGCAATTTTCGAAATAATGTTTATAAAAAAAATTAGTATGATTTTAAAGTAAAAAGTAATGTACGTTTCAGTTATGTATTATCAACATTTGATAGCATATTTATTTAAAATACACAAGTCCTCTGTTACTAAGATTCTTAATCCTACTGTCCTTGTGAGTCTTAATTTTTATTCATTAAACTGTCATATTATTATATCATTTATTAATCAACTTTTGATAATGCATGATATATTTTATATACACCTTATATGACATATATTAATACATCTATACATACATATATACTATATGCATAGAAATATCATTTGAAATTAAATAACCATTGTTTAATTTCTTTGATTAATTCTAGACCCTTCTAGAATATTTTATGAGAATTTTGTACATATTAGTAGTGACTACTACTAATACTTTTATTTAACTTGTAAATTATATATTCACTAAATAAATAATTATGAACTCATTATAACCTCGATTGACGATCTGACATCGATGATGTATCTAAGATATAAGTTTTGTTCATATCATGAAAAATGAAAATTTTGACAATTGAAAATTTCGAAGGTCAAAATTTTCACTTTTGGCACCTGCCAATTTTGCGAACTTCTTTACCAAAATAGACAGTTTTACTCTCTTTCTCAATTAGCAGTTAAGCTAACTTCTATTTCTTCCATCTTATGGAATCAATTTATGTACTTCTTTATAAGCATTCTGTTTGATCTCCATCAAACTATAGTCGCCAAATTCAACTATTTGAACTTTGACTATTTGAACGGTAATATATAATCTGATACTTGTGTGAACCTCAATGGTTTAGGGATACAACTATTTGTGGGTTAACATCTCCATGTGATTCAAAATAAAATTCATTTTTATTCAGACTTATCCTAATTAGCCATATTCTTTTCATCAACACCTTGATCAAGAATGTCAAAACTCATTTCTTATTGCATTCATCGGATCATGGTAAGAGCGTATAGTAGCGTCGGACCATGATCCCCTATGTAACACTAATAGTGATCGCAAGAATTTAAGTTATAATTAGCGTACTATACAGTCCCTTCAACTCATATATCTCGATCGAATCTGCAATCTTTGGTATATCGAGAGTTGCATCTGAACTCGATAACGATGTGATGTATCTTTGAGTAATAATACTGACATGGTATGTAAAACTAGGAAAACACATTTACCTAAAACACATTTCTTGCTCTAGCTTGAGACTCCTTGGAACTATTAACTCATCAGATCACATAAGATATATTCACCCGTTGGCAAACAATGAATCTCCTAATACAATGCATTTGCTCCTACGTATTCAAAATTACACCCAACCTCGCCACCTGATGACCCTCAATGGAGAACCATATGGACAGTCCGAGAGAGGGTTGTTTAGTTCATCATCATATGATGACCCATATGTATTCATGGACATCTACATGTCATTATCAATGAAACATGGTGTTTACATAAGAGATGTTAATCTCAACCTCTAGCGACATTTATCCTTATTTAAGAGGTTTATTCGACAAGAAACCCGTTTAGAATATATGGTACACATCTGAATGAGTTTCATGATTTTATATTGAGAGGCAGAACTCATGGTATCTATTATATATTCAGATCACATAAGATATATTCACCCGTTGGCAAACAATGAATCTCCTAATACAATGCATTTGCTCCTACGTATTTCAAAACTACACCCAACCTCGCCACCTGATGACCTTCAAAACCTCGCCACCTGATGACCCTCAATGGAGAACCATTTGGACAGTCGAGAGAGGGTTGTTTAGTTCATCATATGATAACCCATATGTATGAATGGACATCTACATGTCATTCTCAATGAAACATGGCGTTTACATAAGAGATTTAAATCTCAACCTCAAACGACATTTATCCTTATTTAAGAGGTTTATTCGACAAGAAACCCGTTTAGAATATATGGTACACATCTGAATGAGTTTCATGATTTTATATTGAGAGGTAGACCTCATGGTACCTATTATATATCTATATCTATGCAGTTTGCATGGTAAATAGATAAATTAAATGTCATAATTGGATAAAATCGTAAAAAATTATTAAAATAAATATAGTTTTTACATGAGTCAATAAAGCTTAAACCACGAGTTGGATCGTTGGGCACATATTCTAACAATATATCACTTTCCCTTTAGCCAAGTACCCATAGATCATAAACCATTGCTTGACAATGCTTCTCAAACAATGGTCCTGGAAAGGGCTTCGTCAGTGGATCGGCTGATATGTCTTTTCTTCCCACAATCTCTCGAATCATGTGGAACTTCCTCAGTATATGTTTGGACCACTGATGAGACCTTGGTTTATTTTCTTACGCAATGGCACTGGTGTTGTTGCAAGTATACCAGGACTAGATCAACTGTTTGAGGAATGACACCCAACTCTTGAACAAAATTCCTCATCCAAACCCCTCCTTTGCTGCAGCCGATGCATCAATGTATTTTGCCTAAGTGGTTGAATCCATTGTGTTGTCTTTCTTGGAACTCTTCCAAGAGATAGCACCACCATTGAGCTTGAATACAAATCCAGATGAGGATTTAGAATCATCCACATATGATTGAAAGCTAGAATCAATATAGACTTCAAATTTTATTCTCCACTCTCGTAAAACAAGAACAAATTCTTAGTTCTTCTCAAGTACTTAGAATGTCCTTCACAGCTTTCCAATGCGATAGACTGGGATTCGGTTGATATCTTCTTGCAACACTCAATGAAAATGCAATATCAGGTCAAGTAGATATCATACCATACATTATATTGCCTATTGCAGACACATATGAAATGTGTCTCATGGTTTTTATCTCTTCATCAGTCTTATGGCACATAGACCTGGAAAGAGTCACACCATGACACATTGAGATATATCCTCTTTTGGACTCCTCCATGGAGAATCTCTTCAGTATGGTATCGATATATGTGGATTGTGTGAGCCCTAGCATCTTCTTCGATATATCGTTAAAGATCTCTATTTCCAATATATATGAATCTTCACCCATATCTTTCATGGATAATTTACTAGCTAACCATACTTTGGTTGATTGCAATATTCCTACATCATTCTCAATGAGTAGTATGTCATCAACATAAAGTACTAGGAATCTCACTCCACTCCCACTAAACTTCTTATATACACAAGGTTCCTCAAGGTTATTTGCAAAATCAAACTTTTTGATAGTATTATCAAAACTAAGGTTCCAGATCCTAGATGCCTGGTTGAGTTCATAGATGGATATCTGGAGTCTCACTTCCTACTGATCTGAATTCTTCAGGTTGAGATTGTGTAAATCTCTTCCTCAATGTCATCATTAAGAAACGTTGTCTTCACATTTATCTGCGATATTTCATATTCATATCTTGCTGTTATGGCTAACAATATCCTAATGCACTTGAACATCGCGACTAGAGAAAAAGTTTCCTCAAAGTCAACACCCCTTGCTTTTGAGTATATTTTTTGCTACCAATCTCGCTTTGAAGGAACTGCCTTCCCATCCACCCCAAATTTCTTTTTCTAAATCAATTTACGTCCTATGAGAACAATTCTCTTAGGTAGATCTACTAAAGACCATACTTGGTTTGAATACATGATGTCCATCTCAGATTGCATGGCTTGAAGCCATTTAGATGAATCGGCATCAATTAATTATTCTTTGAAATTTATTGGATCACATCTAAGAATGAGCTCTTCTTGGCCTTCTTCAAGAAGCGGGCTCATCCTCTTAGACAACATTAAGGCTCTTTCGGATCTCCTAGGAGCTTGTGTTTCTTCAACTGGTTGTTGGGATGTGGGTTCTACTATTTCAGAAGTGGGTGGTTCCCAAATCTTTTCGAGTTCTATCATCCCGCCTTTTTTATCCAATAGAAAATCTTTCTCTAAGAAGATGGCATTCCTTGAAATAAATACATTTGTTCCATTGAGCTCATAGAAGTAATATCCAACAAAATTGTTTGGATATCTCAGAGAGTAGCACAAGTTGGCTCTAATATCCAATTTGACTCTTACTGCATGCTTCACATAAGCAGGACATCCCTCATATTCTTATTGAAGAATATTTGGGTAGTTTCACATCCATATCTCTCATATGGAGTTTTATTCAATGTCTTTTTATGGACTTGGTTCAACAACTTTGACGTTTTTTCAAGCTCAAATCCACAAAGGGATGAAGGCAATCAGTGCATCCCATCATAGATCGAAGAATGTCCATTAATGTCCGATAATGACGTTCTGACACACTATTCAACTGGGGTGTGGCAGGGAGACTCCACTGTGAGAGAATCTCCTTCTCTTTAAGATAGTCTTGAAACTCAGTACTTAAGTATTCTCTACATCGATCAGATCGAAAATGTTTTAATACTCTTTCGTAATTGTTTCTCTACTTCAGTTCTGAATTCTTTGAATTTTTCAAAGGTTTCAGACTTTTATTTCATTAAATATACATAATCATACCTCAAGTAGTCGTCAGTAAAAGGTAATGAAGTGGGAATGACTATATTTCGTGCTTACACTTATCGGGCCACACACATCTATATAGATCAAATCTAACAGATCATGTACATGTTCAATTTTCCTTTGGAAAGGGGTTTTGGTCATCTTTCCTTTCATACAGGACTCACACGTCTAGAGAGTTTATTCTGACGAGTCAAACATATCTATCCTACTAGCTTGTGCATCATTATTTGGGAAATATATCTTAGCCTAGCATGCCACATATGTGCTTGATTTAGACTATCTCTCTTTCTTTTGTTTGTTTTTTTTTATATTGTGTTCCTTGGACATGGTTGTTCAGAATATTTTTTATTTTAAATTTATAGAGATTGTTTTGTATTTCGCCTGTTCTAATTAAATATTCATTCTTGTAAATATTACAAATGTCTTTAACAAATAAATAAAAAATATCCATCTTTATCAAGCATAAATGAAAATAATGTTTTAACCAAATCCGGAACATATAAAACATATATCAAACCCAACTTAAAGTTTTTGTTTAATATTATATAAACGTCTCCTATGGCCTTTGCGGCAACTCTTGTTTCATTGCCCATCGTCAAGAAGGTCTCACATTCCCTTAGCTTTCTACTTCTTTTCATCGCCAGCAGATCATTGTATAAATGAGATCCTCATCCAATATCTAATATCTAAAAAGTTGAATTAATTGATACATTTATTTCAATATAAAATATATCGTTGCCAGAACCCTTCTGGGCAAGATATTCATTACAATTTGCTTCCAGTTTCCAGGCTTGTTACATTGGAAGAAAACATCATCTAATTTATCAAGCTTTTTAGGCCTTTTATAAGTGCTTGGAGCTTGCTTCATACTAGGTTTGTTTTTCATTGAAGGAACAGAATGTTTCTCTCCTTCATTTTTGGGCCTTTCTTTGTCCCTAACCAAGATCCCAAGAAAAACACATATTTTCATTTTTTATGGCGGCTTCATAACTAGTAAACATGTTGACCAACTCTTCAATACTGACCCCTAACTTGTTTATATTGAAGTTCACCACAAATCCATCAAACGACAATGGCAACGACAACAATAGAATGTATGTGGGCAGTTCATTCTAGATTTCAAGGTCTATGCCAACTAACTTCTTAATGAGCCCAATCATCCTCATACTATGCTCATATAATGAGGCCCCTTATTGCAAGCGTGATGTCATGAGTTCTTTGCCAGTAGCGTGCCTTAGTTGTGTTCATCATACAACTCGTGCAGGTGCTCGTAAATTTCAGCCGCATAAACAGCTTCCTCAAACCGCCTCTGCAACTCGTTTGACATAGAAGTCAGCATATAGCTCTTAGCTTGTAGATCATGGTCCTACCATTTCTCAAGCTTAGACAATTTCTCATGAGGGCAATGGCAGGATCATCTTGTGCAGCTTAGCCAATTCCTCATCGGAATTTAAAACTATTTTTAAATTTCTTAGCTAGTCGTGATAGTTAGGTCTGATTAACTTGTTTTGATCGAGTATCACAGATAAAGGATTTCGCGACGACAACTTAAATATACTGAATAGGAAAGAGAATAAACGTCACTGAATATTTTAAAATATTTTGTAAGACATAAAATATGAATTTTTTATTTTATAAATTGTCTTCCTCTATTTTGAAATTTTCACCACTCTCTGATTTAAATGGAAAATTCAATTTTCTTAGTGAGTACGTAATGGCCCAACTGCTAGATTATAATCCCGAATAATATCAGTCAATCACAGTTTTCAAAAGGTATATTTCAATTGCAACTCCTTGTAACCACGTAACTTTGCCTCACATTTGAGAAGGGTCCAATAATATGATCCTCTTTCTCTTCACGTGTCGAGCTCGACCCATTAATGTCAAATCTTAGTGAACGGGCACCATGAGATCCCCCAATAACATGACCCGAAGTCATGGGAGTTTCGCGTAGTTTAGGTCAAATATGTCAATGGAAGTCATAGCATTCCGATGTCAAGGCCTCTCCAATAATATGAGTCAGATACTTAGCGCAGGTGGCGTTCATCATGCAACCACCGTTGATGGAAGGAAAGGAAATATTACTTTTTCTAATTTTCCTTTTAATGGGCTTGATTTGAATTTTGGATCTTATCAAAAATGAGATATTTTAGTTTAAAAATTTGTTTCATCATTATTTATAAAAATTTATGTCATGTTTGTTTGAATTCTTTCCGTATTCATGCAACTCTTGTTATTATATTAATCTAGAGTTGGTGCGGCAGCCACGAGGTGGCGCGATGGAAGAAACTCATGGCCGAAATATCTTATTTCAAAAGCTTGTGATAGCCGAAAGTTTGATGTGTGAGGAGAGAAGAATTTGTGTTGTGTATTATTATTATGTTATGTGTTGTCAATCTTTGATAACATATTTATTGAAAATACACAAATTCTATGTTACCAAGATTCCTAATCCTAGTATCCTTAGGACTCGTAATTTTTATTAAATAAATTCTCATATTATTATATTATGTATAATCAAATTTTAATAATGTCTGATATATTTTATATACGCAACTTTATATATCAATAATACTGTTAGACATGAATTTTGTTGTGGCGATGTTAACTAAAACCAGCAGACCAGAACAGTAGACTAACTTATCAGAAGCTACTGGTCTAAGTAAAACTAAAGCAGTAGAAAGGATAGAAATACAGAACCAGTAGAAGACGTTGCCTAACGTTACTACCTTAATTGTTACCATTAAGGGTTCCTAGTACTAGTATTAATTGCAGCATTAAATACTATACGGAGTCATTTAATGCACCTTACTAAATTAAGTATAAAACAAGACTGATTGTTTTATAGCTTTTCTGCAGGAACTTCTTTTGGTAATAAAGCTGATTGTATCAGTTATCTGAAGACATCCTCTGATTATGAACGTTGAACTCAGTCGCTTATATATACTGGAACAAATCCTTATACGACAACACTTACTTTCGCATAACATCAAGGATCAAAGCTTTTTTCACTTACCAGACAAATCTTGAAATTCCTTTAGTACTTAGAGTTCAACACAAAGAAAAGTAGCACACGCTTCATAGCTAATATATGTTCTTTTGAAGATCATCTTGTGCTACTGATTCTAACACTCTTCACAATCCTTACATCACTTCTACTTTATCAGGAAGAGTTTGTAATCTGAAAAGAGTCTTTTCAGAACTTTGTGTATCACATTTTTTGAGTTGAGTAACTAAGAGTTTCAGTAGGCTGAGGTGTAAGTCCTTCTGAAGTGGGTGTGTACAAGAGTTTTACTGTAATCTCCAAAGTCTTTTAGTTATACCTTCTGGAAACAGAAGAAGGGGAGACGTAGAAGATTTCATCTTCGAACTTCCATAAACAACTGCTGCCTACTGTTTTTATTGTCTTTCAATTACTTCATCAGATTGTTTCCGCACGTTTATTGTAATCTAGGTGAAAGTATACGTACAAGATAAACTAATATCTCTAACAGGATTTTAGTACCTCATCAGAAGAAGAAAGAAAAACGAGTAGAGTTTATTCACCCCCCCTCTAAACTAAACTTCGATCCTCAACAATTGGTATCAGAGCAGGTCATTCTTTTTCTTGAAAAACTACAACAGATGGCACACTTCAGCAAAATCCCTATGTTCTCTAAGGAATATTTCGATGATTGGAAGATCAGAATGCAAGCTCATCTTGCAGCACAAGATGATGACATGTGGTATGTCATCACAGATGGTCCATTGAAAATATTAAAGCCTAACACAGTTGTTGCTGTTACTGAGGGTGCACCGCAGATGGTTGAAAAATCAAGAAGTGAATGGACCAGTGAAGATAAGAAGAAGGCCAACCTTGATAATGTGGCAAAGGATATATTGTATAAAACTCTCGACAAGAACAACTTTAGCAAGATCAAAATGTGTTCTACTGCAAAAGATATTTGGGAAGTACAAGGTACTAAAAAGGTCACCATGGGAAGTACAAGGTACTCTCGACAAGACCCTCTGTTGCACATACATCTTTGGATACCCGAAGTACAAGGTCACCAAAAATTGTTCAAATGTGGGTCCCCAAAGGAGTGATAAGGCTTGGACCCAAATAGATTTGGGTACCAGATACTAAAATTTGTGTTTGCAGGAACAGCAGAAGAAAGCAGAAGTCAGTAACTCTACATGGTATCTGGACAGTGGATGTTCCAGACACATGACTGGACAGAAAAACCTACTTTCCGAGATAGTGAGTTGCACTGGACCAAAGATAACTTTTGGAGACAACTCAAAAGGTAAAACCATGGGTAAAGGTAAGATTATCCATGGTAACATAATTATTAATGATGTGTTATTAGTTGACAATCTTTGTTACAATCTAATCAGCATTAGTCAACTATGTGATAATGGTTATTCTGTAGCCTTTCAGAAGCATTCATGTATAGTTAGAGATTCTGCTGAAACTACTGTGTTAACTGGAAAGAGAGAAGGCAACACTTACAGAGTCTCTTGGAACTCAAATCATGTCATTACTCCTACATGCTTAGTTGCCTCTCTTAGCAATAAACACTGGCTATGGCACAAGAAATTGAATCATCTGAATTTCAAGTCAATCAATTATCTCAAGAAGCAGAATATAGTTGATGGATTACCTGATATTAATTTTGTTAAAAATCATGTTTGTTCTGCTTGTCAGCTTGGGAAACAGATAAGATCCAGTTTCAAGAACAAAGATAGCAAATCAACTTCAAGATGTCTGGAACTACTGCATATGGATCTATTTGGTCCAATCCCTATCATGAGCTTAGGGGGAATGAAATATACTCTTGTTGTTATTGATGATTTTTTTAGATTCACTTGGGTAATATTTCTCGCAGGAAAAGATCAAACCAGTAGCCTCCTGATCAAGCTTCTGAAAAGGATTCAAAATGAAAAATCTACTTTCATCATTAAAATCAGAAGTGATCGGGGCACTGAGTTCACTAACAAGTATCTTGAGTTATATTTGAATGAACAGGGGATTCATCATGAATATTCAGCTGCCAGAACACCTCAACAAAACGGAGTAGCTGAGAGGAGAAATAGAACTCTAAAATAAGCAGCTAGAACAATGCCAGCATATGCAGACATCTCTCAGCTCTTCTGGGCTGAAGCTATCAATACTGCTTGTTACACGCAAAACAGATCTATGGTCAACAAAAGGCACAATCAGACTCCTTATGAAATATGGAAAGGGAAGAAGCCTAACGTATCTTATTTTCATGTGTTGGGTTGCAAATGTTTTGTACTAAATGATGACAAAAATCATTTAACTGCATTTGACTCAAAATCAGATGCTGGTTTATTTCTTGGTTATTCTGATGTAAGCAAAACCTTTAGAATTTTCAACAATAGAACTCTTAATGTTGAAGAGTCGATTCATGTTGTCTTCGATGAAGACAGCAGTGCTCCTGAAATATCTAACATATCTGATTTAAGCAACAGGCTAGACAGGATTCACTTGGAACTAGACAGTGAAGATGATGTAGAAGCAAACATCAAGGATCTTCAAAATCCAGAACCAGACATTCCGATAGTGGAACCAGAAGTACAGACTTTGGATCTACCAATACCAGCAGAAGACACTCGAGAACCTACTACTGGTTCCGACGAGAACAATCTCAACATATCAAATCAGGAAGATATCCTTTTAAATCTTTTTATCTGGAGAAAATCTCATCCTCCATCTCTGATTATTGGTAATCCAGCCGCGCCTTTGAGAACCAGAAGGCAAATGCTTAATGAATACATGCATTCTGCTTTTATATCTCAGGATGAACCAAAGAAAATTGAAGAAGCTCTTCTGGATCCTAGTTGGATTGAAGCCATGCAAGAAGAGCTGAATCAATTCAAACGATATGAAGTTTGGTTTCTAGTGCCTAGACCATCTCACCAAGCTGTCATTGGAACTCGGTGGGTATTTAGAAACAAACTCAATGAAGAAGGCACAGTGGTGAGAAATAAAGCAAGATTGGTTGCTCAAAGTTTCAGACAAGAAGAAGGAATAGACTTTTATGAGACCTACACACCAGTAGCAAGGCTCGAAGCAATCAGAATATTCTTAGCCTTTGCTGCTTTCAAGAATTTCGAAGTATATCAAATGGATGTGAAAAGTGCTTTTCTGAATGGTCTTTTACAAGAAGAAGTCTACGTCGAACAACCTCCAGGTTTTATCGATCATTTCTCACCTCATCACGTATTCAAATTACACAAAGCATTATATGGTTTAAAACAGGCACCTAGAGCATGGTATGAAACTTTATCACAATTTCTTATCGATCATGACTTTACCATTGGAGCAGTAGACAAAACTCTGTTTACATTAGTCAAGAATAAGTATATTCTGTTAGTACAGATATATGTTGATGATATCATTTTTGGGTCAGCTAACCCCAAATTATGTGCAAAGTTTGGAAAATTGATACAGGATAAATTCGAAATGAGTATGATGGGAGAATTAACATTCTGCTTAGGATTACAGATTAAGCAACTGGAGACTGGAATTTTTATAAATCAAGCCAAGTACACCAAGGAGCTTCTGAAAAAGTTCGGAATGGAAGCATGCTCTACTGCTTCTACTCCAATGAGCTCATCTATTGAACTTGATAAAGATGAAAGGGGAATTCCAGTAGAGGTAACTCAGTATCGCGGTCTCATTGGTTCATTATTATATCTGACTGCCAGTAGAGCAGATATCAAGTTCGCTGTTTGTATTTGTGCTGATTTCAATCTAACCCCAAACAATCTCATTATATTGCTGCTAAACGTATTTTGAAGTACTTAAAGGGAACTCAAAATGTCGGCTTATGGTATCCCAATGATTCATCGTTAAATCTTATTAGATATTCAGATGCTGATTATGCAGGTTGCAAACTACACCGAAAAAGCACAAGTGGTTTTTGTCAATTTCTTGGTGATAGGCTGATATCCTGGTTTAGCAAGAAGCAGACTTCCATAGCCACATCTACTGCAGAAGCAGAATCTCTGGCTGCTGGAAGTTGCTGCTCTCAGATATTGTGGATTCAGCAATAGTTAAGAGACTATGGGATTCAAGCCTCCGAGTCACCTATATTCTGTGACAATACCAGTGCAATTGCAATTACACAAAATCCAGTACTTCCTTCCAGAATGAAGCACATAGAAATCAGACATCATTTCATCAGAGATCATGTGCAAAAGAAGAACATTCGTCTGGAATACGTTTCTACTGATCAACAAACAGCAGATATCTTCACAAAACCTTTACCAGAAAATAAGTTTTCTTATTTTCGTAACTCTCTTGGTTTGATAGATTTAACTTGATTATTCTCTGTTATCTTGGTTTAGATTTTATGATTGCTCGGTTATTTATCGTATTTAACTAACAGTAAGTCTTTTGCAGAAAAGCAGAAGGGAAGGTAAAGTACGTAAAACTGAAATTTTATTAGAAACCATTTCAGTACATTACACGATGCAGAAATAAAAGCATTAGATCTACAAATGCTCTTTAACCAGAAGCGTTACATTTAGCTTTTGTCTTCAGTAATATGAGCACCCTGCAGGTTGTTTGCAAAGTACTTCAACATGAATAGAGATTCCAGCAAGCTTAAGGCCTAGAAAGAATCTAGCAAGCTTGGGTCTTGTCAGCACTAATGTATTATTAGATGCCTTACTGGGCATAATAGATGATATCAGCATCATCAATCAACCAGCACTCTCTAATCGCATTAGCATGCTTCTGGAAGAAATCGATGCTACATTTCAATATCAATGGAAGCAACAGATCTGTTTGACTGTGGACATTACAACTCCAGGAGTTTGTTTCAAGGATCATTTCGTAAAGAATGATTTACCCAAACTTCCTTCTGAACATTTCTTCGGCTCCTGGATCAGACTCTAACTCTCTTTTAACTTGAGTTTTCATTGTAGATTATGTTTGTTTAACTTCGTTCAAGTTATGCAGGTTTTTATAGAAGAAACAAAGACTCTTGCGACTGTTCATTTTCAACGGTTCAGATTGAGAGATTGCCAAGAGTCACTTGTCGCTTCAATGACCAATTATTAGTTGCATTTACCGAGGGGGAACAGTATCTTAGTCAGACTAAGATTTTGACACCTTTTTCAGAAAACAGATAGAATGTTTGTCTTTTCGATAAAACTACGAGTCTGCTGGTTTTGTCAAAGTGCTCAAATATTTCAGCACCTTAAAACTTCCAGCAGACGTTATCATAAAACGATAAAATCCTCTTCTGATTTTTAGTAACCGTCTGGACAGCCCGCCTTTTTCAAATTTTTGAAATCATTCGTATCTCTGACAATTTCTGCAAATCTTTTCTAACACTCAACCAAAAACATACTGACACGTGTCTTTATGTTTATTTGACGGCTGTATATATATCTTAAATTTCACCTTTTCATCTCGACTGTTTCAGAACTATTGTTATTCAGCTACTGCTTTCTCTCCATCATCTCTAACTACTGCAAACTATATCTGATTCTATCTTCATACAGAAATGGCCGGAGCATATCCTCTCAATGCATATCAAGTAAATTTTGCTTCTGTTCTCAACGTCAAGGATAAGAATCTTGTGAAAATGTTTCAAGACATTGAGAAATCAGGACTTATAAAATTCCTGGAAGCACCAGCGGTGATTTACAAAAATGCTCTCCTGGATTTTTACGCTAAAGCGATAGTGCATGAAGGTAAGATTGTTCATTCTCAAGGAGATGCATCAATCTCCATTGATGCTACACTTTTGGGAGCGACCTTTCTCCTCCCACTCTCAGGTATTTCTGAACTATCTGATATCTCCAAGATAGATATGTCTATTGCGCTCAGTTCTTTCTCAGCCTTTGGAAAAGAGCTGTCTCCCTCTTGTCACAAGAATTACTCAAAATGGAATATCAAATTCTGGCCGATATTGTGGCAAAAGCCATTTTAATCAAAGCCGGCACTTTCGACAAGTTGACTAAGGAGAAAGTTCAGGTGATGACTGCCATCACTAAGGGAATCAAAGTGGACTGGAGTCATTTCCTCTTCAAAATCATGAAAGAGATGGTTGACAAGAAAAGTTCTGGATTCGCTGTTCAAATCAGCGCAATGCTCAAGGATGCTGGTTTCGCTTCTACCAGTGATCAAGATGCTGCTTCAGTATCAATGATTGATGATGAGAACGTACTCGCTTTAAGGCCTAAGCCAACCGTGGCTGAGTTTGTCGTCTTGAAAAAGGAGATTGGAGAAACTGCTTCTGAGGTTCAAAAACCTCAAAGAAAAATTAAAAGGAAAAGAGTGATCATTTCGACTGATTCGGACAAAACAGCATCAGAAGAGTCTGCTGCTGCTATTCAACCACCCGTACCAACACCAATCAAGAAGAAAGCTCGCACCGTTCTTAAGATCAAGAAGACAGCACCACTGTCTGAGATTGAGAAAGTACCTATCAGGCAGGTATTTCCAGAAGTGATTCCTTCTGTTCGACCCACTGCTGCTACTTCTGTACAAGCTACTGCATCTATTCCAGCACCATCTACTGCTTCTGTTTTCAAGCCATCGTCTGGAATAGTAATTCGAGAATCAACCAGCGGGTCTTCTGCCTTCCAACCCATCTTGCCTATTTCATCATTAGATAAAGGCAAAGGAAAAATGATCGAAGAACCACCAGTTTTTGGACTCAAAACAACTGTAACGACCGGTGTTGATCTTCATCTAGCAGAAATCGACAGCTCTGCAAATGATGACATGAATTTTTTTGATGAGTGGCACACGATCCGACTTTTCCATTCTTTTGATTACTTCAAAACAAAAGGAACCTATGCAAAAATAATGAACGCAGAGAAGAAAATTTTTCAGCTTGCAAAAACTGAAAATATCATCGAGGCCTTGCGCAGAAGGAGTTTTATCCTCGATCAGATGAAATGTCAGAAGCTAGAATCGGTTCTGAAAGTTCTTGAATCGAATTTTGATCCTTCTGTTCCTACTGCTGTTCAGGATCAAAACGTTATTTTGATTCTTTCTGACAAGTTAAAACAGATGCGTGAGCAACTTCTTGCTCAAGAACAGGGCTTTGGCGAGCCTATTGTATATCACGTCGGCCTTGTTCCAGATTTTCATCAGATTTAGACAGTTGAGGAAAGGACTACAGCCTCCCCAAAGGCTTCTGCTCTCAGTACTCCTGCTTCTCCAACTAGGCCCATTCCGTCATCGTCTCTGTTATCTGTACATGAACTGGCTTCGGTTGAAGAAGTCATTGAGTCGATTGTTCCAACAGTCTCTACCACTCAGGAAGCAGCACCGGCTACTTCACTGCCACCTTCTCCTTCTCCGTCCCCAGTGCAACATATGGCAGAACCAGATACTACATCTCTCTTGCCAAATTTAGAGAAATTTTCTGCTGCTTATCAAGCAGAGATGCATATTCTTCTGAATCAGCCTTCTGCACCTTCAACTGCAGAACCATCAGACTCACCTGCTGTCATTGCACCAACGGAAGAGAATTTGGCCTCTGACTTGGCCGTTCCTGCTGAAGAAATTGCTCCTCCACTGATTGCTGCTGAACCCATTGTGTAAGGACCGTGTATCGTATTATCGTAAATCCTATGTGATTATCGATAATTAATGAATTTGATATGTGATTATGTATATGATGTGCATTTTGACCATGAGTATTGGATATGAATTGACGTTGTAAGAGCTCGATTGGAAAGGCCGGACGCCAAATTAGTACAAATTTTATATTTTGTACAGAATGTGCGGCACCCGGGCGGTAGAAAATGACCGCCCGAGCGCCAGGGTTGAGTTGGAGAGTATTCGGGCAGAATACTTCGCGCCCGAGCGGTAGTTTGTTACCGCCCGAGCGCGATGTAAATCATGTTCTCGGACAGAACATGCCGCGCCCGAGCGGTAATTTCCTACCGCCCGAGCGCGGTGCAATTGTACTCGGGGGCAGAGTGTCTCGCGCTCGGGCGCGAGAATTCTACCGCCCGAGCGCGAGAGGCGGTGAGATAAGCTTAAATTCTTCTGTTTCGTTTCTTTCTTCATTTCTCACCATAGCTTCGAGAAAGCACGAGAGATTTCGAAATTCTTTCTTCCGATTTGACTTCGAGACGTTGTATAAACGCGAGACAAATTATATATTTGTGATCGTCGCGTCGAGGGCTTCAGACTGAGGTAATTTTCTTCTGGTTTCAGCAGCTTTAAATATCAAGGTGCTGGAATAGCATGTATTTGAAGTTGAATTTCTGATATGTAGTAGAATATCCGACAATAAACTCGTAATCGAAGTCGGAATTGAATTATGATATGATTATGATTTGATATGAATTTTTGAAGTTTCAAATGATATTTGAAACTCATATTAATGATTTTGGAGTATGTTATTGATTGAAATGAGTATGTAATTGATGTAGATAAAGTGTATCTTCCAGCTACATCAATTGGAACGAAGAATTAAGGTATGTTGCGACCGGGTAACATACGACAGGTATCTGTATTATATGATATATGATTGGATTGATTTGATTGGATTGGATTGGAATACGTGTCTATGTGCCTATTTGATGATTTGATGTGGCATACATGACATGGAGATTGGAGTATCGATGTATAAAATAAATGTTTTGTTAACACACGTCATTTTATGCATACATCGATACATGACATGCACGTTGAGCTATGATCCTTGGATACCCTGATATGATTGGATTGGATTCCGGGATTTGTGAACACAATCGCTATGCGGGTATTATATGACCCGTAAAGCATAGACAATTGTGGCCCCATATGATTGGATATGAGATGTGGGATTGATGGCGCTTCGTCGACGCTATCATATGTGTATTCCCATATCGGCCGGTGTGCCAGCTCGAGCATTGATTTGATTTGATAGTGATTCGATTGATTCTGACATGTGCTCAGTGGATGGGCATTTGACCTGATACCTCCACGACATACATGTATTGCATACCATATATCATTGTTTAGATATCTGTGGTATATATGATTGGTTGTTCCATACGGAGCTTTGCTCACCCCCAAGGGGGGCTATTGTTGTCTTTGTGTGTGGACAATGGCAGGTACTCCAGGACATCAGGAGACCGGAGAGGGTACTTCTGGAGGGAGCTACTGTTGAGTTGAGGTTTTTATATGTTGTTCCCAGTATATATATGTATATGTATCTATATACCGGGGCATGTCTCGAGAATATGAGTTGTTTGTATGTGATTGGTTTTGATTATGTGTGGGCGTGTTTTATGATTTGAATTTAGATACTATTTTTAGTATTTAAATATCAGAAGAGATAATTTGGGCTCATTGTAAAGAAATTTTAAACCCGTTTTCCGCTGTGATTAATTAAACCCTAATCAGATTGCATTGTAATAACGATTAAGAGTTAAGGGCCCCACACAGAGTGGTATCAGAGCATAGCTGGGAATGCTCTATTGAGTTTTGTGTACACTTGAATAGGCACAAATGAATTGTGCGTATGTGTTTGACTTATTTGTATTACTTGCTCTTATGTGATTTGATTTGAGTAAGTATCTGATGAGATTGATGATATGAGATGATGAGATTATGAATTGATATGAAATTGTGATATTCATCTTTTGATTTGTAGATGGATCACACAAATGAAACTGCGAGTAGCAGTACTGAGAGGATTGTTGGGCAATTTGAAGGATTGTCCATGGATGTTGTGATGGCTCGATTCCAGGATCTGAAACCACCGAAGTTATTTGGCACTGAGAGTGCTTAAAGAGCTGAGGCCTGGCTGAAGGATATCGAGCACTTGTTTAATATTGTTGAGTATTCCAAAGCTCGGAGACTGAAACTTGCTCTTTATCAGTTGAAGGACCGAGCTAAATCTTGGTGGGAAGCCGCTGAGATTGGACTGAAAGAGGCTGGGACTGAAGTCACATGGGATGTCTTCAAGGCCCAGTTTTTGGAGCAGTATTCCCCTCCTTCTTATTATACTGCTCAGGAGAATGAATTCAATAATCTGCAGCAGGGAACGATGACTGTTGCAGAGTAAGCTTCGAAATTTTCTACGTTATTGAAGTATGCACCTCACGTGGCTGGGAATGCGAGGGCAAAATATAACAGGTTTGTAAATGGTTTACATCCTGTCTTGTATACCTATGTTGTTTCTGGATTGCCTACCAGCTACGCAGAGGCAGTTGAACGAGCCAAGGCAGCCGAGGCTGGACTTAGGCGGGGAGGTCCACAGTATACTCCTCCACCACCGGTGTCAGCTCAGCAGCCTACTTTGCGACCGAGGGGTAAGAAGTTCAAGAAGACTGGATCTGCTTCTTCGTCTTCTTCGAGCTCTAGTGGATCACAGCGAGGGAGTCCTGTGATAGCTCCCTACTGTAGTCATTGTGGAGGCAAACATACTATCGAGCAGTGTCGAGGTATGTTTGGTACTTGTTATCAATGTGGGCAGGAAGGCCATTTCTCTCGAGTATGTCCGAACAGGGGTACGACTTCTGCTCAACCCCAGCCAGGATTTAGAGGTGGCCCTAGTATGATGAGACCTGCTGTTCCTGTTCCATCTTTTCAGCAGTCGAGTGTCCCACGATATCGAGGACCGGGTGGTCAGAGTGCCCAAGTTCCTCCTCAAGTGAGAGTGTATGCCATGACTGAGGATCAGGCAAGAGAAGCTCCTGGAGGTGTGATTGCAGGTATTTGCACGCTTTGCGATTATCCTGCACGTGTTTTATTTGATACAGGAGCATCTCATTCATTCATATCTCATGCATTTGTTGCATCTCACGATATTGAGTGTACCCCGTTGTATGATACTTTGTCGATAGCCACGCCAGCAGGGAAGATTATATTGTCTGAGAAAGTTGTGCATAATTGTGTATTGATATATGAGGATAATGTGATATTTCTGAATCTGATTGTCCTCCCTATGCACGACTTTGATTGTATTGTTGGCATGGATATCTTGATGACGAATCGAGCTACTGTTGATTGTTGTCATGGAGTAGTTCGATTTCGACCGATTGATGGACCCAAGTGGAATTTTTATGGCAAGGGTTCCCAAGCCAAAATTCCATTGGTATCTTCCTTGGAGATGTCTCGATTGTTGAATAGCGGAGATGAGGGTTATCTTATCTACGCTATTGATATTTCGAAGAAGGAGTCTTCTTTATCTGAGATTCCTGTTGCGAAAGAGTTTCCAGATGTATTTCCCGATGAGATTCCTGATTTTCCTCCTCATCGAGAAGTTGAGTTTAGTATTGATCTTGTGCCGGGGACTGCGCCTATTTCTAAAGCTCCCTATCGCATGGCACTATTGGAACTGAAAGAATTGAAAGAACAATTACAGGATCTTCTCGATAAGGGATATATTCGACCGAGTGTATCACCTTGGGGAGCTCCAGTTTTATTTGTTCGGAAGAAAGATGGTACGATGCGAATGTGTATCGACTATAGGCAGCTGAATCGGGCTACTGTGAAAAATAAGTACCCACTTCCTCGTATTGATGACTTGTTTGATCAGCTTCAGGGTACTTCTGTATACTCGAAGATTGATCTTCGTTCTGGGTATCATCAAGTACGAGTTCGAGACGAAGATGTACCCAAGACTGCTTTTCGTACGAGGTATGGCCACTATGAATTCTTGGTTATGCCTTTTGGTCTTACGAATGCTCCTGCTATCTTTATGGATTTAATGAATCGTGTCTTTCGAGATTATCTTGACCGATTCGTTATTGTGTTTATCGATGATATTCTTGTGTACTCAAAATCGAAAAAGGAGCATGCTGAACATCTGAGACTGGTACTTCAAACTCTTCGTACTAGTCATTTGTATGCCAAATTGTCCAAATGCGAATTCTGGATGGACAAAGTGGTATTTCTGGGCCACGTCATTTCGAGACATGGCATATCTGTTGATCCTGCGAAGGTCGAAGCTGTATTGAATTGGCCGAGACCTACGAATGTTCCTGAGATCCGTAGCTTCATGGGTTTAGCTGGATATTATCGCCGTTTTATTGAAGGATTTTCGAAAATAGCTAAACCGATTACTCAACTGACACAGAAGAATCAGCGATTCATTTGGTCAGATGAATGTGAAGCTAGTTTTCTTGAATTGAAGACGAGATTGACCACAGCACCTGTGCTTACTATTCCCTCAGGTACCGGAGGATTTGTGGTGTGTACAGATGCGTCTGGTAAAGGTTTGGGCTGTGTTCTGATGCAACATGGCAAGGTGGTTGCTTATGCGTCTCGTCAATTGAAATCTCATGAAACTCGTTATCCTGTTCATGATCTCGAATTGGCCGCCATTGTGTTCGCTTTGAAGATTTGGCGCCATTACTTGTACGGAGAAAAGTTTGTTATCTATTCGGACCATAAGAGTCTGAAATATCTCTTTTCTCAATCTGATTTGAATATGAGGCAACGCAGGTGGATGGATCTCCTGAAGGATTTTGATTGTGAGATTCAATATCACCCCGGATCGGTGAATGTTACTGCGGATGCCCTGAGCCGTAAAGTTCATGATTCTGTTCTAGCTTCTGTCAGTGTCGCCAAGGTACATGAAGATATATGTACTTCTGGTTGGACTTTTCACTCGAATTGGAATTCTGTCACTGTCTCAGCATTGCAAATTGAGCCGAGTTTGATATCGAAGATACGAAAGGCCCAACGAAGCGATGCTCAGATTCAAAAGTCGAAAGAACTTATATCTGCTGGACATCAGTCTGGATTTCAGATTTCTTCTGATGGTTCTTTACGACTTAATGATCGGCTGGTAGTTCCTG
The DNA here is from genome assembly GCF_022965805.1 of Primulina eburnea. Taxonomy (NCBI): domain Eukaryota; kingdom Viridiplantae; phylum Streptophyta; class Magnoliopsida; order Lamiales; family Gesneriaceae; genus Primulina; species Primulina eburnea. Next base: position 19,611,946 of record NC_133113.1, read on the forward strand.
ATGACTCTGATTTGAGATCTACCCTTCTTCGAGAAGCACATTGTAGCAAATATAGTATTCACCCTGGAGGTCAGAAGATGTATTTGACATTGAGACCTCAATTTTGGTGGAAACGTATGAAGAAGGACATTGCTGAATTTATTTCTAAATGTCTTGTCTGCCAGCAAGTGAAAGCCGAGAGAATGAAACCTGGAGGACTGCTCCATAGTCTTGAAATCCCGAAATGGAATTGGGAGCATATTGCTATGGATTTTGTAACTCATTTACCTCGTTCGCCCAAGGGCTGTGATGCTATTTGGGTGATTATTGATCGGCTTTCGAAATCTTCACATTTTATTCCGTATGAACGGACTTATTCTTATAAGAGAATGGCCCGTTTATACATTGAGAATGTTGTGAGACTGCACGGGGTGCCAGTCTCAATTGTATCTGATCGTGATCCCAGGTTTGCTTCTAAATTCTGGGGTAGTTTTCAGGAAGCGATGGGTACGCGTTTGGCTATGAGTACTGCTTATCATCCTCAAACTGATGGCCAAACCGAGCGTACGATTCAAACGTTAGAAGATATGTTGCGTGCTGTGGTGATGGACTTTAGAATGGGATGGCAAGATGCCTTACCATTGGTTGAATTTTCTTATAACAATAGCTTTCAGACGAGTATCGGTATGGCTCCGTTTGAAGCTCTATATGGGAGACGATGTAGATCACCGTTATTCTGGGATGAGATTGGTGAGAAACAATTGACTGGACCTGAAATGATACAGGAAATGAACGATAAGGTTCAGTTAATTCGGCAGCGGATGAAAGCTGCTCAGGATCGTCAAACGAGTTATGCGAATAAACGAAGACGACCCTTGGAATTCCAGAAAGGTGACAGAGTGTTTTTGAAGATATCTCCCTTTAGAGGCACTGTTCGATTCGGCATGCGAGGGAAGTTATCTCCTCGATATGTTGGTCCATACGAGATTCTGGATCGAGTTGGTGATCTTGCGTATCGATTGGCATTGCCACCAGCTCTATCTGCTATTCACGATGTGTTTCATGTTTCTATGTTGAGGAAATATGAACCTGATCCATCACATGTACTTGCACCTGATGAGGTTGAGCTGGATCCTTCTCTTTCCTATGTTGAACAACCTGTTCGCATTATGGATCGAAAGGAAAAGATATTGAGAAATAAATCGATTCCTCTGGTACGAGTGCAATGGACACGACATGGTGTTGAAGAATCAACGTGGGAATTGGAGAGCAAAATGCGAGAATCATATCCGCATTTATTTGATGCTGATCCATCTGTTCCATTGTATTCGATGTATTCTGATCCTTATTCTGATTTTAGTTTTGATATGTACTATAACTGGTGACATATGTATGTTTACCAATGTTATGTATATAGTGATGTTTGAGATTTCGATGACGAAATCTTTTAAGAGGGGGAGAAATGTAAGGACCGTGTATCGTATTATCGTAAATCCTATGTGATTATCGATAATTAATGAATTTGATATGTGATTATGTATATGATGTGCATTTTGACCATGAGTATTGGATATGAATTGACGTTGTAAGAGCTCGATTGGAAAGGCCGGACGCCAAATTAGTACAAATTTTATATTTTGTACAGAATGTGCGGCGCCCGGGCGGTAGAAAATGACCGCCCGAGCGCCAGGGTTGAGTTGGAGAGTATTCGGGCAGAATACTTCGCGCCCGAGCGGTAGTTTGTTACCGCCCGAGCGCGATGTAAATCATGTTCTCGGACAGAACATGCCGCGCCCGAGCGGTAATTTCCTACCGCCCGAGCGCGGTGCAATTGTACTCGGGGGCAGAGTGTCTCGCGCTCGGGAGCGAGAATTCTACCGCCCGAGCGCGAGAGGCGGTGAGATAAGCTTAAATTCTTCTGTTTCGTTTCTTTCTTCATTTCTCACCATAGCTTCGAGAAAGCACGAGAGATTTCGAAATTCTTTCTTCCGATTTGACTTCGAGACGTTGTCTAAACGCGAGACAAATTATATATTTGTGATCGTCGCGTCGAGGGCTTCAGACTGAGGTAATTTTCTTCTGGTTTCAGCAGCTTTAAATATCAAGGTGCTGGAATAGCATGTATTTGAAGTTGAATTTCTGATATGTAGTAGAATATCCGACAATAAACTCGTAATCGAAGTCGGAATTGAATTATGATATGATTATGATTTGATATGAATTTTTGAAGTTTCAAATGATATTTGAAACTCATATTAATGATTTTGGAGTATGTTATTGATTGAAATGAGTATGTAATTGATGTAGATAAAGTGTATCTTCCAGCTACATCAATTGGAACGAAGAATTAAGGTATGTTGCGACCGGGTAACATACGACAGGTATCTGTATTATATGATATATGATTGGATTTATTTGATTGGATTGGATTGGAATACGTGTCTATGTGCCTATTTGATGATTTGATGTGGCATACATGACATTGAGATTGGAGTATCGATGTATAAAATAAATGTTTTGTTAACACACAGTCATTTTATGCATACATCGATACATGACATGCACGTTGAGCTATGATCCTTGGATACCCTGATATGATTGGATTGGATTCCGGGGTTTGTGAACACAATCGCTATGCCGGTATTATATGACCCGTAAAGCATAGACAATTGTGGCCCCATATGATTGGATATGAGATGTGGGATTGATGGCGCTTCGTCGACGCTATCATATGTGTATTCCCATATCGGCCGGTGTGCCAGCTCGAGCATTGATTTGATTTGATAGCGATTCGATTGATTCTGACATGTGCTCAGTGGATGGGCATTTGACCTGATACCTCCACGACATACATGCATTGCATACCATATATCATTGTTTAGATATCTGTGGTATATATGATTGGTTGTTCCATACGGAGCTTTGCTCACCCCCAAGGGGGGCTGTTGTTGTCTTTGTGTGTGGACAATGGCAGGTACTCCAGGACATCAGGAGACCGGAGAGGGTACTTCTGGAGGGAGCCACTGTTGAGTTGAGGTTTTTATATGTTGTTCCCAGTATATATGTATATGTATCTATATACCGGGGCATGTCCCGAGAATATGAGTTGTTTGTATGTGATTGGTTTTGATTATGTGTGGGCGTGTTTTATGATTTGAATTTAGATACTATTTTTAGTATTTAAATATCAGAAGAGATAATTTGGGCTCATTGTAAAGAAATTTTAAACCCGTTTTCCGCTGTGATTAATTAAACCCTAATCAGATTGCATTGTAATAACGATTAGGAGTTAAGGGCCCCACACATTGTCTCTACTCTTCCAGAAGAAAGCTCAGCAGACCCTGATCCTTCTACAAATTTGATGGACACTAATCTCGTTTCTACTGCGTTTACTATCTCTCATCCTGTTCTAACTCAGACGAACTCTCGTCTTGCTGAGATTAAGCAACGCATGATTGCGCGAACCCCCTCCCCAGAATCAGATGCATTCAACTTGGAATTTCAGATTGAGACTCTGCAACGGGAACTCATCAACGTGTCTGATTTAGTCAAACGAATGTCCTGTGAAAGCCTTTCAGAATTCACGGGTGCTCAATCGTTCAGAGAACGCATGGGCAAATACATATATAACACGGCGGAAACCATGGACAAGATGTATGCTGAAACCATCGTTTTCAGACAGGCTATATCGAGAAATCACAGTAACATCATACTTGCTCAAACTGATATACTCAACCGAATCACCGAGCATGATGATCTCTTCCGATCATTTTCCACTTCCTTGGAACTTATGGATGCCAAGATTGATTCTCAAAATCAATCTCTTACTACACTGAATGATCGCATCTCTTCTCAAGCTCCGTATCTGTAGATGCTAACCAATGGCATTCAGAACATATCTGGCAGAATGAATGATCTCTTGGCCCATGTAGTTGCCGCTGATGTCAAAAAGGGGGAAGATAGAAGAGTCCAGCAGAAACTAGGCAATCAAAAACTGAAGCTGAACCTTCAGACAGAAGATTTCAAGATCCTCAGAATGAAGAAGTCATCTACAGGGATATTGAAACTGATTGATTATTTACGTTGATACTTTATTAACATTATCATTTTGCTTAATGATTATCTGCTTTATTTATCGCTTTTCTACTGTTTAGGTTTTGGCATCACCACAAAGGGGGAAATTGTTAGACATGAATTTTGTTGTGGCGATGTTAACTAAAACCAGCAGACCAGAACAGTAGACTAACTTATCAGAAGCTACTGGTCTAAGTAAAAGTAAAGCACTAGAAAGGATAGAAATACAGAACCAGTAGAAGATGTTGCCTAACGTTACTACCTTAATTGTTACCGTTAAGGGTTCCTAGTACTAGTATTAATTGCAGCATTAAATACTATACGGAGTCATTTAATGCACCTTACCCAATTAAGTATAAAACAAGACTGATTGTTTTATAGCTTTTCTGCAGGAACTTATTTTGGTAATAAAGCTGATTGTATCAGTTATCTGAAGACATCCTCTGATTATGAACGTTGAACTCAGTCGCTTATATATACTTGGAACAAATCCTTATACGAAAACACTTACTTTCGCATAACATCAAGGATCAAAGCTTTTTTCACTTACCAGACGAATCTCGAAATTCCTTGAGTACTTAGAGTTCAACACAAAGAAAAGTAGCACACGCTTCATAGCTAATATCTGATCTTTTGAAGATCATCTTGTGCTGCTGATTCTAACACTCTTCACAATCCTTACATCATTTATACTTTATCAGGAAGAGTTTGTAATCTGAAAAGAGTCTTTTCAGAACTTTGTGTATCACATTTTTTGAGTTGAGTAACTAAGAGTTTCAGTAGGCTGAGGTGTAAGTCCTTCTGAAGTGGGTGTGTACAAGAGTTGTACTGTAATCTCCTAGTCTTTTAGTTATACCTTCTGGAAACAGAAGAAGGGGAGACGTAGAAGATTTCATCTTCGAACTTCCATAAACAACTGCTGCCTACTGTTTTTATTGTCTTTCAATTACTTCATCAGATTGTTTCCGCACGTTTATTGTAATCTAGGTGAAAGTATACGTACAAGATAAACTAATATCTCTAACATGATTTTAGTACCTCATCAGAAGAAGAAAGAAAAACGAGTAGAGTTTATTCACCTCCCCTCTAAACTCAACTTCGATCATCAACAAATACACACACACACACACACACTAGCCGCTAAGGCACATGCGTTGTGTGTATTATGAATATATTGAGCTAATATATTAAACATTCATGATATCACAACATCATGACACCAAAATATTTTGCTATTGAATCATGAAAGGCGGTGGAGTCCAAAGCTTAAATAAATCTGTCAAACTCAATTTGTTATCTTATATTATATATGTTTTGATCATAAAAAATAATATTCTTTTGAAGCCGCAATATGATCTCATGTGAAATAATGATAAACATTAACGTAAAAGAATTAAACTAATATTCAAATGATTTTCCAAAAAAATCATCGAATTAAAAATTTATTGAAAATAAAAACCATAAATTTGTCTCCTAAATTCATCAAATAAATCGAACAAAAACAATTAAAGTTGTATTTATCTTTAGGCATTGTATGCATAAGTTAGACACTCTCTGTTCTAGCGTAATAATAAAATATTTATTATATGGAATCATACCCAAGTACAACATAAATATACAAAAGAAATAGAGCAATTTATTAAAGCATGCATTAAAAAATTGACATGACATAACAAAATGTAAACTACTGCAAAGATTTCGATAAATACATGGAAAATAAAGTATAAATTGACAAACTAAAATGTAAACGACTGCAAAGATTTCGTTAAATACATGAAAATTAAAGTAGTAATTGACAAACTCCTTTAATTTGCCAAAAAAACCAAAAAGTTGTAAGTAGATTACTTCACAAAGGTGAATAATACAAATTCTAGCAATAGTGGTAGAATTAAATCATTTCCGGAAGACGCATATTATGTTTTGCTTAAGTTGAAATAGAAATCAACAATTTAAGTAGATATAAAAATGAAAATAATAAGTTTGTAAATCCATGCTAAGGTCAAGTTTGTTACTGTAATATTAATAATTTTAAATACCTGCGGTGTTGGCTATTTATGGAGATTATTGGTTGGATTCCTGCCTCCATCATCCACGTTTTCCATGTGTGAAGCGTAAGGTTTAAATACATATGCAGCAAAGATTCAAATATGCCAAATCAATAAAGATGCAAATGTGCTAGATAAAAGTTCAGATTTTGATATCGGAACTCTGCTAGATCTTGAAACATTTTAGTTTAATCTACCAAATAATATGTAAATTTGTTTGTAAATATTATAATAAGCAATATTTAAGAAGCTTAAGATAATGATTTAGTGACTCTGTTGACAATATGTGAGAGATCATATCATAAGACCGTGAAGCTCATAATAAATACATCATCAACTGCAATATCAAAACAAACAAACGAATTTGATATGATTACTAATATAAATCAACTTAATAAATCCTAGACGATAAACTTATTCAATGTTAGAAACAAACCAGATGAAGATGAGAGCGAGTATATCTGATCCATTGAATTGAGTATGCCATTTCTACAAATAATTTGTATGCAACCAGTATTCTTCAAACTTTTGAGAAAAGCACAAAGTTAAAACCAACAAAAAAATTAAGCTTAAACCAACAAATAAAAAATCATAAATAATATATTTATCCATTAGACACTAACCAGATGCTTTTTAAAAAAATTTCAATAAATATAGGAATTTTAATATTCATGCCAAAAATGGTTATTTAGAAGATGTGATAAGAAAGAAGATGAGAAATAGATAAACATGGATATAGATAAAAGCCTAGATAGAAAACAGGGTGTCACATATAGCTGATTGTGGATGGAATGTATTTTTAAAAAATTTATAATAAAGAGAGTTGATTTACTTACACGTTATCATTCTCTATTAGGTAGCAATACCTACTTGAAAACCACGTTTCTTATGAATACACCATATTGGCGCTCTAAATTCCCGTCTTTTACTAATATTTGTGTAGAATTTTTTGAGACTCCTCTCGAAAGTGCTACATATAGCTGACCGTGGCTGAACACATGGTTACGCAAAAATATGCCAATATTTGGGATTGTTTGACCTTGTGCTTTGTTTATTGTCAAAGCAAAACTAAGTCTTATGGGAAACTGTCGACGTGTCAACTCAAATGGTAATCCAGAATTCTCTTCACTTTTCAAGGGCATTCTATGTAATGTACCGTATTTTTAAACTACTTAAAATTTGCGGAATAATAAAAAATTTCTTATTAAATAGAAACCTTCAAATTACGATAAAAATAAAATTATCATTCAAAATATTTGCAACGAAAAGATCACAAATAAAGATTGCTAAAAACACTTGTTTAAATATCGTAAATAATAACGTGAAATCAGAGTATTTGAAATATTGCATAATTTCCTAAAAAAATGGGTGGTCCTCGTGTTTAGCCTCCTGCTTAGTCCAAGCCGGCTCATTGGTTCCCACCCCTCGTCTCCTCAAAGTCATCGTCACATATATCAATCAAGTCTAATGAGTCTAAAAACTCAACATGTATATACTGGAGACAGCAAGTACAACATAATAAAACAACATGCATCTTTAAATTAGGGCTTACATACTTGAAACTTGAACATAATAGCATAAACATACTTGAAACTTGAACGTAGTAGCATAAACGTAGACATACCATCATCATAAATCTTTTTTTAAACATACTTGCATCGTACATACTGGAGCATACATGTAGGACCTGCTAAATCAGACTACGTATAAGTCATGCATAATTTCTAGTATTTAAATTAAAATGATTTTTATGCATTAGAATTTAAATTCTTTTCTTTAAATTTTATTATCTATTTTACGCAATTGTTTAATTTTATCTTTTCAGTTAAATAAGCGAGGCCAGACTGGAGTTGGAGTAATGAGATAAGATTTAGTATTAAGAAAATATTCCTAGAATTTATTTAAGATAAATAATAAGTTATTTTAATGTAAAAGGATGTTTAAAGGATTTATTTAATTAATTTGATATAAGTAGTAAATAAGTTCTTTTAGGTTCAATAATTAATTAATTAATACATTAAAATACTTAATGGGTAGATAAAACTTTAAAGATTTAAAATACAAGATTTAAACAATATTTTACCTCATTTTATTCATAGAATTTTGGCCACCTCATTTTTAAAAGATTTAATTTTTGACAACTCACCATTTTAATATATTTCCTTATCCTTTTCTTGGTATGATAACCCCTCACCTTTTAATCAACAAAAAAATTATTAATTAAGCAATTCCCTACCCTCATTTTTTTTTATAAGAAATCGGCCACCTCACTGGAAGATTTGAGTAATTTCAGTAACTTTCTATTGATATCTTTCCTTAATCCTTTCATGGCATAGTTAATTCCCTCATTTTAAATCCTCAATAATTAAACAATTAAGCAATTTTCTCCCTTGTATTTGATAGAAGAAAAATCGGTCATCCCTCCTTCAAATCAAATCAAATCACATCTCATTTCTTATCTAACAAACTCTAGGATAGGAAGATTCATTTGCCATTCAATTTTCTTTTTTATCTTGCAACTTTCCCTTCATTTTCCCTAGTCACTCTCCTCTCCATAATCTCGAAATTTCAGAAGAAAAACCTCTAAAAAATAGTGATTTACACCTAGAGAAAATAAGAGAGAAAAGAAAGAAGCAAAGCAACTCCGTCTCCTCCGCACCGTGTCGTCGTAATCGATTTGTTTTCATTTCAAACAAATCCAAGGCATGTGTATATTTTCTCTTGCTCTTAAATCAAGTCATATACATTTTTTTAAAAACCATATTATGTTCATATTCCATTCAGCATAACTGAAATAATGGCAGCAACTTTCGAATGTATGTGCAGAATTTTTCGTTTTCCTCTATGCCTTCACGGTTGGCTTGTTTTATGGTTTCAGGGTTCGGCTGGATTTCCAAGGGCTCAAGGCTGCATCTAGGCTTGTACTAGGATGTGTTAGGGAGGTGCTGGTCCATCGGTTTGAGTCCCTTCGCCGCAAGCAAGATGAAACTGACAGCAACTCCCATAGAGCAGTTTTTGTGTCTCGAATTGCATGGTTTCTTGCCTAAGGTGTGGGTTCTGATCTTGGCTTCCGTATGGGCTATAGCCATGGTTAGAATCCCTCCTTGACATTTCTAGGACGTGATCAAGATGCCCTTTCATGTCTTGGTTCATGTCCCCATCGGTTTTTAAAACAAACAAAGAACAGCGCCCCTTCGGTTTTAAAATTCTGGTTTTGTTGAGTGTGTTGAGTTTCGGTTTTGAGGTGTTAGATGGGTTGTGGTTGGCTTCTAGCCCTTATTCATGACTCATACAACACCTTATCATGTCTAGCATGGACCATGGTTAACCTCATAACCATTGGATCCTTCATTTGATAGCAAAACAAGCAAGACACCCCACGCGAGTGAGGCGTGTTCTCGGGTGGAGCTTGGGAGTGGTTTCGAGTGTTGCTTGGGTTGTCATTGGCCTAGGTCCCATAGCCATGGTTCAAACCATACCTTAGAATTTTGTTAAGAGGCTCTGGTCGGTGGTTCAAGCCCCAATGGCCAATAGCCTCACAAACGAAGCACGGCCGCTGCTGCTGTATTTTTGTTGGACAGCAGGTTTGGCTTCGGTTCAGAGGTGTGGTTCGAGTCCTTGTTTGGATTTTAGCCTATGGCCTTGGACTAGACAGTACCTTATTGAGTTAGGAAGGTCATGTTTTTGGTCGTTCTTGATTTGGTTAAGTTTAGAGGTCGTACAAGAATTTATGGTGCAAGGTGCCAAAGTAACTCTCGAAAGAGCGTTCCATGATTTTGGCCTCCATGCATAATTTTCGTGTATTACAGCCCTTGGTAATTATTTTCCAATATTTTAGGTGTATTTTAATCATGACTAAATGATGGTTTGGGTTGTTACGGAGTCATGGTTAAATATTAAGTTTGTTGGGCGTAATAGTCTCGTTTTTAGTTCGATTTTGAAGCGTTGGTCAAGTTAAGTTATTTGCATGGTCAAGTGTAGTTTATTTCCATATTCCTCACATTAGAATTAGGTCGCAGCGAGCCTGGGAACGATCCAACTCAATTGGTAAAATAAAACAGGATAATAATTATATTACGTGCATAAAATATAAAAGTTTATTTTTGAGATATATGTGATATGTCTTGTGGCCACTTCACGCTCATGGGATTGCAGCTTATGGGATTATTACTTCATCTGGTGGCTATTGACCGGTTCATGTTCATATATGAGTACGGATATCCAGTCCAAGTGCTGTGATGATCTCTACCGCCCAATATACTGTGGTTTAGTCTGATCATACGATTCAGTTCATGTTATGGGCCACTTGCGTAGAACATATTCTCAACAGAAAAATTATGATATGCTATTTCATGACAGGGCTCTATTGAGCAAACATTTTATGTACGATTTTTCAGTTATGCACGTATTTATAATTATTCATGACACGATTTTTACGTTACGATTTACGATATGATATCTTTTCATGGCATGAAATTTTATGATATATTTTACTTGTTATTCACGATATATGCATGCTAAGTCTTTAGACTTACTGGACTTGATTGTTGTAGGTACTGATGAGGTCGGGACCGAGGGCGGGGACCAGTGAACCATCTTGGGTCGGCAGTAGTAGGAACCCGAGGACCTCATTTTCAGCATTTATTATTTTTATTCCAAACCCAGTTTTTATTTTTTTGAATTATTTTAAGTTGTTATTTTGAAAACATTATTTACTTTCGCTGCTACTTTAAACATTGAATCTTTTTATCAGTATATTTTACGAATGAGGTATTTTATTTATTTAAAGGAAAAATTTTAAATTATTCCGCAAATTTACAAATACGAAATACGGGCTTCTACAATAAATAACATCATTTTGCGTAGAGATATGTTTCAAAGCAAGTGACCCATACATAAATGAGTCTGATTAGACTAAACCACAGTCTTGGGCTGGCAGGGAAAATCCACTACCACATACATGAGATCCCCTGTCATGCTTTATCGGATGGATTGGTCCCTGGTCATGCTTTACCGCTTTCCAATCCTGATCTAAACCCAGTCATGTTTTACTGGGGTGGAGAGGTCCTCGGCCACGTTCACAGACTTCCAAACCCGTTCATAATTTGGTCGCAAAAGGAGAGAAGGGGAGAGTTAATTTTTCTTGGTATATGAAAAAGTTAAAGTGAGCATGTGCATGCCATGCCTTGGATATTGAAAAAATTGTCTCCAACCCTTCACCTCCCTTGCATGCTTTCTACTTGGGCTTGTAACAATTACAAGGCCCATGGACTTTTATTTAAATGTCTCAAACACATTTGAAATCATTTAAACTTTACTTGATTTTATTCAAGCCCACTAGTTTAATAATTATTTCTAGTTGGACTCTACAAGGCTCAATGTTGTTTAATTAATTCAACACTTATTAATTTAATTATTTGGACTCTACTAGGTCCACTAGTGTTTAATTAATTCAACACTTGAATTAATTTAATTTAGTCCATAATAATGTTTATGAAAATCACAATTTCCAAATACATTATTTGTTTGGCCAACTTTTAATTTAGGAACACTTCCTCAAATTAAAAGTTACATTCTCCTTATAGAAGTCATACTTCTATTTTTATTTACGCTTATAAACTTCTTTATAAGACGTTCAACACATTGAACTATTTTAAATTCTCAACGGGATCTAGAAAGTTAGCACTTGTATGGCCCTCAATGGTTCATTGATACAAATAGCCGTGGGTTCACATCTCCATGTGATTCGGGACTAAACATGTCCTTATATGAGCATACCACAATTGCTCCATTCTTACTTATCAACTCCTTGATAATAATAACATCAGAACTCAAGTCTGATGTTACCCAACCAATCATGTTAAACGCCTAGCAGCATCGATTACATTATTCCCTAGGTATCAAATGATTGTGCATGCAAGAACCATTCAATTATGGTTAGCGTACAGTACGGTCCCTTCAACTCATATATATCCCGACCGATTCGACAACTATTGGTACATCGAGGGCTGTCAAAGAATCGATACTATGTGTCATGTCGTAGTTGTATCGATGGTGTAATCTATGAAACCCCTTTCATAATTACTACCATACTCTGATCAGAGATTTCATACTACATATACATGAGATCACATAGGATATTATCCATACCCGAAGGTAAGCGGTGAATCCCCGACTACAATGCATTGACTCCTATATGTTTCGACAAAACACCCAACCTTGCCACCTGATGACCCCATGAGAGTCGGTAAACAAGCCAAAGTGCAATGCTAGTGCATAAAGTGTGGGGACCCGGACGCTAATCATCTTCTTAATCATCTTTGGAATTTAATTATCAATTAAGATAAACAGGGTCTAAAAATTTTTCTTTTTTAAAATATAACTGCAGAATGTAGTGGAATATAACTAATATACATCTCAGTATGTAAGTACAATAATGTACAACAATTATTCAAACTAGTCTAAGGTTCAATTACTAACTGTCAAGTATTAAACCAAATCTACAATAAGTCCGGAATCACCACTCTAAACTCGTCTTCTCTCATCATCTTCTTGACCCCGATCATGTCCCACCTGTTGTCATGCACACATACAAAACAAGACAACAGCCGGATAACTCCGGTGAGATATAAATATCTCAGTATAAACAATGTATCAATGCAATCATATAAAACATATATAAAAGCATAAACAATCATTAATACATATATTCAATCTGATTACATGAACCAATACGAATCTGCATTTAAGTCAATGACTTATTATCTTATCTCAACTTATTTCTAACCTAGGGATCCCGATCTAATTTAGACTTTGGTATGCTGTATCGAATGTCTACAATAGACGTCGATCTACATCTAAGCTCATCGATACACCGTAAGTATAGAGTCTTCGCGGTTCTGACAAAGACTCGGCGGTTCTGCCCTAGCTAGGCTGATCTACCCTAGACTCAAACTCTGACTCTGCTCTAAGTCAACAGATTAACATATCAATCTGATAATCTGCAAATATCAATGCAATAAAATAAAGTATGTGATTTTGGGAAACTCAAGTCAAACCTAACTCGAGTTGTGCACTCCCGAATCAACATTTATTTATACATTTGTCTTCTCGGTCTGACAAAGACGAATTCTTGTATTCTGATCTGTCCATACCCAGTCTGGCAATGACAATCGTATAATTACAATATCAGTAAATAACTCAATTCAAAACCTGTTCTGATCAATACTCAAACCAATACATAATCTGATCCATATCTGAACAAGGTAAAATCTAAGTCATATCAATGATATTACGATACAATCGAAATCATTACTGAATCTGAACAATCTAAATCAACTGATGTTTCGACGGCATAACAATACAATCTGAATAACCCCGTCAATCTGAACATAACAGATATAATACCACAACTCATAATCGATACCAGTGCTAATCATAGTCTTCCATAATAACAGATCGTGATACCAAACCTATACAATCTTAGTCATATTACTTCAGAAAATCATAACAATTACAGAAACAGTCTGTTCTTTAATCTGACTTCAATTATACGATGTCTATTATAGCTAAAAACATCATATCTGATTCGTATTCGATTCTGACCATATCATAAATTCAAATCATGTCTAAACGTAACAAAACTTACGTCCAGTTGTAGCTTGCGTTGATACGAACTCGGTACTGAACTCGGATTTCAATTTGGACGGACGAATCTCCAAAATCTTCAATTCCAAATCGAAGTCTTCTTCAGAGTTTTTTCTCGGTCCCTTTATCTGAATTCTGAAGGATCAATCGTTTGTATGAATATATATATATATATATATATATATATATATATATATATATATATATATATTTACATCTCGTGCATGCAAAGCAAGTGGCGTCGTGCATGTTCTGCACGTTGTGCGCATATGCGCGAACAAGGTCGCGCATATGCGCCGGTAGCTCGCACCAGCATTTTGCCTGCTCGCGCATATGCGCCATCTTCGTCGCGCATATGCGCCGATCATTCTGTCCAACCCGCGCATGTGCGCCGATCATTCTGGACAGGTCGCGCATATGCGGGCCTTATCTCGCGCATGTGCGCCAATCTTATTCTTCACACATAATGTTATTTCTTCTTCCGGCTCTCCCGATCTGATCCGTTCCGTCTATAATCATATGAATTATCAACAATAGATTATAATAATCATTGCCATATCCTTTCAGATTAACAAGATAAATTTCTCGGGCCTTACATTTCTCCCCCTTTTAGATCTGAGTTCGTCCTCGAACTCGTACGAACTCAATTCAGATATATCAGAAGAAATGTATATAGAGTTTAAATCAGAACTCATCTCAATGAATCCATTCTGAAATCTTATAAAAAAAAATCTCAATTAGTGTCTTTGAGATTCTGACAATCTTAATTTGCTTTCAACAACAGAAAAATCTTCGTTCTGAAACATTTTTCTTTTATGGATCTCTGATTCCAATCTGGAATAGGAATTCAAAAGTATAATATCAGAATACCCTTCAAACTAGTTTTGACAAAATCAATCTCGTAATACTGGCTATACAACATCCGTATATACCAAACTACAGCTCATAACAAATCCTTATCATCATCTGTTATCAAGTCTGTTTATCCCATTCAAGGATATATTAAATCTTCGGCCCCGAATACCAATCGTCACCATCCGACGTTGGTATATTAAGTTTGTCTGGTCTGAGCTATCTTCACTCTCTTCTGAATTAACTACATTTTCTTTGTCATATCTCTGATCGTATCAGATCTTATCTCAGGTATCTCCGAGATATTATTCTTTTACCAAAGAAATCTGTAGTACTCACTATACAATGTCTCATTTGTAACTATCTCATTACTCATCTGATGATCTGAATACAATAATTCACACAGCGACAATATGTCATATCAACTAGTGCTAGCATCCAGCACTACAGTTCCACAAATATCTTCCAATATCTGGATATTACGCGCTGGCTATCTGCCAGTCTATGAATAATATGTGAATGAGTTCATGGTATATTCTGCCACAAATACAAAATCAATCAGAATTCACAATCTGATATAATCTACTTCTACATTCTGATCAATCTGACCATTTCTTTGACATCGATCTTTGTCATTTGGTCATGTTTGTACGTCATCTTGTACAAACTAATAGATATAGATTGAACAATATGTCAATCACAATCATATCATATCACAATCTGGAAAGTATTACAGTAATCTCATTACGAAATTCATTGAAACATACTTCCCATGTCTAGTCAGAAATATACAATTCTGTAATAAACCTTCTGATTTCTATCTTTCTATCTTCATTTATTGGCGATTTAGACATTTCAGTACAAATTTTGCCAACATTTCAGCATAAATTCTGCCATAACCGATTTAGTCTGTTTATATCAACGCTGTCTGTCCGAATATTATACATTCTCAGTCACCACAATGAAAATTGAATCAATTACTGTGTGTTTCTGACACTATCTGTTATTTCAGTTTCGAACTATTTGGTATAAACAAATCAGTTACTAATATAAATGAAAGAAAAATACCTACCTGGTATTTGGTTCTGACTATCGATATCAAATTCTGCTGTACAATTCTGAAACATTTGACATCACTGATAATCATTCTCATACAGTAAAAATCTCATATCTGTTACTCTGATCGATGCTCTGATCTGATTATCGAATTTAAATTCTGAATATTCTGATTACATTTCTGAATCACTGAAATTCTCAAATTCAATTCTGATTCAGATTGAACTGTATATAATCTCAACGGTTCACAATGATCTGTATCAAATACGGCTGTAGAAATATAACAATACTCAGGTAGAACAAAACAACAATCGTATACGGTAATCTGTCAATTCAGACCCAAAAATAAATTTCTGACATTTCTGGCATTTCTGATCTTTCTGTATCATTCTCAGCCACTGATCACAATCTCAACTGTGTCAAAATCAATCAGTATACTAACTTCAGATATCGCATATTCTGAATACAATCTGTTTCAATCAGGATTCATATCTGAATAATTTCTGTATACAATAATCACAGTTCCCAGAATATTCAATACAATCTTCAGATATTCGATTCAATCAATCAGATGTTGCGAATATATCAAAATATCATAGATACAACGAGCATGAAATCATCAGAATATCTTTGAACATACTAAAACATGCCAAATAGAAACACTAAATCAGATGTAACTCCTGGTCGGTAGTCTTCTACTGATCTTTCAATTCATTCAGTGTCATTCTGTACATTCAATATCATTCTGTACTGAATTCTAAAACAACAAACAGTACCTGGTATTGATTCAATTCTGAAATTTATCTTTCTAATAAAAAGTAAATCTGAAATCTTATCTGGGTAAACCGCATTCAACTCGTACATCACTGGCAAATCTGCCAATGCTAGGCTCGATTTCAGTATATCTACTGAATACATAAAGATACCATCTGCTCCTTTCTGTATCAATCGAGTCATAGACAATACAGATATCAAAGGAATTCTAGATCTAGATTCATTACCGTGAAATCTCTACTCATCAGCCATATCTGGTCTGAATCTTATCTTTTCTGAAAGAAATCTACAATAGTTCTGTACTTGTTCAGCATATTAATATTAATAATGAAATTAAATCAGAAGACACAAGTACATCATAAGCTAACTCGATCTCATTCTCATCTTACTGTAGTATACAATATGTCACAGAAATCTCTGATATCAATCTTTCTTTCCCAAAAGGTACAAAGATTAATACTTAGGGGTGAGCAAGATTTCGGTTAAACCGAATTAACCGACCGAACCGAGTCAATTCGGAAATTCGGTTCGGTTATTTCGGAAATTCGGTTTTCAAATTAAAAAAATTCGGTTATATCGGTTAATTCGGTTCGGTTACGGTTTTCGAAATTTTGAAATCGGTTAACCGAATTAACCGATATAATAAATATTATTATTTAATAATTTTTTTATTTTTCAATTTTTATAAATATTTTAATTTTTAATTTTAAAATCGATATAGTATGTATTAATTGTGTTCAAATAAAACTTATACATTTGGGATGTGTGTGATTTTATATTTTTATGCATTTGTGTAAAGCGTAGTGTTAAAAAAAAATTTACATATATAATTAAAGTTAAATCACAATTTTTTAAAAACTAATCGGTTAATTCGGTCACCGACCGAATTAACCGATTTTAATTCGGTTCGGTTTTCATCGGTTATGAAAATTAATTCGGTCGGTTCGGTTATGGCTAAATATTTCGGTTCGGTTCGGTTATGGCTAATTCGGTTCGGTCGGTAACCGAATTAACCGAATACTCACCCCTATTAATACTACAGCAATACAGACACAACAGGTACCATATATATCAATGCAACTCAGTCAAGATAATCATAAGAAATGCATTAGTATATATCAATACATATGCAACATAATCATAAAAGAACAGTACCTGCCACTATATCATCAAGTGCCTCTTGGGTCTGTTCCTCGGTCACTACCACCAGATGGTCCTGCTCCCTGAAATCTTCGGGACCCTTTCTGTGGACAAACTCTAGCATAGTGTCCCGGCTATCGGCAGATACGACAACTACCAGTAACTCCTTGGCATGCTCCGTGGAATGTCTTCCTCCACAAGTTCTGCAATACACTCCAGTATAACTCGGGCTAGAACCACTGGAGCTAGAGGAACCACTCCTTAACTTCTTGAATGTCTTCTTTCGAGCTTCAGTCAAATCTTGCTTTCCACTCGTGCTGCCGTAATCACATCTGAGAGGGGATTGCTGTGTCTGGGGTTGTATCGCACACACCCTTTTCAGTTGTCAATCAGATTCGCTTCCGCTCTCTTCGCTCTACTCAAGGCATCAGCGAAATGGTGAGGTCGTTGTATATTCATCAATGCAACTATCTCCGAATTCAATCATCTGATGAACTGATCCGCTACAGCTTCATCATTCCCAATTACATGAGGAGCAAAACGAAGTAGAGTAGAGAATTTAACAACATATTCTTCAATATTCAGTTGACCTTGTCTCAATTCTCAAACTCTGCTTTACTGTCCTCTTGGTACGAAACTGAGAAAAATCTTCGGTAAAATTCAGTTCTGAATATTTCCCACGAATCACTGTACCTCTCTGTTCTAACATTCTTTTACTTGTAATCAACCAACTCCTGGCGGCTTCTCGTAACTGGTTAGGCACCATTTTAACTCTCTGTTCATCTGTACAATCAAGTAAATCGAACAGTATTTCTATGTCATCAAACCGTTCTCACAATCTTCAGACGTCTCGATACCACTCAGAATCGGCGGCTGAAATAACTGAAACTCTTTCAACTTTATTTCCATCTGAGTTTCTGATACATCTATCTGTTCAGTCGAAGTACTACCCCTTTCTGGAATTCTCCGTGGAAGTATATCTGCTTATCAAAAATTAGTACCCAATACTACAAATCTGTTCAAATCTTTCTCTGATCTTCTTACTGCTGATCAAGAATCAAATCTGATTCATACTCCATAATACATATTACCAATTCAAATCAGATAATTAGATAACATGTATTTTAAAGCAGTAAAACATAATGTCATGCTAGCATACACCATGTCAATCAACATTAAAATAAATCTCATGCTAGCAATCACATGCAAGGAAAGAAAACTCAATCTACCCCGCTCATTCTCTTCTATCTCAGTCTAAAGGATCTATCGCTCTGATACCACCTGTTGTGGGGACCCGGACGCTAATCATCTTCTTAATCATCTTTGGAATTTAATTATCAATTAAGATAAACAGGGTCTAAAAATTTTTCTTTTTTAAAATATAACTGCGGAATGTAGTGGAATATAACTAATATACATATCAGTATATAAGTACAATAATGTACAACAATTATTCAAACTAGTCTAAGGTTCAATTACTAACTGTCAAGTATTAAACCAAATCTACAATAAGTCCGGAATCACCACTCTAAACTCGTCTTCTCTCATCATCTTCTTGACCCCGATCCTGTCCCACTCGTTGTCATGCACGCATACAAAACAAGACAACAGCCGGATAACTCCGGTGAGATATAAATATCTCAGTATAAACAATGTATCAATGCAATCATATAAAACATATATAAAAGCATAAACAATCATTAAAACAAGTATTCAATCTGATTGCATGAACCAATACGAATCTGTATTTAAGTCAATGACTTATTATCTTATCTCAACTTATTTCTAACCTAGGGATCCCGATCTAATTTAGACTTTGGTATACTGTATCGAATGTCTACAATAGACGTCGATCTACATCTAAGCTCATCGATACACCGTAAGTATAGAGTCTTCGCGGTTCTGACAAAGACTCGGCGGTTCTGCCCTAGCTAGGCTGATCTACCCTAGACTCAAACTCTGACTCTGCTCTAAGTCAACAGATTAACATATCAATCTGATAATCTGCAAATATCAATGCAATAAAATAAAGTATGTGATTTTGGGAAACTCAAGTCAAACCTAACTCGAGTTGTGCACTCCCGAATCAACATTTATTTATACATTTGTCTTCTCGGTCTGACAAAGACGAATTCTTGTATTCTGATCTGTCCATACCCAGTCTGGCAATGACAATCGTATAATTACAATATCAGTAAATAACTCAATTCAAAACCTGTTCTGATCAATACTCAAACCAATACATAATCTGATCCATATCTGAACAAGGTAAAATCTAAGTCATATCAATGATATTACGATACAATCGAAATCATTACTGAATCTGACAATCTAAATCAACTGATGTTTCGACGGCATAACAATACAATCTGAATAACCCCGTCAATCTGAACATAACAGATATAATACCACAACTCATAATCGATATCAGTGCTAATCATAGTCTTCCATAATAACAGATCGTGATACCAAACCTATACAATCTTAGTCATATTACTTCAGAAAATCATAACAATTACAGAAACAGTCTGTTCTTTAATCTGACTTCAATTATACGATGTCTATTATAGCTAGAAAACATCATATCTGATTCGTATTCGATTCTGACCATATCATAAATTCAAATCATGTCTAAACGTAACAAAACTTACGTCCAGTTGTAGCTTGCGTTGATACGAACTCGGTACTGAACTCGGATTTCAATTTGGACGGACGAATCTCCAAAATCTTCAATTCCAAATCGAAGTCTTCTTCAGAGTTTTTCTCGGTCCCTTTATCTGAATTCTGAGGATCAATCGTTTGTATGAATATATATATATATATATATATATATATATATATATATATATATATATTTACATCTCGTGCATGCAAAGCAAGTGGCGTCGTGCATGTTCTGCACGTTGTGCGCATATGCGCGAACAAGGTCGCGCATATGCGCCGGTAGCTCGCACCAGCATTTTGCTGCTCGCGCATATGCGCCATCTTCGTCGCGCATATGCGCCGATCATTCTGTCCAACCCGCGCATGTGCGCCGATCATTCTGGACAGGTCGCGCATATGCGGGCCTTATCTCGCGCATGTGCGCCAATCTTATTCTTCACACATAATGTTATTTCTTCTTCCGGCTCTCCCGATCTGATCCGTTCCGTCTATAATCATATGAATTATCAACAATAGATTATAATAATCATTGCCATATCCTTTCAGATTAACAAGATAAATTTCTCGGGCCTTACATTTCTCCCCCTTTTAGATCTGAGTTCGTCCTCGAACTCGTACGAACTCAATTCAGATATATCAGAAGAATGTATATAGAGTTTAAATCAGAACTCATCTCAATGAATCCATTCTGAAATCTTATAAAAAAAAATCTCAATTAGTGTCTTTGAGATTCTGACAATCTTAATTTGCTTTCAACAACAGAAAAATCTTCGTTCTGAAACATTTTTCTTTTATGGATCTCTGATTCCAATCTGGAATAGGAATTCAAAAGTATAATATCAGAATACCCTTCAAACTAGTTTTGACAAAATCAATCTCGTAATACTGCTATACAACATCCGTATATACCAAACTACAGCTCATAACAAATCCTTATCATCATCTGTTATCAAGTCTGTTTATCCCATTCAAGGATATATTAAATCTTCGGCCCCGAATACCAATCGTCACCATCCGACGTTGGTATATTAAGTTGTCTGGTCTGAGCTATCTTCACTCTCTTCTGAATTAACTACATTTTCTTTGTCATATCTCTGATCGTATCAGATCTTATCTCAGGTATCTCCGAGATATTATTCTTTACCAAAGAAATCTGTAGTACTCACTATACAATGTCTCATTTGTAACTATCTCATTACTCATCTGATGATCTGAATACAATAATTCACACAGCGACAATATGTCATATCAACTAGTGCTAGCATCCAGCACTACAGTTCCACAATATCTTCCAATATCTGGATATTACGCGCTGGCTATCTGCCAGTCTATGAATAATATGTGAATGAGTTCATGGTATATTCTGCCACAAATACAAAATCAATCAGAATTCACAATCTGATATAATCTACTTCTACATTCTGATCAATCTGACCATTTCTTTGACATCGATCTTTGTCATTTGGTCATGTTTGTACGTCATCTTGTACAACTAATAGATATAGATTGAACAATATGTCAATCACAATCATATCATATCACAATCTGGAAAGTATTACAGTAATCTCATTACGAAATTCATTGAAACATACTTCCATGTCTAGTCAGAAATATACAATTCTGTAATAAACCTTCTGATTTCTATCTTTCTATCTTCATTTATTGGCGATTTAGACATTTCAGTACAAATTTTGCCAACATTTCAGCATAAATTCTGCCATAACCGATTTAGTCTGTTTATATCAACGCTGTCTGTCCGAATATTATACATTCTCAGTCACCACAATGAAAATTGAATCAATTACTGTGTGTTTTCTGACACTATCTGTTATTTCAGTTTCGAACTATTTGGTATAAACAAATCAGTTACTAATATAAATGAAAGAAAAATACCTACCTGGTATTTGGTTCTGACTATCGATATCAAATTCTGCTGTACAATTCTGAAACATTTGACATCACTGATAATCATTCTCATACAGTAAAAATCTCATATCTGTTACTCTGATCGATGCTCTGATCTGATTATCGAATTTAAATTCTGAATATTCTGATTACATTTCTGAATCACTGAAATTCTCAAATTCAATTCTGATTCAGATTGAACTGTATATAATCTCAACGGTTCACAATGATCTGTATCAAATACGGCTGTAGAAATATAACAATACTCAGGTAGAACAAACAACAATCGTATACGGTAATCTGTCAATTCAGACCCAAAAATAAATTTCTGACATTTCTGGCATTTCTGATCTTTCTGTATCATTCTCAGCCACTGATCACAATCTCAACTGTGTCAAATCAATCAGTATACTAACTTCAGATATCGCATATTCTGAATACAATCTGTTTCAATCAGGATTCATATCTGAATAATTTCTGTATACAATAATCACAGTTCCCAGAATATTCAATACAATCTTCAGATATTCGATTCAATCAATCAGATGTTGCGAATATATCAAAATATCATAGATACAACGAGCATGAAATCATCAGAATATCTTTGAACATACTAAAACATGCCAAATAGAAACACTAAATCAGATGTAACTCCTGGTCGGTAGTCTTCTACTGATCTTTCAATTCATTCAGTGTCATTCTGTACATTCAATATCATTCTGTACTGAATTCTAAAACAACAAACAGTACCTGGTATTGATTCAATTCTGAAATTTATCTTTCTAATAAAAAGTAAATCTGAAATCTTATCTGGGTAAACCGCATTCAACTCGTACATCACTGGCAAATCTGCCAATGCTAGGCTCGATTTCAGTATATCTACTGAATACATAAAGATACCATCTGCTCCTTTCTGTATCAATCGAGTCATAGACAATACAGATATCAAAGGAATTCTAGATCTAGATTCATTACCGTGAAATCTCTACTCATCAGCCATATCTGGTCTGAATCTTATCTTTTCTGAAAGAAATCTACAATAGTTCTGTACTTGTTCAGCATATTAATATTAATAATGAAATTAAATCAGAAGACACAAGTACATCATAAGCTAACTCGATCTCATTCTCATCTTACTGTAGTATACAATATGTCACAGAAATCTCTGATATCAATCTTTCTTTCCCAAAAGGTACAAAGATTAATACTTAGGGGTGAGCAAGATTTCGGTTAAACCGAATTAACCGACCGAACCGAGTCAATTCGGAAATTCGGTTCGGTTATTTCGGAAATTCGGTTTTCAAATTAAAAAATTCGGTTATATCGGTTAATTCGGTTCGGTTACGGTTTTCGAAATTTTGAAATCGGTTAACCGAATTAACCGATATAATAAATATTATTATTTAATAATTTTTTTTATTTTCAATTTTTATAAATATTTTAATTTTTAATTTAAAATCGATATAGTATGTATTAATTGTGTTCAAATAAAACTTATACATTTGGGATGTGTGTGATTTTATATTTTTATGCATTTGTGTAAAGCGTAGTGTTAAAAAAAAATTTACATATATAATTAAAGTTAAATCACAATTTTTTTAAAAACTAATCGGTTAATTCGGTCACCGACCGAATTAACCGATTTTAATTCGGTTCGGTTTTCATCGGTTATGAAAATTAATTCGGTCGGTTCGGTTATGGCTAAATATTTCGGTTCGGTTCGGTTATGGCTAATTCGGTTCGGTCGGTAACCGAATTAACCGAATACTCACCCCTATTAATACTACAGCAATACAGACACAACAGGTACCATATATATCAATGCAACTCAGTCAAAGATAATCATAAGAAATGCATTAGTATATATCAATACATATGCAACATAATCATAAAAGAACAGTACCTGCCACTATATCATCAAGTGCCTCTTGGGTCTGTTCCTCGGTCACTACCACCAGATGGTCCTGCTCCCTGAAATCTTCGGGACCCTTTCTGTGGACAAACTCTAGCATAGTGTCCCGGCTATCGGCAGATACGACAACTACCAGTAACTCCTTGGCATGCTCCGTGGAATGTCTTCCTCCACAAGTTCTGCAATACACTCCAGTATAACTCGGGCTAGAACCACTGGAGCTAGAGGAACCACTCCTTAACTTCTTGAATGTCTTCTTTCGAGCTTTCAGCAAATCTTGCTTTCCACTCGTGCTGCCGTAATCACATCTGAGAGGGGATTGCTGTGTCTGGGGTTGTATCGCACACACCCTTTTCAGTTGTCAAATCAGATTCGCTTCCGCTCTCTTCGCTCTACTCAAGGCATCAGCGAAATGGTGAGGTCGTTGTATATTCATCAATGCAACTATCTCCGAATTCAATCATCTGATGAACTGATCCGCTACAGCTTCATCATTCCCAATTACATGAGGAGCAAAACGAAGTAGAGTAGAGAATTTAACAACATATTCTTCAATATTCAGTTGACCTGTCTCAAATTCTCAAACTCTGCTTTACTGTCCTCTTGGTACGAAACTGAGAAAAATCTTCGGTAAAATTCAGTTCTGAATATTTCCCACGAAATCACTGTACCTCTCTGTTCTAACATTCTTTTACTTGTAATCAACCAACTCCTGGCGGCTTCTCGTAACTGGTTAGGCACCATTTTAACTCTCTGTTCATCTGTACAATCAAGTAAATCGAACAGTATTTCTATGTCATCAAACCGTTCTCACAATCTTCAGACGTCTCGATACCACTCAGAATCGGCGGCTGAAATAACTGAAACTCTTTCAACTTTATTTCCATCTGAGTTTCTGATACATCTATCTGTTCAGTCGAAGTACTACCCCTTTCTGGAATTCTCCGTGGAAGTATATCTGCTTATCAAAAAATTAGTACCCAAATACTACAAATCTGTTCAATCTTTCTCTGATCTTCTTACTGCTGATCAAGAATCAAATCTGATTCATACTCCATAATACATATTACCAATTCAAATCAGATAATTAGATAACATGTATTTTAAAGCAGTAAAACATAATGTCATGCTAGCATACACCATGTCAATCAACATTAAAATAAATCTCATGCTAGCAATCACATGCAAGGAAAGAAAAATCAATCTACCCCGCTCATTCTCTTCTATCTCAGTCTAAAGGATCTATCGCTCTGATACCACCTGTTGTGGGTACCCGGACGCTAATCATCTTCTTAATCATCTTTGGGATTTAATTATCAATTAAGATAAACAGGATCTAAAAATTTTTCTTTTTTAAAATATAACTGCGGAATGTAGTGGAATATAACTAATATACATCTCAGTATATAAGTACAATAATGTACAACAATTATTCAAACTAGTCTAAGGTTCAATTACTACCTGTCAAGTATTAAACCAAATCTACAATAAGTCCGGAATCACCACTCTAAACTCGTCTTCTCTCATCATCTTCTTGACCCCGATCATGTCCCACATGTTGTCATGCACACATACAAAACAAGAAAACAGCCGGATAACTCCGGTGAGATATAAATATCTCAGTATAAACAATGTATCAATGCAATCATATAAAACATATATAAAAGCATAAACAATCATTAAAACATTTATTCAATCTGATTACATGAACCAATATGAATCTGTATTTAAGTCAATGACTTATTATCTTATCTCAACTTATTTCTAACCTAGAGATCCCGATCTAATTTAGACTTTGGTATGCTGTATCGAATGTCTACAATAGACGTCGATCTACATCTAAGCTCATCGATACACCGTAAGTCTAGAGTCTTCGCGGTTCGGACAAAGACTCGGTGGTTCTGCCCTAGCTAGGCTGATCTGCCCTAGACTCAAATTCTGACTCTGCTCTAAGTTAATAGATTAACATATCAATCTGATAATCTGCAAATATCAATGCAATAAAATAAAGTATGTGATTTTGGGAAACTCAAGTCAAACCTAACTCGAGTTGTGCAATCTCGAATCAACATTTATTTATACCTTTGTCTTCCCGGTTTGAAGAAGACGAAGTCTTATATTCTGATCTATCCATACCCAGTCTGGCAATGACAATCGTATAATTACAATATCAGTAAATAACTCAATTCAAAACCTGTTCTGATCAATACTCAAACAAATACATAATCTGATCCATATCTGAACAAGGTACAATCTAATTCATATCAATGATATTACGATACAATCGAAATCATTACTGAATCTGATCAATCTAAATCAACTGATGTTTCGACGGCATAACAATACAATCTGAATAATCCCGTCAATCTGAACATCACAGATATAATACCACAACTCATAATCGATATCAGTACTAATCATAGTCTTCAATAATAACAGATTGTGATACCAAATCTATACAATCTTAGTCATATTACTTCAGAAAATCATAACAATTATAGAAACAGTCTGTTCTTTAATCTGACTTCAATTATACGATGTCTATTATAGCAGAAACATCATATCTGATTCGTATTCGATTCTTACCATATCATAAATTCAAATCATGTCTAAACGTAACAAAACTTACGTCCAGTAGTAGCCTGTGTTGATAGAAACTCGGTAATGAACTCGGATTTCAATTTGGACGGACGAATCTCCAAAATCTTCAATTCCAAATCGAAGTCTTCTTCAGAGTCTTTTCTCGGTCCCTTTATCTGAATTCTGAAGGATCAATCGTTTGTATGTATATATATATATACATCTCGTGCATGCAAAGCAAGTGGCTTCGTGCATGTTCTGCACGTTGTGCGCATATGCGCGAACAAGATCGCGCATATGCGCCGGTAGCTCGCACCAGCATTTTTCCTGCTCGCGCATATGCGCCATCTTCGTCGCGCATATGCGCCGATCATTCTGTCCAACCCGCGCATGTGCCCCATTTATGTCGCGCATATGCACCGATCATTCTGGACGGGTCGCGCATATGCATGCCTTATCTCGCGCATGTGCGCCGATGCTTCTGTAATTTTCGCGCATGTTCGCCAATCCTATTCTTCACACATAATGTGATTTCTTCTTTCGGCTCTCCCGATCTGATCCGTTCCGTCTATAATCATATGAATTATCAACAATAGATTATAATAATCATTGTCATATCCTTTCAGATTAACAAGATAAATTTCTCCGGCCTTACATAAAGTCTCAATGTTGTCCCGATTCATAAGAACTAATTGTGTACAACCATAAACTAGGACGTTTCTACTCGATAAGTTAGAACCACTTGGAAAGTCCTATATGGAGGGTTGTTCAGTGCATTCTACCAAGAGCACCTATCTGCATGCGCGGACATCACAATGTCCCCTACCAATGAAACATGATACTCACATCGTAGATACTACTCTCAAACAGGAGCGGCCTATATCTTTCTTAGCGGCGGCTGAATCGACTAGGAACTGTTTAAAATATACAGTATTTCAAATATGAGTTTCGTGATACTCATCATATGAGCATATCATATTCTTTCTATTATTTGTATATTCAATGACTTTATCTATGCAACTAGCATGAGTATACAGATAGAGATGTGTCAAAACAATAATTTCAAATATTATTAAAAAAAATATTGTTTATACATAGAGTTTCATTGTGAACACTCGGCCAACACTGGGCTCGACAGGCACCTACTGTAACAAATCTCTCGGTGCCAAATCATCTGTTCACATTGCTATTGATCTTCACTTGGAGGAGATTGAGAAATCTGCCAGTGAAGGCATAACTTTCTTTGATGATTGGCATAAAGTTCGAGTTTTTCATCCAATCACATATTTCAGAACACCAGGTGCATATGGAAAAATGGTGAAGAATGAAAAGAAGGTTTTTGATAAGACTGACAATGTGATTGAAGCAATGAGAAGACGAAGCTTCATTCTTGAGCAGCTGAAACAACAGAAGCTGGAATCTGTTTTAAAGACTCTTCAGTCTAATTTTGACTCCATGATTTCCACTACTGCTCAGGATCAGAATGTGATCCATCTTTTGACTGACCGACTGCGATTGATGAACAAGCAACTTCTTGCTCAAGAACATGCCTTTGGAGAGCCTATACAATATTTAGTAGGCTTCATCCCAAATGTTATTCATACTAAGCCTGTTGAGGAAGGGACTATAGCTCTCTCAGAAGCTAAGGTTTCCAGTACTCCTGCATCCCAGAAGCAGCCTACTCAATCATCATCATTTCTCTCTATTCGAGAATTGGCTTCAGTTGATGAAGTCATTCAATCTATCGTTCTTATTGTCTCTACTGCACTAGAAGCAGCTCAAGCTGATGATGTGGTCCAACCAGAAGCTCGATCAGCAGACCAACCCATGGCAGAATCAGATGCTGTCCCATCTCAATCACTGTCGAATCTAGAGATTTTCTCTGCTGAACATCAAGCGGAAATGGAAGCTATTTTGAATGTTCAACTATTTGTAACTCGAATTAGGTTTTTCCTTGTACTAATTTAGGTATCATATTTTTACTTCACGAACATCATCATCAAAGACCATTCAATATCATCTTCAAACTATTTATTTTGACATAAAAATTAATTAATTTTTGTTATTTAGTAAGTAAAATAAATTATTGGTAAACTCGAATTAGATACTTTTTATACTAATTTAGGTACCACATTTTAACTTCATAAATGACACATCAAAAGTAACTTAATGTTACTTGAAACTATATTTTTTTATATCCCAAAATAATCAAAATTAAGTCTTAAAAAGGTAAAATCAAATATATATGAATATCGAATTAAGTACTATTTACACCAATTTAGATAGCACATTTTTAATTTACAAATCTCATCATCAAAGGATATTCAATATTAACTTCAAACTATATACTTTGACATCCCCAGATAATCGAATTTGAGTATTTAAAGGATAAAATCAAGTATTTGTGGAGTCGAATTATGTATTATTTGTATTAATTTATGTATCACATTTTTACTTCACGAATGTCATCATCAGTATAACTCAATATTAACTTCAAAGATTTGAAACCCCCAAAATAAGTAATTTATCGGTCAAAATAAGTAATTTTCTAATTTCATGATGAATGAGAAATTGTGTTTTTCAAAAATTAGATGACATGAGTAAGTCATCTTAACACATTTTCAATGAAAAGACCAATAATTATTGAATTTATGGTAATAGCTCGAAGATCTAGTATATTATTACATATTTGGAACATTCAGATAGCTAAATCAAGCATTTGGAACTCAAAATAGTTATTTTGTATGTCAAAATAAATAAAATTAATCTTATTTCATGATTAGAGATGATCTATATGTTTTAAAAAAATAAATAAATGACATGAATAGTCATCCTAATTCATTTTTCATGAAAAGACCAATAATGACGGAATTTATGGTGATTACTCGAAAATATAATATTTTTTATATATTTGGAGTATTCAAAAAGAGAAATCAATTATATGAAACCCCATAATATGTGTTTTTTTAAAATCATATTCTAGGGGATGAGAGGACTCGAACCTGAGTCATATAAGGGGAAACAAGGTGAGACCATTAGAGCTAAAGCTCAGACTCCTCGTAATAGGTACTTTGTATGTCAAAATAAGTATTTACTCTTATTCAATGATAATTGAGAAATAGTATTTTTTAAAATTATATTTTTGATGAAGAAGACATGTGTAAATTTTGTGGATAAAATAATAAAATGACAAAATTGTAAATTTGAGTTTGTAAAGAGTTAAAAATAAAAATATAACATTGTCATATATGGATTTTTTAAAAATTATAGTTAAACATTGAATCTTAATTAAAAAATGGTTCGACGTATTTTTCTCAAATTTGCCTAAAAATATATATGCAAAAAGTCGTGGTACGAAAGATTTGCTACGTAGTATATAAGTCCCAACCCTAGATCTCCCATCCGTTTCCAATTGTTCGGATCTTATCATGGCTAGGATCTCATCCGCCGTAGAAATTCCGCAAGACCGCCGTCGCCGAAATATTCGTTATTCTCCCGAATCACGTCAAAGCAACTGGCGCAACCGAAGCCGAAGCCGAAGCCGAAGCCGGAGCCCTAACCACGTAAGCGGTCGTGGCCGTAGTTATGGTAGTCGGAGCCCCTACAACAACGGTTATGACAGGTACAATCGTTCTTCCCCTGACTACTCATATCCTGCGATCGACGGAACTCTTAAGTCTGGCGAAAGAAATGAAATCAATTATGATAATCGAAGGAACAACTATCTCGATCGCGATTTTAGAAATGGGCATGATATGGATCCTCAATCTGATGAAGAGCTGAAAGGGCTAGGTTATGAAGAATACCGTCGGCTCAAGCGCCAGAGACTGAGGAAAAATTTGAAGACTTGTATATGGAATTGTACTCCTAGTCCCCCTAGGGATTCGTGTACAGCGTTGGATGGGAAATTAGAAGATTACCACGGAGTCGAAGACGACAGTCTTGATAAAGAGGTTTGTAAAGTAAAGCCAAGCATACGAAAATTGTCGGAGAGGGAATCTGTGTCGAAGCCTGCTGATTCTGAATCTGAGTCGGGTGATTCTAGGTTAAAAACGAAGAGAAAGGTTAGAAAATCTGATTCAATGCGCAAGAGCAGGAGGACAAGATATGTTTCTGAGAGTGACAACGATTCTGAATTGGAGTCTGCTGATTCTGAATCGGAAACAAACGATTCTAGGTCAAGGAAAAGAAGGACGGTTAGAAAATCCAGTTCTAAACCCAAAAGTAGGAGATCAAAATCTGTTCCTGAAAGTGACAGTGATTCAGAGGGGTCCACTGATGATGAATCGAAAGAAGAGAGGAGACAACGGAGAAGAAATCGAAAGAAGAGTGGTAAGATAAACACAAGTTTTAAGAGAAAGAGCAGCAGTAAGAAGAAGAGCTTATCGAGTGATCTTGACAGTGGAGGCGAAAGTGAAACTCAAAGTTCTGATGTTAATGATTTGACGGTGTTGAAGAAACCGAAGCATGATTTATCAAAAAGGTCTAAAAGAAGCAAGAGGAAGAGAAAATCAGAGAGCCCTAGCACATACTCACATGAGAGCGATTCTGATCCGGAAAAGGATGCAAATGGTGTTAAAGAAAAGGTGAATGAAGTTGATGTGAATAATGATGAAAATAACGAGGTGATTAAGTTCAAGGAAATGATTGAATTAGGGAAGAAGCCTGCGTTGGATGATGATGCAGATGTGGGTCCGATGCCTTTGCCAAGAGCGGAAGGGCATATAAGCTATGGCGGTGCGCTCAGGCCTGGTGAAGGTGATGCCATAGCCCAATATGTTCAGCAAGGGAAGCGTATCCCTCGTAGAGGTGAAGTGGGTCTTTCAGCTGAAGAGATTTCTAAGTTCGAGACTCTTGGCTATGTTATGAGTGGTAGCAGACATCAGAGGATGAATGCAATTCGTATCAGAAAAGAAAACCAGGTTTACAGTGCAGAGGATAAACGGGCATTGGCGATGTTTAACTATGAGGAGAAGGCCAAGCGTGAACAGAAGGTCATGGCTGATTTGCAGCGGTTGGTTCAGCATCATATAGGGCAGGATTCAGCTCCTTCTCACGACCCATTCAGTGGAAGGATTGGTGAGGTTGCGGATGATTGATATGGTGTGTAATTTTTACTTTATTTCTTTCATAGTGAATATTCATCACGGTTACTTCTCTATTTGGCTGACTAAAAATGAATGAGCTGAGTGTTGGAAAAATGATATTGGATAAATTTATTTAGAAATACAGTCCAAGTCGTTGCTATTTGGTAATTAATTATTCGTCTACAAGTTAGACATGGTTGCATGCGTTTGTTTGAAAAAGTATTAAGTTCTATTATTATGATCTGCATCCAACAGGTGATAATAGTGTGCAACTCGCTTGCATCTGCGCTTAGTCACTCTTTGCTAGTAGACTGAACAGTCATACAGAAGGCGCTTCTGACTGAGGACGTATCTGCTTCGGCCTTCTTTAGATGCATGATGCAACCGAATTGTGAATCGTGATGTATTTTTCTAACGAGCAAAGTTTTGGAAGCTCAATCTGATGGGCTGTAGGAAGAATGTTTATGCCTCCTTTACTCTTGTAGATTATCCGATATCTTATGTGCAGACTGTTTTGTTTTTTGTCCCAGAAAAATGTGTGATGTCATGGAAGCACAATGTTTTTTTAAAGGCATATTACTTTCACTGAATTCCCAATGTTTCTCATGTTGTACATCAACATTTGATACGTTTTGTTCAATTTTGGCACCAAAGTTTGAACCAAGAGTTTCTGCATTTGTTACATATTCTAAATTTCTTAAAAATATATTGTAATATTTAAAATATATTTTTCTGTGTGACCAACTTCAGCTGACGATTGGCACTGCGATGGAAGAGGGGCATTAATGTTTTGTTCATAATCTTAAATTTTGATTTCATTTTCTACCTGTATCTAAGCAGATGAAAAGCATTTCACATTTTGCACTTCATCTTATTATCATGATTAATGGATTGAAAACACGAAAAAAGATCTCTTGTCTATTAGTAATAAATAAAATTATGACAAATGGACTCGTGGTTTTCTTTTTTTTTTACAAAATAATATTCCCTGTATTGAAAATATGTAGGGGATAACTATTTATTTATTTATTTTTTTAAAAAAACCAAGTATGACCTATTTAAAAATTGTCGTCCTCATAAGTATCGTCAAAATATTGTATTGACCTCCACATAAATAAGTGACAATCGTCTAAAGGGGTTTTTTTTACTGTTGACAACAAATTTTTAAATAATTTAATAAATAAAGTAAGCAAAAATAATTTCCTGAAAGTAATGTTTCACGCCAAGAGACATGCAATTTTTTTAAAAAAAATTTAAGTCACGTCTAATGACATGACGCGACTTGTATAATTTCTTTTTCGTTTAAAAGCAAGTCACTGTCAATTAATCGGACGTGAATTGCATAATTTTTTTATTATTTTAAATAATTGTTGGACGCTTGTTATGGAAGAATTATCTCATGTGAAAGAGTGTTATTAATTATTGACATATACATGCATTTTTTTTCTTTTACTAAGAAGATGTTAAAAAAAATTAATTAAAATTTGTGTATTAAAATGATGTGATGTATTACCTATCAGTACTAACACGACTTGTTTTTTTATCCCAAAAGTTGCTTATATATCATTTGCCCTCGATTCAAATGTATCATTCTTGTGCTTTTATCATTCTTCATTTCTCTGTATTTTCGTTCAATGTTTGATCAACAATACATGTGGGGACCCGGACGCTAATTCATTCTTTAATTGTCTTAGGAATATTTAATCATTTCTAATAAACATGGTCTAAATTATTATTTTTTAAATGCAAAGCGGAAACGTAATGTAATTAAATTCAAATTACATAATAAACATAAACATATAAATATTATATTATCTACAATATTCTAATTATGTTCAACTACATATCAGTGCTGAATTCTAAGTTGCTTCTGAGCCCGGATCTCCACGCTATCTAGTCCAGTCTCATTCGAATCCTGACCCCGCTTCTATCCCACCTGTTGCCATGCACACATACAAACAAGACACCAGCCGGATAACTCTAGTGAGAAATATATTCTCAGTATAAACCATGTATACATGCAGTCATATAAATCATATAAAAGCATATAACAGACATTCATAACATGTATGAAAATCAGAATATGAATCCATTATTCATTACATGTAACATAATCCATATCAAGAATAATTCCTATTCTCAACATGTACCACAATCAGGAACATAAATGGACATGTACCATATTCATGAACATAGATTAACATCAATCAATATAAGTCAATATAACTGTCTCTTAGACTCGTGACTCTACGTTTTAGACTAGACTCAATCTTAGCCTAGGGATCCCGGTTCCAAATGTTGGCATTCCATATCGATCACCAGTAATAGAAGAAATTCCGATTCTATCCACATCGATATGGTATCGATCATCAGTAATAGAAAAAGCTCTGATTCTATCCACATCGAGTTAGTATCGATCACCAGTAATAGAAGAAGCTCTGATTCTATCCACATCGATATAATATCGATCACCAGTAATAGAAGAAGCTCCGACTATCCACATCGATACGGTATCGATCACCAGTAATAGAAAAAGCTCTAATTCTATCCACATCGATAGCCAAACATCCGGTGACAGACTTTGGCACTACCGCCAATACACTATCTTGTGATATCGTGCAATGTGCCCGTGGCGATGCCGCCACTACCAGGCACTTCTGTCACAAGATTACTCGTCTAATACCTGCTATCTATTAATCAAGAAAACAAGCATATCAATTCATTTATTGCAAATATCTATGCGATAAAATAAAGTATGTGATTTAGGGAAACTCGAGCCAAACCTCACTCGAGTTGCACAATCCCAACTCAACATTAATTTATACCTTTATCTTCTCGCTTTGATGAAGACGAAGTTCCGAAGTCAATTCTGTCATTTCCAATCTGGAAATGACAATATCAAACAGGCACAATATCAATATCTAACTCAATTCAATACCTGTTCTGATCAATACTCAAATCACAACATAATCTGCTCAATGCCAATCGACATACGGTACCACAATACAATCTCGACCAATACCGAATCTGATTAATATCAATTTACGGATGTTTCGACGGCATAACAATACAGTCACAATAACCCCGTCAGTCCCAAAATCACAAATATAATACCAGACTTCGTAATCAGTATCAGTACAACGCATACTCTCAATAACAATACACACCTGATATGAAATCTCAGTCAAATCGAATCCAAAATTCATAACAATTCTATAAACAGACTGTTCTTTAATCTGACTTCAATTATACAATGTCTACTATATCAAGAACATCATATATGACTCATATTCAATTCTGACAACAAGATAATTTCAAAACATGTCAGAACGTAGCAAAACTTACGTCCAGTTGTAGCCTGTGTTGATAGGAACACAGTACTGAATTCGGATTCAAAATCAAACGGGCGGATCACTCGAAAATCACAAATTTCTGCGTCGAAGAAATTTGAAATCGTTTCTCTTCAATCCTTTTCGTTTTTATCTGAATAATATTTGTATATACATATATATATATATATATATATATATATATATATATATATATATATATATATAAACACGTTGCATGCAATTAAAACGTGGCACACTTTCACCAACCTAGGTAGCGCTCGGGCGGTAATATTCTACCGCTCGGGCGCCAAACATTCTGTCCAAGAATTAAAATTGGCGCTCCGGCAGGTTCTTTTCTACTGCTCGGGCGCGAGATGTTCGGCCCAACATCTTGAGATGTTCGGTTCAACATCGTGGCTTAAAATAAACCAATGCCCGGTTTCGTCACTTGAACTCCTAAAACCTTCATTCATCACAATCTTGTAAATTAATCAACATCTGATTACAATAATTAAATCTCGGGCATTACATTTCTCCCTCCCTAAGATCTGATTTCGTCCCCGAAATCACATGCAATCAAATCAGATAACGAAATAAATGTATAACAAAATCAGTCATAACTCCGTTCAGGGTAATAACTCTGAACATCGCTACCTCATATCAGGCTTAGTCTTCCAGGTAGCCTCTTCGATGCCCTAATGACTGTACTGTACTTACAACAGCGGAATATTCTTCATCCGAAAATAACTTTCCTTCACGAATTTCAGATTTTACTCTGGAACAATCATTCAAGAAGTATAATCTCATACTACCACTCGAAATAGCTCTAACAGAATTAATCTTACAATACTGGTTATACAACATCCGTATATACCAATCAACAGTTCATAACCAACCAAAACTATCAGTTGTTATCAAATCTATTTATCTCGGTCAAGAATATATTCATTCTTCAACCTTAAACACCAACAGTCATCATCCGACATTGGCTTGTTTAATGTCAAATTTCGAGTTGTCTTCATTTGTTTCTGATTCCCTCGCATTTTTGATATCAAATCTCTGATCCTATCAGATTCAGTCTCAAGTATTATAGAAATATAAATCTCCATACCACCGAAATTGACAGTTCTCACTGTACAACATCTCAATACTCATCTGATAGCTCTCATTGTACGAGAATTCATAAACGATAATCAATCATGTCAACTAGTGCTAAAATCCAGCACTACAGTTCCTGGATATCCTCCAGTATTTAGATAGTTCGCTCCGACTATCTTTCAATCTATAATTCATAGATGAAAAATCATGCTATACTGTAGTGACCCGTTCCAGAATCACCTACTAATCAAGAACTAAGCATGCGATTAACTTAATTAAAAACAATTAGAAATAAAAGCGGAAAACTGTCACCAAAAGATAGTTAATGTAGTAGCCCGAATTCCAAATTGGGTAATTAACGGATTAATGGTGATTAAGAAGGTTTAATGTGTAATTTTGACCGTGGTCATGATCGGACGGACCGAAGATGGTTCGGTAGCACCGAAGAGTTCGGACGATCCGAAGTGGGTTCGGTGGATCCGATCATGAGGTGTCAAGAGTTGATCGACACGTCAGTTTGCATGCAAGTTCGGATGATCCGAAGTGTAGGTTCGGTGGATCCGATCATGTCAAGAGCCGATGGACACGTGGGAGTTCGGACGTTCCGAAGTGGGTTCGGTGGATCCGAACATAGCCTATAAATAGTGCTCGGATTTCCTCATTTTGTATTGTCAATTCTTGAAGTTGTGTCTCATTTTGAGAGGTTTGGAAGGTTTCTAGGGTTAGTTTGTCGGTCGAGCGTTAGCCAAGAGCTGCCAGGATTAGTAGCGTAGTGACGCCTGAGTTACGAGGCAATCGACATCAAAGGGCTGTCGACGGACGAAGGTAAACCCTAAACCTTTGGTAGTACTGGTTTTGCTAGTCGAGCATGGTAGTATTGTTCATTGGGTATGCTTTTGATGCGTAGGCTTGTTCTAGACCTGATTAGCGGTGTTGCGTAAGGCTAGGCTTGCTGTGATAGAGGTACAAAAGTACTATCCGAGATATCCTGGTCGAGTATACATCCTTATATGTGTTGCATGATTATGTGGTGCATTGATATATGTCATATGATGCATGCTATTATGTCACGTTTTATGATGCATGTTGCATTTCATGTTGAGCCGTATCTCCTTCGAGATAGCCTTTACTGTTGAGCTGTATCTCTTTCGAGATAAGCTATATCTTGTGGGGCCGCTCAGCCCTGTCTTGTGGACGCATGGACACCGAGAGTACACAGTGGCCGACGGGTCCGGAGGGCTTCGGTGATCCGGGACATTTTAGGTCCACGTCTGTTCTTGTAGTGGATGCAGTGACCCAGAGGAGTACCGCGCGGCACTATCCACTTGGCGCCTCTAGACTGAGCATTTTGAGATCCTTTGTTACTCCTGTTTCTTGACTACCCTGGTATCATATCATAGCATGTGCATTTCATATAGGCTTGTATACTCATGCTTTTGTACTGGGCGTTCTTATCGCTCACGTCCTCGGTTTTGTTTATCTTGGACACCCCATTCCCACGGGGCAGGCCTCAGGTTGGACAGCTCAGGAGGAGGAGGAGGAGGACGTTGAGTAGATGGTTGGTTTAGTTCTTCGATATCTTTTTGATTCGATATGGTTGTACCGTATATTTCATTTTAGTTTGAGTTGTCCTGGATTTTTCGATTGGGTTGTATAACTATCTTTTGGTGACAGTTTTCCGCTTTTATTTCTAATTGTTTTTAGTTAAGTTAATCGCATGCTTAGTTCTTGATTAGTAGGTGATTCTGGAACGGGTCACTACATATACATTATGCTAAAAGTGCAAAATCAACCAAAAATCATGGTATAATATAATCAATTCTAATACCATCAGACCTCTGTTTCTGATATACCTCTCAGTCGTATGGTCATATTTGTACGTCATCCTGTACAATATAACATAGGCAGATTTGAACAATCGTTCAATCATAACCACATACTGGTACAATCTTGGCAAGATTTCGGTAATTCCATCACCAGATCCATAGAAATGTACTCCCATTTTTATTTAGGAATCAGTAATTTGTATAACCAATCCCCTGGTTTTTATCTTTCTGTTTTCATCTGTCAGCGATTTAGACATTTCAATACAAATTCTGACATAACTGATTTCATTTGTTTACTTCAAAACTGTCTATTCGAATTATCACATATTTCTTGTTACCAGAATAATACTGAAT
This sequence comes from Primulina eburnea, assembly GCF_022965805.1. Classification (NCBI taxonomy): domain Eukaryota; kingdom Viridiplantae; phylum Streptophyta; class Magnoliopsida; order Lamiales; family Gesneriaceae; genus Primulina; species Primulina eburnea. Next base: position 19,650,271 of record NC_133113.1, read on the forward strand.
CTACTACTGTGTGAACCTGACAATACCTGTCATTTCAAATTCGAAATATCGGGCACAAACAAATCAGCTAATTCTGTAACATAATACATTACCTACCTGGTATTCTGATTGATATTCTGTTCTGACTATCAAAATCAAATTCTGAACAGTCTGAGTAAATTTCTGAACTACTGAAACTTTCAACATTAGCTCTGAATTGGCTTGAACTGTATATAATCTCAACGGTTCATAATAATCGGTATTAAATACGGATTCAGAATAACAGCAATATCGGATCATATTCAAAACACCAATCATTTATATTGACGTAGTAAACTTAACACAATTTCTAACATTTCTGAAGTTCTGCCATTTTCAATGTCGTTTTCAGCCACTGATCACGGTCTCAACTGTGCTACAATCAGTCAATATATTATCTTCAGATATCACAGACTCTGAATACAATCTGTTGTAATCAAGATTCATATCCGAACAATTCTGTATACAACAATCTCAGTTCCCAGAATATTCAATACAAATTTCAACTATTCGATTCAATTCAATCATACGCTGCGAATATATCAAAATATCATAGATAAAACGAATATAAAGTAATCAGAACACTTCTGAACACATGATTTATCACTCATGCACAGAACTGAAGTATTTCCTAGAGAAATATATAATCAGATGTAACTCTAACTCTCAGGCCGTACATCTTCTAACTGACATTTCAATTCTTTTAATTCAATCAATATCATGCTATACCGAATTTCTAAAATGAAACCAGTACCTGGTATTGTATCAAGGCTGAAATCACTCCCCTTGATATAAAGCAAACCAGAAATCTTATCTGAAAAACTATAGCAACTCTGCTGCTACTGATAAATCAGTCCCTGGTAGGCTCAACTTCAGTAATCAACTGAATACATAAGGAATTACTCCATTCCTTTCGATAATCATCGAATCATACGTAATACGATCATCAAGGAATTCAAAATCAAGAATCCTTACCGTATCATTTATTCTTTGACCATGTCAGGTACTGAATCTTACCATCTCCTGGCAAGAATCTATAATAGTTCTGTATTTGTTAGCATATCAATATCAATAATGTAGTCAGAATCAGACAACACAAGTACAACACCATCTAATTCAATCTTATTCTCTTTTTACTGTAGGATATAATATAATCACCGAATTCACTGATATCAATTCCTTTCCCCAAAAGGTACAAAGATCAATACTACAGTAATACAGACCCAACATGTATAACATATATCAATGCAACTCAGTCAAAGATAATCGTAGTGAATGCACTAGTATATATCAATACATATGCAATATAATCATAAAAGAACAATACCTGTCGCTATATCATCAAGTGTGTCCTGGGTCTGTTCCTCGATCACCACACCCAGATGATCCTACTCCCTGATATCTTCGGGAACCTCTCTGTGGACAAACTCTAGCAAAGTGTCCAGACTGTCGGCAGATGTTGCAACTACCAGTCACTCCCTGACATTGCTCTGTGGGATGTCTCCCTCCGCAAGTCCTGCAATAAACTCCAGTATAACTCGAGCTAGAACCACTGGAGCTAGATGAACCACTCGGTCCACTTCCTAATTTTTTAAACTGCTTCTTTCGAGCTTTCAGCAACTTCTGCTTCCCGCTCGTACTGCCACTATCAAATCCGTGAGGGGATTGCTGTGTCTGGGGTTGCATCGCACACAACCTTCCTAGTAGTCTAATCATACTCGCCTCCGCTCTCTTCGCTCTACTCAAGGCATCAACAAAACGGTAAGTTCGCTGCATATTCATCAATGCAACTATCTCCGAGTTCAATCCTCTGACGAACTGAGCCGCTACAGCTTCATCATTCCCAGCTACATGAGGAGCAAAACGCAGTAAAGTAGAGAATTTAGCAACATACCCTTCAATACTCAGTTGACCTTGCCTCAAATTCTCAAATTCTGCTTTCTTGTCCACTCGGTACAAAACTGAGAAAAATCTTCGATAAAATTCAGTTCTGAATATTTCCCACGAAATCACGGTACCTCTCTGTTCATAACATTCTTTTACTTGTAATCCACCAACTCCTGGCGGCTTCTCGTAACTGGTTAGGCACCATTTTAACTTTCTGCTCATCAGTACAATCAAGTAAGTCGAATAGTATTTCTATATCATCAAACCAGTTCTCACAATCTTCAGATGTTTCGATACCACTCAGAATCGGCGGCTGAAATAACTGAAACTCTTTCAACTTTATTTCCATCTGAGTTTCTGATATATCTATCTGATCAGACAAAGTACTACCCCTTTCTGAAATTCTTCTAGGAGGAATATCTGATAATCTCAGATGTTAGTAGTAACAGGAGACAAATCCGTCTCAATCCCAATCCTGATCAGCTTACCTCTGATCAAGAATTGGTTCTGATCCAGTTTCAAAAAATACATATTACCAAATCAACTCAGATATTCAGGTAACATGTAGCTTAATATACAGTAAAAACATACTGAAATCTTAGCATATACAATGTAATTTCAACATTATATTCAATCATATGCCATATAAATCCAGACAGTAAAATATAATTTCATGCTAGCATACACAATGTAATTCCACATTATAATCAATCCCATGCTAGCAATCAAACGCAGGTAAGAAAACTCAATCTACCCCGATCACTCTCCTCTATCTCAGTGCTAAGGAACCTACAGTTCAAGTACCTACATCTCTGATACCACCTGTTGTGGGGACCCGGACACAAATTCATCCCTTAATTGTCTTTAGGAATATTTAATCATTTCTAATAAACAGGGTCTAATTTTTTTTTTAAAATGCAAAGCGGAAACGTAATGTAATTAAATTCAAATTACATAATAAATATAAACATACAAATATTGTATTATCTACAATATTCTAATTAGGTTCAACTACATATCAGTGCTGAATTATAAGTTGCTTCTGAGCCCGGATCTCCACGCTATCTAGTCCAGTCTCATTCGAGTCCTGACCCCGCTTCTATCCCACCTGTTGCCATGCACACATACAAACAAGACAACAGCCAGATAACTCCGGTGAGAAATATATTCTCAGTATAAACCATGTATACATGCAGTCATATAAATCATATAAAAGCATATAACAGACATTCATAACATGTATGAAAATCAGAATATGAATCAATTATTCATAACATGTAACATCATCCATATCAAGAATAATTCATATTCTAAACATGTACCACCATCAGGAACATAAATGGACATGTACCATATTCAGGAACATAGATTAACATCAATCAATATAAATCAATATAACTATCTCTTAGATTCGTGACTCTACGTTTTAGACTACACTCAATCCTAGCCTAGGGATCCCGGTTTCCAAATGTTGGCATTCCATTTCGATCACCAGTAATAGAAGAAATTCCGATTCTATCCACATCGATATGGTATCGATCACCAGTAATAGAAAAAGCTTTGATTCTATCCACATCGAGTTAGTATCGATCACCAGTAATAGAAGAAGCTCTGATTCTATCCACATCGATATAATATAGATCACCAGTAATAGAATAAGCTCCGACTATCCACATCTATACGGTATCGATCACCAGTAATAGAAAAAACTCTAATTCTATCCACATCGATAGCCAAACATCCGGTGACAGACTTTGGCATTACCGCCAATACACTATCTTGTGACATCGTGCAATGTGCCCGTGGCGATCCCGCCACTACCAGGCACTTCTGTCACAAGATTACTCGTCTAATACATGCTATCTATTAATCAAGAAAACAAGCATATCAATTCATTTATTGCAAATATCTATGTAATAAAATAAAGTATGTGATTTAGGGAAACTCGAGCCAAATCTCACTCGAGTTGCACAATCCCAAATCAACATTAATTTATACATTTATCTTCTCGCTCTGACGAAGACGAAGTTCCGAAGTCAATTCTGTCATTTCCAATCTGGCAATGACAATATCAAACAGGAACAATATCAATATCTAACTCAATTCAATACCTGTTCTGATCAATACTCAAATCACAACATAATCTGCTCAATGCCAATCGATATACGGTACCACAATACAATCTCGACCAATACCGAATCTGATTAATATCAATTTACGGATGTTTCGACGGCATAACAATACAATCACAATAACACCGTCAGTCCCAACATCACAAATATAATACTAGACTTCGTAATCAGTATCAGTACAACGCATACTCTCAATAACAATACACACCTGATATGAAATCTCAGTCAAATCGAATCCAAAATTCATAACAATTCAATAAACAGTCTGTTCTTTAATTTGACTTCAATTATACGATGTCTACTATATCAAGAACATCATATATGACTCATATTCAATTCTGACAACAACATAATTTCAAAACATGTCAGAACGTAGCAAAACTTACGTCCAGTTGTAGACTGTGTTGATAGGAACACAGTACTGAATTCGGATTCAAAATCAGACGGGCGGATCGCTCGTAATTCACAAATTTCCGCGTCGAAGAAATTTGAAATAATTTCTCTTCAATCCTTTTCGTTTTTATCTGAATAATATTTGTATATATATATATATATATATATATATATATATATATATATATATATATACACACACACACACACACATACATGTTGCATGCAATTAAAACGTGGCACACTTTCACCAACCTAGGTGGCGCTCGGGCGGTGAATTTTTACCGCTCGGGCGCGGAAGTTTATATCGAGATACTCGGCTGAACATCTCCTGGCGCTCGTGTGAAGTCCCGAAAATTTTAAGTCCATATGAACCACGTGCGTGCAAGTTATTAAATTCCTTATGTATTTTATGATTTTAATGCATACTTTCATTTAATTTATGAAATTTATTATTTTAATTATTTATGTTTATTTAATGTACGTTAAAATGTTTTTTTTAGAGTTTTATGTTTCAGGCGATTATTCGAGGCGAGATCAAGGAAAGGAGATCTGGACGATTTTTAGTAAATTTTAATGCAGTATTTTATTTAAGATAAGGATGGAGTATTTTAAATAATTTAATTAATTTTAGTAATTTAAGAGCTTAATTAAATTATTTAAATGATTAATTGATAAATTTTAGAGTTGTAGTATTTGTGCATCTTATTTAAATTTAAAATTTTTAATGAGGTTAATATGAGATTTATTTTAAATTAGTATGTTAAATGTTTTTAAATAGATTTTTTTTTATTATATTAAATATATATGTTACAATTGTTTATATATATGTAGATATATATATATATATATATATATATATATATATATACACACATATATATATATATATATATCAACACACAAGCACACACACTTTGACTCACACACACACTCACACATTTACACACACATATACACGTACACACACACAACACAAAAAACAAAACAAAACACATGTTATTAATTCTTTTGACTAAAGGGAAGAGAAGTGTTTGTTAAACTCTTCTCCATCAACCTCCATATTATTCCTCTTCTCTTCCCTTTCCTTTCAACAAGCATCGTTCCTTTCCTTTACAAATTTCCTGCAAGTTTTAGTAAGTTTTCTTTTATGAAAATTGAGCCACGTTTGTCCCGGATCGTCTTCCGCATCATCTCCGCTTCGGTATCGTCGTTAAGGTATTTTTAAATATCAAAAGGCACGTATAATCTGTTCTTGCTGCATCGATCATGTCATATTATGTATTGAGTTGTTTTTTAAGCATAAAAACTTATGTGTGATGTAGTAGTTTGAGCAGGAAATTCATTGAATATGTTTTGAACAAATTTTTAGATCCGAAAACTCATGTTTCACTGTTCTTTCGAAAACTGAAATTTTTCTGTACATATTTTGAGAAAACTTTCAACTACAAAAACGTAGAACTTTTTGATACCTTCGGTTTGATATAAAATTCAAAATATTTGGATAAGAAATGAGTGAGTTATGATTGTTTTCGTGGGACTGCTCAAACTGCGACTTTTATGAAAATGTGCTCTTGACATGTTCTTGAAGTTATTTGTTGCAGGCTTCGTTGGACATCACCGGGCATGTGTTATTGCATTTAGATATGTTATGGGATGTGTTTAGGTGTTATTTGGTGGTTCGTGTTGGTCGGGATTGGCTTGGAATGTAATAGAAGTCGTAGAAAGCGAAACGATATTGAATTACGGCTTATTGTTGTATTGAATTTAATTGTCGATGTTTGGGGACGTTTGGGGTGTTTGTACGAGTTTGAATCAATGTAATAACATCCTAAGATGAGTCTTGAGGTATTGGTTTATGGTCCTTAGGCTTAGATTGGAAGAATGAAGGAATAAGATAGTGGATTTCCGTGAGTTTCCGTGTCTCGAGGCTACCCGGACCCCTTCCCGGACCCAGACACGGATTCTGTGTCCTTTTTCGTTCAAAAATTTGATTTTTTCGAGCCTACCCGGACCCGTACACGGGGTCCGTGTACCCTTTTAAAAAAAAATTTAAAAAAAATAAATTTTTTTTTTAATTTTTTTTAGGATTTGCTTCGGGGTTCTATATCATGGTTAAAATTTATTTATGTAAAAATATAGGATTTGTTTTTATGGTTTTATGTCATGGTTTAGTATGATGATTATGCGAGGTCAAGTCCTGAGCGAACTAGAATGTCATGAGCTACTTATTCACTTTGGTTGTGAGCTCGAGTACCTACGTCTAAGACATGTAAGTTAAGTATTTTAAATTCATGTTAGTATGTGCAGCAACGGCCCGATCGAAGTCCAACGAATCCCTCAACGCCAAGTAAGTATGTATGACGTGCAAAGAAAATATTTGAAGTTTTTGAGGTATGCTAAATGTCTTGTGACCAAAAAAAAATGAATGGGTTTGGAAGTCGGTGAACGTAGCCGAGGACCTCTCCACCTCGTTAAATTATGAACGGGTTTGAAGTTAGGATTGGAAAGCGTTAAATTATGAACGGGGACCAATCCGCCCGTTAAATTATGAACGGGTTAGATCGTGGTTGTGAAGCGTTAAATTATGAACATGGATCAACTGGCCTGTTAAATTATGAAAAGGGATCTCATGTATGTGGCAGTGGATACGTCTCTGTCAGCCCAGTATTGTGGTTTGTCTGATCAGATATTTATTATGTTATGGGTCACTTGCTTTGAAACATCCTCTACGCAAAATGATGAAGTTAAGTATGTTGAAGTATGAAAGCATGTTTAAAGAAAAGCTTATGTGATGGCACGTCATATTATGTATGCATGTATGTTCAAAGTTTATGCAAAGCTCAAGTTTATGAAAGTTCAAGTTATTATGCAAGTTCAAGTTTCAAAGTATGTATGTTCAAGTTCAAAGAAGTTTATGAGAGTTCAAAGTTATTATGAAAGTTTAAGTTTATTAAGAGTTCAAGTTTATTACGCAAAGTTTAAGTTTCAAGTATATATGTTATATTTTGAAGTTGTATGTGGTTTTATTATGTAATACTCGTTATTTCAGTTTATACGTGTTGAGTCTTTAGACTCACTAGACTTGATCGATGCAGGTGAGTATGTTGATGAGGAGACAGGAGGTGGCGACCAAGGGGCAGGCTTGGACTGAGCGGAAGGCTAAACCCGAGGACCACTATGTTTATGTTTTATGAAAACTTTAAAATATTATGTTTTTATGTTGGATGTGAGATGATTTGAAATAAGTACTTTGTTGGAAAATATTAGTTGAGAATGTTGATTTTAAAATTATTAAGTTAAATGACAAGTGACGACCGTATGAAATTTTATGTTTAAGAAAATTTTTAATTTTTCCGCAAATTTTGAAGTAGTTAAAGTACGGTACGTTACAGTTGCTATCAGAGCGGTGTTCTTGTAAAGGGTTATGCCTACTGCCAGTCGCAAGAAGCTCATAAGGTCACACCTCAAGTCTGTAAGTTTTATAGTTTTAAAGTATTTTAAGTAATGAACATCAAGTCATGATTTCAGTATGTGTATGCTTTAAATTCTATTACCTGTATGTTTACATGACATACGTTTCAGAGTACAGGCTGACTTGTCGTTATGAATTGAGATTGGATCTTTAAAATTTTTATGCATGTTATGACATGAAATGAGAAAGTAATTAATTTCTTGCATGTTGGTGTGGTGGACTTGAACATGAGTAAGAATTTTACTTTTGGCGTTTGGAAAAGTTGAAAATGATTTGTCTATATTAATTTTTGGTTAGTAGTACTGATGTTATACTTGTGGGTTATAAGTTAAACTTGATAATGATGAATGCTTTTGGGACTTGTAGATTTTATAAGAAATTTCTGATGATTCATGGTTGTTAGCTGAGTTGATTCTTTTAGAACTCCATTAAAGGATTAATGGTTCGGGACTACGACGATCTTTAGAAATATAAAGACGTAGAATTTATTTAGGATGCATGTCTTCCCAGTTGGATTTAAGGATTGAATTACACGAATTGAAAATTTTAAAGACCTAAGTGCAAAGCAATATTCTAAGGGATTATTTTCGAATTTACTAAATTTTGGGATTAAATTTTTAGTTCAAGAATTTTAAGGTTAATGGGGTTAAGTCGAAAAATTTATGGGTATGAAGATGCAAATTTCAAAGAGTTGTAGGGCCAAAAATATAAATTTTGGGAACTTTAAGTGCCAAATTGCAAAGTCCGAAATTTTTGAGGATTAAATACGAACTTTTGAGGAACACTTGGGATTTTAAATATTACTAGAAATGTAAGACACGTTATGGAAATTGATTTTGAGTTTAATAAGCTTAAGATTGTCGAACTTTATATTACGAGAAACTTATAAGATGGAATTAAGAATGCCAACAACTTATGGGTAATTGTGGAATTTTTGAAATTTAGGACAATTGGGTAATTTTTTTTTAGGAAATTAAGAATTTATGCTACAATTTTAAGAAATTGGGAGAACTAGTTTAGCGGTAAATGAGAATTGAATGGTTTAAATAATAGAAATCTCGGGGATTTAAGCTCGAAGAGATCATTAGAACATTGAAGTATTTGGGTTATAATATTATAAGAAATGGTAATCAAGGGAGTTGTAAGATGAATTGATATTTGGCTCGAAAGTTAGGCGCTAGTGAAATAATGTTGCGGAAAATTAAGAATTTAGAATGATAACGATTTGAGGTAAAAGTTGCTCAATTAACTAAGTTATAAGAGTAGACAATGAGTTAGCAAAATTTTTGGGAACTTAAGATTGATGTGTTATAAGTTTTTATCAATGATCTTAACAGCTAGGACTATACTTTTGTTGGAGTTTGATTTTTTGTGAAAGTTGGGTATGATCGATGGTTAGGTTACTCGATAGATGTATGAAAAGATTGAAGTAGACATATGGTCTTGAGAAATTTTTTTTAAAAGTTATTAAGAAAATTGGGAATAAGTAAATATGTGTGTGGAATTATATTATCTAAAACTATTTGGATTGCGTAAGTCGAATTTAAAATGTATGAGATATTTGTTAGTACGGAAAATTTTTGTGGGTGAAATAAATACAAAAGGGAATTAGTGATGTTCAACATAAGTTATCAATCAATGAATATTAAGATTTTTATTTAGTAAGAAATCTAAAAGTTTGCCATGGTGGTACGACAAATCACGATGCATTTTATTAATTAATGAATATTACAATACAAAGTAATGGATAAACAACAATTACAAGTAATCGTAAAAATAAAGAAAAAACATGAGGAGGATATTCTCCGATAAATACAAGAATCGTAAATATAATAACTAAAATAATTGAAAATAACTTTGCAAAAGCCATCTTCTTTTTCTTCGAAAAAAAAAAATTTGATGAAGAATAAGTTTTAGAAGAGAAGAGAAAGTTGGAGTGATTGAATGTATTTGTGAGATGATATTTATAGAGAGAAAAAAAAAAACTAGCCATTAGTTACCGTTTTATGACCGTTGGTATATGTATGTATTTGTATAATTTTATGGTAAAAATATGGTGTATATAATATTAGATATGTTTAAATAATTATGTATATCATATCTCATTATTATAATGAGATGTCATAATTTATTTTGTTTAAAAATCTTATAGACTTTTATACTTGTTGTATTCCTTGCTCGAAATTAAAGGTTGACAACAATTTTATATTTGGGACGTATTTGTAAATAACTAAGTTACATACGGTGGTATTGTAAGGTAAAGAATTGATTCAAGAGTTGTAGGCCAATATTATTATGAGGTAAGATAAGATTTAACTTTTAAGTGTATTGCCGTGGATAGAAGTTGATCAGAAAAATTTTAGTGCTAAGATTTCTTAGGCTAAACTGCATTGATGCTAATGTATTAGTTCGATGAACATTACGAGTATAGTATAAGAAAAGTAAAATACGATAAGCTTGAACCTTCATTTCTAATACTGGGAACAGCGAGAAAAGTTAGAAGTCAAGATCATAGTAAAGTAAAAGTAAGTCTCCATAAGTCATTTTAAGTTGTGAATCGCAAACGAGGTTTTTGGTAGGAAATTTAATTAGGATTGAAGAGACGTAAGACAACATAAGACTTAAATATTTATCAGAGTAGCGCAGCTGTAGCGTGGATTTTTAGAATACTAGAATTAAGAATCTAAACTTTTGGATTATTGAGGATTAGCGAATTTCGGGGACGAAATTCAAATTAAGGGGGATAGATTGTGAAGTCCCGAAAATTTTAAGTCCATATGAACCACGTGCGTGCAAGTTATTAAATTCCTTATGTATTTTATGATTTTAAGGCATACTTTCATTTAATTTATGAAATTTATTATTTTAATTATTTATGTTTATTTAATGTACGTTAAAATGTTTTTTTTTAGAGTTTTATGTTTCAGGCGATTATTCGATGCGAGATCGAGGAAAGGAGATCGGGACGATTTTTAGTAAATTTTAATGCAGTATTTTATTTAAGATAAGGATGGAGTATTTTAAATAATTTAATTAATTTTAGTAATTTAAGAGCTTAATTAAATTATTTAAATGATTAATTGATAAATTTTAGAGTTGTAGTATTTGTGCATCTTATTTAAATTTAAAATTTTTAATGAGGTTAATATGAGATTTATTTTAAATTAGTATGTTAAATGTTTTTAAATAGATTTTTTTTTATTATATTAAATATATATGTTACAATTGTTTATATATATGTAGATATATATATATATATATATCAACACACAAGCACACACACTTTGACTCACACACACACTCACACATTTACACACACATATACACGTACACACACACAACACAAAAAACAAAACAAAACACATGTTATTAATTCTTTTGACTAAAGGGAAGAGAAGTGTTTGTTAAACTCTTCTCCATCAACCTCCATATTATTCCTCTTCTCTTCCCTTTCCTTTCAACAAGCATCGTTCCTTTCCTTTACAAATTTCCTGCAAGTTTTAGTAGGTTCTCTTTTAAGAAAATTGAGCCACGTTCGTCCCGGATCGTCTTCCGCATCATCTCCGCTTCGGTATCGTCGTTACGGTATTTTTAAATATCAAAAGGCACGTATAATCTGTTCTTGCTGCATCGATCATGTCATATTATGTATTGAGTTGTTTTTTAAGCATAAAAACTTATGTGTGATGTAGTAGTTTGAGCAGGAAATTCATTGAATATGTTTTGAACAAATTTTTAGATCCGAAAACTCATGTTTCACTGTTCTTTCGAAAACTGCAATTTTTCTGTACATATTTTGAGAAAACGTTCAACTACAAAAACGTAGAACTTTTTGATACCTTCGATTTGATATAAAATTCGAATTATTGGGATAAGAAATGAGTGAGTTATGATTGTTTTCGTGGGACTGCTCAAACTGCGACTTTTATGAAAATGTGTTCTTGACATGTTCTTGAAGTTATTTGTTGCAGGCTTCGTTGGACATCACCGGGCATGTGTTACTGCATTTAGATATGTTATGGGATGTGTTTAGGTGTTATTTGGTGGTTCGTGTTGGTCGGGATTGGCTTGGAATGTAATAGAAGTCGTAGAAAGCGAAACAATATTGAATTACGGCTTATTGTTGTATTGAATTTACTTGTCGATGTTTGGGGACGTTTGGGGTGTTTGTACGAGTTTGAATCAATGTAATAACATCCTAAGATGAGTCTTGAGGTATTGGTTTATGGTCCTTAGGCTTAGATTGGAAGAATGAAGGAATAAGATAGTGGATTTTCGTGAGTTTCCATGTCTCGAGGCTACCCGGACCCCTTCCCGGACCCAGACACGGAGTCCGTGTCCTTTTTCGTTCAAAAATTCGATTTTTTCGAGCCTACCCGGACCCGTACACGGACCCCTACACGGGGTCCGTGTACCCCTTTAAAAAAAATAAATATTTTTTTTAATTTTTTTTAGGATTTGCTTCGGGGTTTTATATCATGGTTTAGCACCATGGTTAAAATTTATTTATGTAAAAATATAGGATTTGTTTTTATGGTTTTATGTCATGGTTTAGTATGATGATTATGCGAGGTCAAGTCCTGAGCGAACTAGAATGTCATGAGCTACTTATTCACTTTGGTTGTGAGCTCGAGTACCTACGTCTAAGACATGTAAGTTAAGTATTTTAAATTCATGTTAGTATGTGCAGCAACGGCCCGATCGAAGTCCAACGAATCCCTCAACTCCAAGTAAGTATGTATGACGTGCAAAGAAAATATTTAAAGTTTTTGAGGTATGCTAAATGTCTTGTGACAAAAAAAAATGAATGGGTTTGGAAGTCGGTGAACGTGGCCGAGGACCTCTCCACCCCGTTAAATTATGAACGGGTTTGAAGTTAGGATTGGAAAGCGTTAAATTATGAACGAGGACCAATCCGCCCGTTAAATTATGAACGGGTTAGATCATGGTTGTGAAGCGTTAAATTATGAACGTGGATCAACTGGCCTGTTAAATTATGAATAGGGATCTCATGTATGTGGTAGTGGATACGTCTCTGTCAGCCCAGTACTGTGGTTTCTCTGATCAGATATTTATTATGTTATGGGTCACTTGCTTTGAAACATCCTCTACGCAAAATGATGAAGTTAAGTATGTTGAAGTATGAAAGCATGTTTAAAGAAAAGCTTATGTGATGGCACGTCATATTATGTATGCATGTATGTTCAAAGTTTATGCAAAGCTCAAGTTTATGAAAGTTCAAGTTATTATGCAAGTTCAAGTTTCAAAGTATGTATGTTCAAGTTCAAAGAAGTTTATGAGAGTTCAAAGTTATTATGAAAGTTTAAGTTTATTAAGAGTTCAAGTTTATTACGCAAAGTTTAAGTTTCAAGTATATATGTTATATTTTGAAGTTGTATGTGGTTTTATTATGTAATACTCGTTATTTCCAGTTTATACGTGTTGAGTCTTTAGACTCACTAGACTTGATCGATGCAGGTGAGTATGTTGATGAGGAGACAGGAGGTGGCGACCAAGGGGCAGGCTTGGACTGAGCGGAAGGCTAAACCCGAGGACCACTATGTTTATGTTTTATGAAAACTTTAAAATATTATGTTTTTATGTTGGATGTGAGATGATTTGAAATAAGTACTTTGTTGGAAAATATTAGTTGGGAATGTTGATTTTAATATTATTAAGTTAAATGACAAGTGACGACCGTATGAAATTTTATGTTTAAGAAAATTTTTAATTTTTCCGCAAATTTTGAAGTAGTTAAAGTACGGTACGTTACAGCTCGGGCGCCAAACATTCTGTCCAAGAATTAAAATTGGTGCTCGGGCGGTTCTTTTCTACCGCTCGGGCGCGAGATGTTCTGCCCAACATCTTGAGATGTTCGGTTCAACATCTTCGCTTAAAATAAACCAACGCCCGGTTTCGTCACTTGAACTCCTAAAACCTTCATTCATCACAATCTTGTAAATTAATCAACATCTGATTATGTAGAACCCATAAATCAGACTACGTATAAGCCATGCATAATTCTAGTATTTTAAATTAAATTGATTTCATTGCATGAGTATTTAAATGATTTTTTTTACTTAAGTTAATTATTTCATGCAATAGTTTGTTTTTTACCATTTCAGTTATTTCAATGAGGCCGGACTGGAGTTGAAGTTTAGAGATAAAATTTAAGATTCAGAAAATATTTCCAGAATTTGATTTAGCTAGCAAGTAAGTTAATTTAAGTTATAATGAAGGCTTAAGAAATTATTTATACAACTTGAGGTGAGTAGAAAATTAGTTCATTTAAGTTTCAATAATTAAGGGGTTAGTTCACTAAATTATTTAAAGGATAGATAAGGCTTTTAAGGATTGTAAATTTACTTCATAATCAACATTTCCCTTCATTTTATTTCAAAGAATTTCGGCCACCCCTTAGTACCTAGACAATTATTTTGCCAACTCACCTTTGACCCATTCCATGTAAATTTTAACATGCTAATCTTTTCAATTATTAACCAAACCTTAATTAGTTAGTTATTAAGCAATATCCAAGCCTTGGATACCATGTAAGAATCGGCCAAGGCATTCACCAAGAAGACTTGACAAATATGTGCAAATATTAAATGAGTGGTAGACTTGGTCTTGCATTTAAACCCTTTGTTTGTGGATCTTGCCCCTCACCTTGCATACCATCATTCTCACCCATCCATGACCGAAAATGAGAGCCATTTCAGCGTATAAAACCGTGGGTTGCATAGCTAGACACAAGAGGAAAAATTCAGTAGCAAGCAAGAAAAGAAATCGCTCCATCTCCTCCGCGCCGGATCGTCTCATTCTTTCGTTTTTCTTTCAAAACGAAACCAGGCATGCATATATTCTTCCTTGACTCTTCAATCAAGTCCTATTATCAATTATTTTCATTATATGAACAGGTTTTGATAGCCAAAAACCGAAATGTTTCAAGAATTTTTCAGAAAACAACACATGCAGATTTTCGGTTTTCTTGATGCTCTTCACGGGTTGCTTTGCTGTGTTGGTTTTAGGTACTGGTTCGGTTCCAGGCTCCCAAGGCGACTCCTAGACATGTAATAGGATGCATTAGGACCATGTTGGTCCATTAAAACAAGCCCCATGCTTGCTGGAAAACCGAAATAACAGCAACCTCCCCATAGGTGCAGATTTGTGTTTCAAATTTCTGTTTGCTGTCATGTGGGGAACGAATCTGATCTTGGCTGCCCCAAGGCCCATAGCCATGGTTAGATCACTTCCCTAGCATGTCTAAGACGTGACTAAGTTGCCCTTTTGGTGGCTTGGTCCATGGTGCATCGGTTTTTAAATCAAACCCAAGAACAGCCCCTGCACCCTTACGCCCCTCTTCATTTTACAACATGTGTGTGTTCAATTTGGTTGAATGGTGTGGATCTTGGTTGGCCTATGGCCCTTAGCCACGGTTCATACCATGCCCCTAGATGTCTAGATTGTGCCATGGTCAATCAAATGGCCACTGGAACGATCCGTGACAGCAAAACAAGAACCATACCCCGACGTGCAGAATTGCTCTTGGGTGAACTCCTTTCGATTGTTGCTGGAATATTTCGAATTGTGGCTGGCCTAGGGCCCTTAGCCATGGTTCCAATCATTCCTTGGGATGTTGGTAAGGGTCTCTGGTCGGTGTTTCAAGCCCCAATGGCCGGAAGACTCGAAAACGACACAAGAAAAGCACATGTACAGCTGCTGTATTTTTGGACAGCAAGTTTTTGTGACGGTTCAGAGGCTCGTTCGAGTTATTGGTTGGCTTTTAGCCTATGGCCTTGGACTGGACAGTGCCTTATTGAGTTAGGAAGGTCATGTTTTTGACCGTTCATGATTCGGATCATTTTTGAGGTCGTACGAGAATTTACGGTGCGATGTGCCAAATTGACTCTCGAAAGAGCGTTTCTTGTTTTGGCCTCCATTCACCTAGATTTCGACCCTCACTATTTTAGTAGCATTAATTCATCATTTTTAGCGTATTTTAATCATGACTATATGATGGTTCAGTGTTGGTTCGGGTTGGTTCGGAGTCATGATTAAATACGGAGTCGTTAGACGTAGTTGTCGCATTTTCGAACTTAGTTGCACAGTTTAGTCACGTAAAAGCTATTACATATTTTTCATGACATATTTAGGTTGAAACGAGCCTGGGAGCGATCCAATCCAGTTGGTAAAACAATACAGGAATTTTCATTATGCCATTTAATTATATTACGTGCATAAAAATAGAAAATACTTATTTTTGAGA